>NC_046982.1:9505161-9840161 GCF_009769545.1 Cyclopterus lumpus
AAACACATAGCACATGTGATCTATGTTCATTGTGCTCACAGCTGATTGATGCAAAATGACTGCTGCCTCTGAGAGCAAAATCTAAATATGGAAACGCTACTCAGCATTACAGCATGAGCCAGCAAAAGCCTGCACGAAAACAAAAGAAAGAAACAACTGCATAAGTACAGGGATACTGACCGGTAAGTCTTCCACACAGGAACAGGAAATCTGGGAAGCCTGCAAGGAAAAGTGTTGTGACCATAAATAACTTCACACCTAAATATTCTGTTGTTGCAGTCAACAAGTGAAATACTTGTTGATTTAGTTATTCAGATGATATATACACACACACACACCAGTTTATCAAGTACAAAAAAACAGGTAAACCTAATAAATACCTCAATGAAGGAAGACCAAATATTAGAAAGGCATCCCACTATAACAATTAATTTCAACAGCACCTCAAACTAGAGCCTCCTAAATGACCATATATTTAAATCGACACCTTTCTGTTTCAACAAAAAAATAGTTTTATTTCCCTTGAAAAACTGTTGTATTAGTTTTAGTGTACCTAATACACTGACAACTGAGGGTACAAACGTTGTGCCACATACTAAAGGTCTGAGTGAGTGAGTGAGTGTGCGAGTGTGTGTGTGTGCGTGTGTGTGTGTGTGTATAGCTGTGTATTACTAAACTGGCATGTAAATTAGTGCAAGTAATGCATAAATCCATGTGAAAATGGACATAATAATGTAAGACAAATCCAGTTAACAATTATGATGTCCATTATTTTAACTACATTCATATAGGAAGGTTTAAAATACTATGTTTGTGATTCTTATTGACGTTTCATATCAATGTAAACATGAGATTATCTCAACTACCACATTTCTAGCCTAACTCTTCAAGGAGGAAGCTTGAAAGAGAGCATTGTGAACGTCATGCGTTTGCGACGGTAAGAAGTGTAACACCTGCTCGAAGCTACAACCTCGGGCAGTTATTTCAACCCTCACTGGCTTCAGTATCGCATCCAGCTACAGAGAGCTAGCATGTTAGCTGTTACACTTACGTTAGACGATCCAGTTCGAACAATGGTGACTTCTCCTCTTCTTCTCTTTACTTTCTCACAAGAATAAAAACACGAGGTCGATTAAAAAACAAACAAACAGCCGTCTGTAATGTATGGACAAACTGTGAATGAAACCTAAACGCTACATTATCCTTTTGTAAAACTTCGATTTAACTTCCATGAGAAGGAAGAAAAATCGTATGGGTCCTGTGTGGTTTTCGCCAAGTAGCCAATCAGGGGGCGACATTCAAAGGTAGCCACGCCCCGAACAACAATCATTGGACCAATTGATTCGAATAGAAAATACATGACGTATCATCATTATCTGGCTGCCAGTGCCAGACAAGCAGACTTTGTCACATTTTAACACCCTGCAGAGTCAACACAAAGTGTCCGTGTACTTCTGATCGTTTGTTTTATAGTTACGTCGAGAAAGGTTAAGGTTACACATAAGGTGTGCTCAATAAATGATCAGCATTTGCTGTGGAAACTGAGCGTATTACACTACATTACATGTCATTTGGCTGACGCTTTTATCCAAAGCGACTTACAATCATGTTACATTCATACACTGTAGAACAGCTACAGGGAACAACTCAGGGTTAAGTGTCTTGCTCAAGGACACATCGACTAGGGCGGGGATTGAACCTCCAACCCCCTGATTGAAAGACGGACCTGTTGCTCAGTTTTACAGGAACAGCAAACTACCTCATTATTATGTATTAATATTATTTATATAATCAGAATCAGCGATAAGTGTGTACACATATAATGAATATATCTAAATGTACATGCACAGATATAGACATACGGCTAAAAACAGGCAACAATGCAGAACAATCATTTGACTCCTAACCATGTGAAACATCTTCAAAATGTGAGAGTAGTTGTGCTCTCCATCTTTCAGTCTTTTACAATAACTCATATAGTCAACCCCCGTCCACAGTGTCACAGTATCATACTTTAGATCATTATGATGATGTGATTTTGTCAGAGGGGAGCGAAGACACTGACAGCAGAGTTACATGACAGTAACAGTGACGGTGGTGCAGTAATCATATAGTAATGAAGGTAAATATGGGAAGCACAGATAAGAATAAACCAACTGCCTCTTTATTTATTAATTGTCATTATGTATTGCCTCAGTACTGATCAACACACGTAGGAATGTTTGGTTCTAAAATGACACAAATATAACAAGTACATGCATGATGTATATAACTAGGTTGCAAATTAACCATGAACATTAAATATCAGAGAAAATAAACAGCTTTAAATACGTCTGTATCAATAACCTAGATCAAAGAAACAGGTAAATATAAACTAAATGTATGGTTTAAATACACGTATACTGCCATCTACTGGTAGAAAGGGTAAACAACTTTACTCTGCGTCTCCTCTAACAGCAACAACTCTGCACACAAAAATGACTTTGATTACACTTTATTACTTGACTACAGTCCTTGTATTGTCTTGGCTTTTATTTTTGACAGACTCGTTTTTAGATTCAGAAGAAAAAAACTAAACTATAAAATCCAAAACTCTTATTTGTTGATCAGAACGGAGCACAGAGGACCACTTGGCCGCTGAGCATTGTTAAGCGAAGTGAGGGTGCAACATTCCCCTGACTCAATCCTTATAAAAGACTCTCAATAAATACTTAAAATACACACAGGCTGATCGTTCAAAACTGTTTTTGCCTGCTAACACAAACTAATGTATCCAGCAGCTCTTTCGGTGGAGGTTACCAGGCAACGAGACTCCGCCTGCACGCTGCCAGCCCGGCTCCAGACCCAGGCTACATTATTAATGACGCTACTGACACGAAACCTGTCCGTGAAACCATATGTCAAGAAGGAAAGACACAGACGTGCTGCAGCTGGATGCAAGATGACCTGAGGATCCGGTGCTGAAGGAGCAGTTTAAACGTGAGTAGGTCACCGCCACAGCGTCACAATATGAGACTGAAAGTATAAAACAGCTTTTATGACAGCAGACTCTGCAGTGTAGTAGCCTGTGTTACTTTCTTGTTAAGCATGCCACACTCACCAGTGGTAGAAAGGTCCAACTAAGTGCATTTGATTGAACTTTAATACAGTTACTGTATACTTTAAACGTATACCCCACTACAATTCATACTGTACTTATTAGTTAATTACATATATCTGACAGCAATAGTTAATATAGGCTAAATATTGTTATATGTATGTTATTATACATAACATCATCCACACAAACAGAGTACACACTTGTGTCACACAAACCTCTGACCACACTGATTGTTAAATAATTGACAGCGTAGCACGTTTTGATCCAATGTTGTCTGCTCACACGTTGCGTTGCTAAGTGACGAACGTGTGCTCCATCCTCCTTCCTTGCCCTCTGTCTTGCCACAGGTAAAGACAAAGCGTCCATGGAGGGAGAAGCAGAGGAATCGGACGAGGATGCTCAGGTGCAGGACAAGCCCACTGTGCTTTGGGAGAAGTGCATTCGGCAGAGCATCTTTGTTGACCTGAGTGAGGATGAAAGTCTCCACCTCAGTGATTTGGAACATTCTTTAGCCTTACGTCTGTCCCAGGCAGAGTCTGCTGCCTCCGAGGCAAGCATCCATCTCAGTGGTAAGTCATCTATTGTATTCTGAAAGGATATATTTTATGTTCATTTTCAGGTTCATACTACATATTAACATGCTGTAATGTTCAACAAACCAACCCATAGATGGGTGCACTTTTGCAAAAGTAGTTCTTAAACTGTGAGTGCAGATATTTAGATACTAGGAGGCATTTTCTAATGAGCTGCATGTGACATAGGAATGGGAGCCAAATCTGAAATGCTTGTTGACTCACGTGTTTCCTGATCCAGGCAGCCCAAAAAAAACTGACTAGGTCGTCTTATTTCACAGCTTGTAGGTTGGTAGAAACTCCAGATCCCCAAATGTGTGTGAGGTTGTCAAATGTCCCCTTTGCATGATTCTGTGCTGCCCTCTAATGTAGTATTTCATTTGTAGGGAGTGCGGAGCTGTCGGCCTTGGATGTCACCTCTTCAGAGTCCAGTATTGTCATCAGCAGTCAGAGTGAGATGGTGGTCGAGAGCAAGCCCAAGAGCAGCGTGTTGCATGTGTCCGCCCAAAGACCAAACACCATTCAAGATGAGCCACCATTAAAGCATGAGGGCCCCGCACAAGATACTAGTGACGAGGAGCAGGAGGACCTCCCTTTTGATTGTGACCTAGGTAGCCCCTACTTCAACCAAACAGCGACCTCTGAGGGCGACACAAGCTCTGATGGAAGAGAAACGATTCATGCGAGTCCTGATGTTACTGGTGTGCTTGAATGTAAGACAAGAGATAGAGATGATATTATTCAACGCTTGCTTTCTGCTGAGCGTCATGCTGAGAAACCAGCAACTTTGTCACAAGAGGATGCCAACACCAAACGGGACAACCTTTTCGATGCTTCCAAGCCAAGGAAGGTTGCCCCATCATGCCCTTGTCCTTTTGACCTTAACCAGTTGTTGCTGCGACACTTCTCCCAGGAGGAGCTGCTGCGACCCTGTAGGCTGATCGAGGCGGAGACCCTGCCAGAGGTGTCCCTATTGGAGAGCGGGGATGACACTGTTTTCAGCTGTGCTCCAACACACAACAGCTCAACGATTAATAGCAACCACTCCGACAGCCCTGCTTGTAATTCTGAGATTAATCAGAGTTTCTGCTCTGACAGGACTGATGAGAAAAGTGCATCAGGAAAACCATCTAGTTTAGAGGACGAAGCAGAAAGGGAAATTGCTACTGTCACCTCTGCCACTTCTGACAGCATTACATCCAGCTCTGCAAGTAAACATTCAGACCAGGGCAGTGGGGATACAAGCGCCCTAGATGTAGAGAAGCGGGAACAGGCCGAAGAGGATGAACAGGTTCAGAGAGTCCCACTTGTGCGCACCAGGTCCTTCAGTGAGATGAAGTATGGTCAAGGTCAAGTCCATTACCCACTCCCTGACTTCTCCAAGGTTGCCCCCAAGGTCAAAATCCCCAAAACTCCAAATGGACCAGCCAGACCTGTTCCTCAGAGCCCCGGCACCATGCACAGAGCACAGTCCTCTCCAGAGATGTTAGAGGTGGTCAGCAGAGTCCTAGAGGATTCAGTCCAGCCTTCAGTGAAGCCCTATGTCTTCAAAGATGAGGACAAACAGCCTGCTCCAGCACTGGTGTATCACCTGCAGGTAGAACACATTCAGGTTTTACAGTGCACCTGTAAGCCTTTTGATTTGCTTTGCCTCTATGCTCTCAAACAATAACATCTATGAATGTTTTGCGTTGAAGGATTAACACTTGTTTCATTCCATATGTCTTCCTTAGGCTGAATATGATAAATTACTAACCAAATATGCTGAAGCAGAGAACCTTATAGATCAAATGAGAACAGGAACCAACGTAAGTAAGCGTTAACTTAATCTCAGAGTAATTTCAGTCATAGTTTTAATGCATGTTACAAGTTTATGGATCTCCTTTCCAGGCTCAACCCTCCTCAGAATTGATGCTTCATTTCGAGTGTGATGAAGATCATCAGGGTAACTTAGTTGAGAGAGGCCATCTTGGATCCGTGGCTTCTCACCTTCCCCCATCAGGTACGTCTCTCTGTCCGACATTTGATATTATGACTTTGCTTCACGATACCTGCACATTACTAAGTGCAACTGGTTTCCATAGAGACAAATGGGGTCAGATGACAACTATTCTAGTGCGACAGACACCTTTTCTTAGCGTTTGGAGTAAGAGGAAAACAATTCCTGTAAACGGAACAACCAAACTACACGAAAATATTTCACTATTGATTTCTGCGTCATCATGCATCATGTGTAAGTTGTAATAATTAGCAAAGTAACACTTGTTGTGTTGTATACAGTGAAAGTATACAATGTTAGCTTACTTTCTTTCCCTAATTTGTTCAATGGGATGGAAATGTGGAAGTTCATCAAAGACTCTTCATCAAGGACATACTGCTCATATTTTGATGGCCTACATTTGGTTTGTATTACTCCAGTCTTCCTTTGTTTTTAGAAAAACCCCGGAGCAACAATCAAGTGATGAACACAACATCCTCCAGCCAGCCGGAGGAAGGTCCTAGTGATGGTGAAAGAATGACTGCACAGCTGATAGATATCATCAGCCAGTTCATGCAGAAGGTACGTTTGAAGATGGGCCGGGATATCACAAGGCACAAAAACATTTATGAGCCCTCTTTCTTTTCAGGTGGAAGAATTTAAATTAAGTGTGAGCATCATGTCAGTGAGCACAGCAGAACAGCAAATGGTAAGCATTGTTTACTTCATATTTGTAGTTCTTTATGAGATGCACTGGATATGGAAATATAGAACATCACAATTGTGTGAGGTGCATTATAATTTACATTTTTTTCTTTTGCATGTCCATAAAATACGTACAATGTGTCCATTGTCAGATGTTGAGGAGCATTATGGAGGCTCAGGACCAACTGGAAAGAGAGTACATCAGTAAGAAGGAACAGCACCGAGCTCTGGAGATGCAACACTACATGGGCCTGTCCAGGAAAACAGGCATCTTTGACCCAAACAGGTTCAAGAGTTTAAAAGCCTTTTCACCAGTGTGAATGTGTCAGTAGCATGTTAATGTATTCATTCTCGCGTGTTCATTTTGTGTATGTTAAACCGTGTGCAGGCAGGTGGAGGGAGACATATTCAGGATAGGAATGCGACTTGAGGACATAAAGGAGATGATAGACAAAAATGTGTGTGAGCAGATTTCTCCACCCCATTCATGCTCCACTCCCACGCCCATGAGAGAAAGGCTGCAAATTAAGCTGAGTCCTCTCTGCATGCCATCACCCTCACCTCCACCATCCCTGCATGAGGTAACCAACAACAATCTTCTCAAAACATTATCTTTAACCTGTTCTCTTTCACACAAAGTGTTTTACTTTTCGTAAAAAAGACGTCAAGTCAAAATGTAGCAAAGTTTATGCTCTTTCCGACTTACACATTTGGCTTACAGTACCCTTTAAAGTGACAGGAACTACAACCAACAGCCTCACTCATGTCAAGTAACAACAAAAAACAACAAGGAGTCAGTTTTCTAACCTGCTCCCACACTCACATTTGTGTTACTACACACACATTTAACACAATGGGTTCATCAGTGGGTCCTAAATCCTCACATAAAATATTTAAGGAATAGGAGTTATTTTTGTCTGGGAAGTAGGAGTATGAGAAGCATACCTCAGCTTAAACTCTATGCAATTACCACTGACTGAGGAGTCACTTAGCAGTTACCATCACTGCGACAATCAAAATAAAAGCCCCATTGAGAAAATGTATCTCAACTGTATCTTATCTAAGGAAGCTTAGGATGAGGCTTGTTTTTCAAAAATAAAGCTCCCAACTCCCACTTTAGGCTAACAAGAAACTAGAAATGGAACTATATATCTTAACAGGGAATAATACGATCGGTATTAATCAAATCTTCAATGACATTCATGAGAATTGAACCCTTTCTCACTTTCCCAACTAGCCCCTCTACCTCACCTTCTTCATACAGATAACAGCATTGCGTCAGTTTTTCAAAATAAATAAAAATATTCCATATCTTTAATATATTATTAGTATTGCTTTTTTAAGACATACATACAGATTAGAACCATTCACACTTTTAAAACTATTCCTAATGCTGCACCTTCTTCTCACACATTTTAGCCAGTAATTCAGTGTAGTATCAGCTTGTAATAACCCTAACCCTTTCATACATTATTGGCATAATTTAACTTATAAAGCCTGCAATCCAGCATCCAGCCTTTTCTAGTTGTATATATTCCAGCCTGTGTGCAGCCTACTCTGTGTAGAAGAGTCAAAGCCCATTTGAAGCATCCACAAACTGCACATTTATTTGTGATAAATTATCTCTGGGAAGAAATGGTGAATGTGTGTCTGTGTAAGACGACACTAACCGTAAATTATCTGAATGGGTCTCATGTGTCAGGGCCCAAGTGCAGGTTTTTCCACTGTGGGTTATAAGATGGACACACAGAAAGAGGAAGGAAAAGAGGAGGAAGTCGAGGAGGCCAGTGAAGTCCATGGAGATCTGGGTTTCCAGCAAAGCAGTGAACTCATAACAACTGACTCTTTGAAAAATACTGGACACAACTACTGCTATTTAAGGTACTAGTTAAAACTATTTTAAAGTGCAACAATATTATAATAGTGTGAATGATGGAGTCATACAGGTACCTTTCCATCAAGAAAAAATAAATAGTGTGTTTCACTGTCAGTATTGTGTCAACTTATTGATGTTTTGAGTGGCACTTGCATGTGTGTTTGGGCTCAAATACTAGGCGCCAGGCTCTCAGCCTTACCAGGGCAGATAGTGTTTCAGGTGTTAGGTTCCACCGAGTGTCTCTGTGTGACTGTGCAGGTTTTCCTATCTGTCCCGCTCCAGGGGCTCACTGGTCTCTCTGGGAGGACAAGACATCCAGACAACGGAAGCTGAAGAGGAGAGGAGCTCTTCTGTCTCCTCAGAGGTGATAGATCACAGCAGCATCTTAGCATACTTGAGTGGAAGCAGCTCATCCTCTAGACAGAGGGAGTGGACACGCGACAGGTCAGTGATGGGATATTCAATTCTACCTGGCCATATAAAGGAGCTATGACTCTGTTGTGGTGTATCTATACTGCTTTGTTCTTCTTCTTCTTATTATTATTATTTGGTCTCATTAAAGTAATCCGTCCTGTAATATTGTCACAGATTAAATGAGCTACTTTTGTACAGTATGTATTGTTGTATTGTTAATCTAGAAATAGGGAACATCTACAGTACCAGGAATAGTAGGCTTAACATGCAATGCTTTCCCTGTAATACTGTTTAAGTACTGCTTCCCGAAAGCCTCACCATTCCCCAACTCCACTCCACAGACTCTAAATATCAAAATATCTCATTTGTTGTTGTTGTTGTTGTTGCTGCAGCCGTAGCACCCTGGATAGTGTCTTGAACACAGTGGGTGAATGTGATCTGGGTGATCGTGTGAGTCTGGCTGTGGAGGTCTCAGACAGCCACATTCTCTCAGAGCCTCCTCTCAACACCTCATCTCTATCACAGGTCAGTCACAGATAGTTGATTTGTTTGACAATTTTATTCTCATGTTTGTTGTGCACCAGATTTTCTTGAATGGTGTTTAAGTTACAGTGGTGTAGTAGAGGATATATAGGCTGCCTTATTGCAACTGTTGTTGTCTGGGGTGCAGAGGCGTGTGAGTCCAGAGACCGACAGTGGATTTGGGAGCTCCTACTTGAATCAATCAGCCTCTGGACCGTTTCAACCAAATCTGCTCACAGAAAGGTACAAAGCGAAATACACAGCAACAATAAAATACATGTTTGAAGTAAATAATACAATTAACTCCAATTGATGCACACTCACAATCTACATATCAATTTGAGAATAACTCGAGTTTGATCCTCCCATCTGCAGAGGGCCGACCCAGGATGATGGTTTAAGTAGCTCAGAGAGCGAAGGCTCCCGCTCCAACCTGCAGACAGCCATCCAGTCAGCCTCACTCACTAGCCAGCGATGGGCCAGTCCCTCCCCATCCGTCCAAACACAGTCCTGTGGTGCAGCAGCAGCAGTGGAGCGGTGGGTGGAGAGCACCACTAAGGAGCCTTCAGTCAGGCTGCAGGGTGAGCTAATCTGGCAGCATAAATACGTTATATTTTCATCTCATCTCATCTGGTCATTACTGCAATAATGAACACTTCTAAACCACTTGCACACAGGAGCTGAACGCAGCCTGCCTGCCCAGCTCCATCACCACGTATCTGAACCCGTACTTAGCCCTACCATGGATACAGAAGAGAGAGGCTGTCCACTGTACTCCTGCTCATGTAATAGGTAGGTATATCTGCTGAGGAACTGCTCGTGTTGGTGGTTGACTGGTGCAAAACTAGAACGTTATGTTATGTTCAGTATTGAGTGAACCCCAAACGCACCACACAGACACTGAAAGCAGGTTAAAAGGTTTATTGAAAACTTGGTTTTCAGAATGGAGATAACAGCAGATGGGCTAGGCAGAGTTTACATGTTCTTTGGGCGGATCCATGTGGCTTGATTGACAGGAAGAGAGTGAGCAGGCAGGCAGGAGACTGAGAATCCAGAACAGTAGGCTGACAGGCAGAGATTCATCTGAGCACAAGGAAACAGAGTTTAAACCCAGAGACAGAATCCCAGAATAAGAAATTCTGGCTTGAAAATATGGCTCCCACACTACTAGATTAGATGATGAGACTCGGGAGCTCAGGAGCAGGAGAAGCCACACTCGCTCACACTCTGCTTATTTACACAGTGAACACCTGTTTATCTGTGTGTGTTTTCATGTGTGTGTTTAGTGAGACTATCCTGGCCTTGCAGTCAGAGGTATCCCGACTGAAGAAGGACTTGGATGAGGGCTTGGTCCAGTTGCCTCACCTAGCACTGAAAATGGACTATCTCACCTCTAAATACAAACAGGATCATCAAGAGCGCAGGTCTAAAACCAAACCGCGGACCCACTACAGACCAGCCTCCAACAGGTGGGGAGCTGATCCTGCAGGCTGGTGATAGTGGAGGAACAGATGGATAATGGCCATTATTGGGGTATATTGATGCAACATTTGGTTAATATTAACCTTTAATAATTGTTGAATAACAACCAGACACATGCACATGCAGCAAGAAGCTTCCATGAGATATACAGATGCTGAATATCAGAGGAAGGTCCAAGATAGTGCTGTCATGTTTTTACCATGTCTTCATTATTCATTATAAAGACATTGTCATGATATTTCTAACGTCTAGTGTGTGGAAGCCATCGAGTAGCACACAGAATGTGAGCAATCTCAGTCCCAGTCAGATGAGGATAGAGGACTGGATCTCTTCGGACATGGACCCCAGCAAGAGTAAAGGTTCCTCCACAAAACACTAATAAGCAAATGACAGCTATACACTCCATGTCTCAAAGTGTGTCTCAACATCTGCATATGTGTGTTTGTGTGTGTGTATTTCTTCCATCGTCTACTATGGTCCGGATCATCCGCTCTTCAGGTACAGACAACGGTGACACAGCTGGCTCGGAGATCATGTTGCTGTTCCACAATTCACCTGCAGAGAGCAGGAGAAGCAGTGTGCACTCTGCACCTGAGTTTCAATATAAACTTCATGAGGCGCTGCAGTCCAACAGAGGTCAGAGCCACAGCTGGCTTTCACAGTTCAGTACATACATCCAGTACATTTGTTTCTAAATTTGTTATTATGTGTATCATTTACACAGGGATGTTATATCCAATATTGTGTGTTATGCTCCTTCAGGGTCAGAGGGAAATGGCTCAGTGAAAACATCTGGTCTGACCAGCTCCATTTCAAAAGAAGGAAAGGCGTCTGACAGCCATGCGAAGCAGAGACCACAAAGTAATTGATTTTATCATCTAATGTTTATCACGTTAACATGTTGGTGTCATTGTGTTTAATTAAAAAAAAGACTGTTGTCCAATATGTGCATATACTGTATATATATATATATATATATATATATATATATATATATATATATATATATATATATATATATAGAAAAGCTGTGTAGTAACTGTAAAACAGGGCAGAGACAAAACATCGTCATCAGAATCACCACCATCATCATCATAAATATTCTTTCTCGTAACTCCAAAACAAAATCCAGGGATGTAAATATGTGCAGTATTGTGTTGGTACACACACTGTAGTGCTTGTGATGTTCCCGTGAACAGCAGCCATCATGGAGAGTTTTTACTCCAAAGAGAGGTGGTCTCTTTTCCCCTCTCCGTCTCTTCAGAAGCCCCTGCTCCAGGTCAGCTACGGCTCCTCCAGCAGCCTGCCTGCAAGGTAAACATGTGACACAAACACACCACTTACTGAAAGCAGACATATATGGTTTCCCACATAGTGTTTTTAGATGTTATAGTTCTGTTCAAGTGGATTATCTGTCCTCAAATCCAGCTATAAAGTGAGGGAGCCACCTCTGCGGTCCATGACCCATCACAGAAAGCGCTCCACCCAGTCTGACACGGCTCTCCTGCCCAGTAATGTGTACTTCCAGCGGACACCGTCTCCAGCATCAGGGCCCTCAAAGACTGGCAGCCGGTCAGGCAGATGCAGAGGGACCAAGGTGAGATGTTTCATCTCTCCACGTGCTGACTGTTCTGACATGTCAAAGATCCTCCCTGTAAAGACATTCGTCGCTGCTGTTAAATCTTTTACACGATTAGCTCATTGGAAAGTTTGCAAACTGTTTTCTAGGAGGTGGAGATGAACAGGACTCTCGACCAGGCCATTGAGGTGGCCCGCAGCATGAAGAGGACCACCGACCGAATGGCCACGAGACTGTCGGCTGACCTGGCTGAGGCTCATCTTCACCGGAGAGTACACAGCATGCAGCCACAAGGAGGCAGGAAACCCCATTATAAGGATGAGTTCACTCTGTAGTCATCTCCAGTCACGTGATGCCTGATGCTTATGTAGAATCTCTTTATGGAAAGTTATTTTTACATGGTTGTTTATATGTATACATAGAAATGTCTCAAATCAAACTGCAAAAATACATTTGGATTTTATAACATGTATATTATTGATGCTTTGATCCTAATTTTTAAGGATAATAAAATACAATGCTGTCCCAATTTTTTTTTTACGCAGAGCATTTTGTTTATTTTGAGTATCTTTACATTTTTATTGAATGCCTTTGGACAATTTCATTCCTTGAAAAAATCCTCCATCAACTCAACTTTATACACAACCGTGTGTAAAATGTAACCAAAAAAATACGTTAAATCCACTATTATGAGGGAAAAAAATTACATTACTGGGAATATTGTTGATCGGAGGAACAATGTGATCCAGTTGTCACCTCTACTCTAGTGGGCAACATCAGTCTCAGCACGAGCAGTCACTCAGCAGATGAAGCAATGAACATAAACTTTATCTTTGTCAGTCACCTAACCTTTTGGTTTCCCCGCTGCTCCCCAACTATTAGCTATCCAATACACACAAGAAGCAAGCATATAGATAAAGTAAAATCATATTAAAAGTATCTCAGATGTGTAATATTACATTTCAGGAAAATCCCTCTCTGCCTTAAGTTCCAATGAGTATATCAACTTTAGTCCTTTTAGCCAATTTGCCTATTTGACGCCTCCAATGCACATCCCTGCTGGCCTGTGGGTACTGGTGACACAGTGTCTCCTTACAGAGGGCTTTGTCGCCATCACAGACTCTGTTCAGTTTGAGCCTGCTGTTGTTCTAAGGGGGGTATCGGGGAAGAAGATGTGTCTAAACAACATTCCTTCATGCAGACATCAGTGTTCACTTACCCGTCGGCCATCAACAGGGCAGACTCGCAGGGAGGCAGGCTGACTTCCACCGGTGCAGTTCATCTCACAACACAAATACAGAATCGGAGACACGTCGGTTTCTGACACAGCACAGGATCCCATTTCACTGACTCATGTTGAAAGTGTCATACCATTTTTAGTTTAGATTACTGCCATTACATAGTTTAAATGAGTTCACCATTTTTCAACTGTCTTAATGTTATACTCACTGACATTGAATCAGTTGTTTTTGCTTTTGGGGGGGAGATCATGTGTCATACGGCATTTTCTGGTGTTATTTATTCTTTGTACATTTAGTTCTTTGTATGTTTTTCACTGTGGACTGTGTCTGTTGCTGTATGACGTTTTGTTTGCAAATGAGTTTCCCCCATTAATAACGTTTTCTAATCTAATCAAATCTAATCTAATACACTGTGAAAAAAGTGGGGATTTTGTACAAAAATACTGGAAGAAACTGATTTGACTAACTCAGACTGCCGAAACTTCATATTAACTTCAGATAACTTTGGGATGTTTACATGTAAAGATGAAACAAACACTTCCATTCGATCAACTCCTTCTTATTGGCCTTTAGGCACAAAAGAGTCTCTCTGGTCCTCTGGGATCATCCCAGCAGGTCTTCATAACGCACACCTGACGCTGATACCAGGCCACTGGCGAAAAGAACAGCTATTACAATAACCTTGCCTTTTGTCACCTTAACACAGACCATATGCACACACATGTACAGCATAGAGTACATATATATGTATACATATACACATATATATGTGTATATATGTATGTGTACATGTATGTATATACACATATATATGTGTATATGTATACATATACAAATACATATATACAGTATATATGTATATGTTAGTTATGTGTATATACATACATATACACATATATATGTGTATATGTATATATATATACATACATATATACATATACAGTATATATGTATATGTATACATATATACATATATGTATGTGTGTATGCGTATGTGTATATGTATATATATGTATGTCTGTATGTGTATATATATATATATATATATATATACACATACATATATATATATATATATATATATATATATATATGTATATATCATCTAAATAATCAAAGATATGAATCACAATCCAAGAAATGAGAGAGAGGGAAAAAGTCAGACAGGAGAGAGAAAACGAGAGAGAAAGAGAAATAAAGAGAGAAATTAAAAGAGAGAGAGAGGGAGAAACCAGGGCACCAGGGTGAAGGGTAGACCTTAAGACTAGGAGTGTTTTAAACCCAATTAAACCAAGTGTATACTTGAACCAAGTGTATATATACTTGGTTTAATTGGGTCCAAAGAAAGAATGAATTTCAAAAAAACGATCTGAAAGATGTTTTATTAGTGACGATATACAAATCTTTTTTTCGCAAGATCCTGAAGCTGCTCTCCACTCTGGCGATGACATCACAGCTCTAGCCTTTCCCACACACACACATTGAATACTTTGAAACAACCTGAAATACACATACAACTAAAACGGGGGCCAGTTAAATAAGTATAAAAGCTATCAAAAAAACCTTAATCAGGCCAAATAACTTGCTTTCAGACACAGAAAGTCATCACTTGTATCGAATGATGTTTTATTAAATAAGTTGTAGTGACTGGGATGTTCAGGGGGTTTCTTCTGTGGGTGGAAAATATTTAAAGGTGACAAAGAAAGCAATCAATTTGCACTATTTGTGACATGGCCGTAAAGACAAAAAGTTTGCAACACAGTATATTTTTCTGCGTTCTCCTCTCACTGGGGTAGGACACCCACACACACCCGTGGGGAGGAGTTACAGCCTTTGGGCTCTTTGGTATTTGCTGAAACAATACAGGACCTGTCGTTTCATCTGGGAGAGGGAGGGAGAGAGAACAAAAAAAGAAGTCAAATTTAAGCCTTGCTCCCCTGAAGTCATTTTGAGAAACAGCATCACACATCTCGCCTCAAGGCAGTGGGTCAGCGAAAAACAAAATCCGCTGAAGTTATGGGAACAACACCGTTTAAAATGCTGAAACTTTTGCTTTTACTGACCTTCACAGAGGTAAGGGATGATCATGTTCTCATATTGTGCACTGATTTCCTAAAAAAACTACTAACAGGTAACAATTTATATGTACTCGGTATAGGTAGTTGGCATATTTTCCTATCGTTGATACTGTGTATAATTTATACATCCAGATAAATAATAGTGGATGTTTGAAACATATGAACACAGGCTCTTTTGAGTGTCAGTGCTTTCAACAAGTGTGTGCGGCATGCCCAACCTTAGCTCAATAGACAAATTCATTCCGACCTGAAAGAAATACCTGCGCTGACCAGTCCTGAAATCTGTGTTGAGTGAAGGTAATGTGCAGCCTGCTGCCTCTCATGCGCCGAGAATATGATACAGGCATTATATCCTGAGGCATAATTAGCCTCAGGATATAATGTGAAATACCAATAGCCTGGTACCCTTGAAATGATGTCCTTGTCTTGAAAATACTGTATTTCCTGCCGTTTATCATTATCATTTCCTTGTTTCAATCATTAACCTGCCATTTTTTTTTTCTTTCTTATTTTAAGATCTGTGCTGCTCAAAATGGTAAATGATCTTCTTCTACATTTGCCTTTGACTTTGTGACGATCCCAAACTCATTAGCATCTGGCTGTTTTTCTACCCACATTATGAAAACGCCACCTAAACATCTTGTTTTCCTCTCCACCTCCCCCAGACATCACTCTGTCAGTGTTTACGGTCACATCTAAGAGCATAACGGTGCAGTGGAGCAGCTACGCTGATGCCAGCTCCTACAAGATCACAGCAACACCCAGGAACTCCCCGGGACGACCCGTCTTCGCTCAGTTCAGTGGCAACTCCGTGATGGGCTCAGTCATCTCCCTGTCACCGAACACGGTGTACACCATGCAGCTAGAAGCCATGGACAATGCTCTCAATGTCCTCAGCGGTGCAGAGACGGAGGAGACAACAGGTCAGGAACCACAGCAAGGAGAAGAAAAGGAGGAAAATGAGTCCTGGTGGTGAATCAGATACGTTGCTGTCCATAGAGACAGACGTCATGTATTGTACATTTCTAAAGTTGAAGAACATGTCCTTAGATTCTTCACTTCAGTAAAATAATAATAAGTAATTAGATTATTATTAGTGATGCATCAACATAGAAGCAGCATGCCTCCCGCTGTTTGAGGTGGAGCTAATTTGAATCTCTCTATACTCTTTATCTAAAGCGATGCTCATTGTTTTAGAGATTAAAACGATTAGTTGATCAAGAGAAAACTATTTATAACTGAATATCTTTGAATTGTGGACTTTTTTTTCACTACTCTTCGAAGGTTAATGAATTAAGCATTTTGGTTGCGACCCTAATTTATAAAACTGTCTCATGTTTTGCAAACAAAATCTAAAATAGTGGCTATAACTATAACTATGTCGTAAACATTACAACAGTTGAAGTATAAAGTAGGGACTACTTCTATCATCTGTTCTCCAGCTCCTGAGGTCCCCAGTATTGAACAGGCCTACTCCAAACACAGCGACAGCATCACCGTGGAGTTCACAGAGGTTTCCGGGGCAACCAGCTACATCCTAAGGGCACAGTCGGGCGATTTCTTCTCTGAGACCATGGTGAGGAGCTCCCCAGGTACCGTGGTGCAGCTCCAGCCCTACACGGACTACAAGCTAAGTGTCATGTCCGTCAACTCTGGGGGGAGGAGCCAGCCCTCGTACCCCATCGAGGCTAGGACAGGTACGGACAAATGGTCTCATACAGAGTCCTTAAAAACACTTCATCCTGTGGCTGGAGCATTTCAAATAGTGATAGAAGTTTGAAAAACTGATCATTTAAAACATAGTTGTGATTTTAAGTTACTAAAAGACTAATAATAGTATTACTGTTAATCTATGAAATGAATAATTATGTATTCTGCCCACTTTCACTTGTCCAAACACAACACATTCAAATCATTGTATGAAGGGTGAACCGCAGCCTTTCTGTTGTCCCCGAAGGACAATAGTTAGCTCGCTCCGCCGGCCATAACAGTGTGTCATTTCACCGGCCATTGTCACAGAGTCTCTACTCTTTATAGGCAACGCAGAAAGGGTGGAAACTGTATCCATGCTTTTGCATTATACTTTTCTCATAATATGAAAAGTGAGACCATGAGAACGGGGTCATCTCCCTTCGAGTAATGTAACATAATCACAGAGATTATTTCCATATCGCCCCTGTTCCAGAAAAATTGACATGAGAGTAGAAGCAAGAAATCTGTGTTTATCATGTAAGTATTTTTCTCATTTCCGTCCACCTGACCCTGTCTATAGTGGTAATGGCGCCCAAGTTGAACACCACATCCCCTGACAACAGCACCATCCTTGTGACTTGGCCCCCGGTGAAGAACGGCATCCTCTACATGCTCTGCATCATCCGGTCGGGCTCCAGCTCCCGTATCAAACTGAACACCACTGACACCACAGTGACCTTTGATGGCCTTGAACCAGGGACCACCTACTGCATCAAGGGCACAGCCTGGGACTCTGAGGGTCGAGCTGGAGACGACCTCACTGTCTGCCAGATCACACGTAAGCATGATAGGACGTAGAAGATGAATGTAGCAGATGGTGTTACTCACCTCCCTTTGGTTTCACTTCCAGGTCCTCCAAGCCCAGATGTGACCTTCGTACAGGTGACTCTGGGTCGGTCTCTTGGGATCGCGGTGTACTGGGTGTTAGTACAGGGAGGAGAGAACTACATGGCCTGGACCACTAATGGCCAAAACTGTACTTCAACAGTTAATAGTTACTGTTATATTATACCTGTGGAGTGTGGCCAGAACCACTCAGTCGCTGTCGTAGCCTACAACAGTGCCGGCCCCAGCGACCCCTCGCAACCAGCCGAGTACATTACATGTGGGTATATCACACACACAAGCACAGCCACATATGAGACAACATACTTGTATGTGTTTGGTATAGTCTGGTACACAACATCCTGCATCTTTAAATTATAGTTTGACATTTTTGAAAATATGTTTAATTTTTAAATATTGCTAAAGCAATGTGACAAAAACAAATACATATAGTGGCATAAACATGACAGACATAACATTGACGTAAACAGCAGTTACGATGACGGAAGTGATGAAATGAGTCAGGGATTATAGATTACAATTACATTGGGCTACGTAGGGTGTGTGTGTGTGTGTGTGTGTGTGTGTGTGTGTGTGTGTGTGTGTGTGTGTAAAAGAGGTAACAGTCTACGTTCGAGCAGTCTATATAATATCTTCAACAGCAAATAATAATAATATAATTACATGTTATCACATAGTGGTCATGTAATATGAATAATAATAACAAAAGTTATGATTACATTGACATAGAAGTAGGTAGGTAAGTAGGTGCCAGGCCAAACTGTGGTCAATGGAGAGGCAAGCGAGAGGCAATCCTTTCACAACTGTTCTTCTTAAAATCTACCCTTTTTCACTTGACAGATCCGTGTCCTCCGGAGAACATCTGGGTGGCGGAGCCTGTAGCAGGCAACTGCTCGGTGGTGTGGGATGATGTGCCACTGGTGGAGCACTACGTGGCTTTCATAAAGAGGGATGACGGGACTGAGAAGTCATGTAACACCACTGGAACCACGTGCCCGTTTTCCTGCATGTGTGGCTACACCTACCTTACCACCGTCTTCCCCTACAACCAGGCCGGCTCCAGCCCTTACGCACAAGTCCGCAACTACACCACCAGTAGGACCAGAAGCACACACCCACATGTAGTAGCACCCAAATAGCTGAGAATTGATCATTTAATTGATAACAAGTCAAAAGGACCATACTCGTGGTTTTGTACCTCTTACAACCAACAATCTTCCAAAGCACATTGCCTTATTTAATATCAGAAACTTTCACATCAGAAATGTAACCTGAAGCTGCTCAACAGCACCCTCTAATATAAGAAATGCCTAAATCATATTATCCTTTGCCTTGCCCTATCTGTTTTGGTTTGGCTTCTGGATTTGATTTTCTAACATCATCATCATAGCTCATGACTGCAACGTTTCATGGCAGCTAACACTAAAATCTCCAATGATGGAGATTACCTGAATTCTCCACCATGACATTGTTAGAAAGAAATAGACCTGTTCCATGATGGGAATGAGCAGATGTAAATCATACCATGGCTGCATTACATTTAGGTGTGGCCTCTATACATTTAACATTTAACACCCATGTTAGTAGTTACACCTGCACCTTTACTGGTGTGAAGCCCATAACTGTACCCAACAACACACATACAAAATAAATAAATAATGTGAAGCAGTGTGATGATGAGGCTTCAATGACTGCCTGGAAGGTGGAAAATAATTTTGAAACATGTCAAATCAGCAGTATGGTCTTTTGCGCAGTGTTGAATAATATTCTCACTTGTTTTTGCATTTCTCTCCCTTGCTTCTACCCCAGTTCCTTGTTGCCCACAGGATGTTACCATAAAGCTAGTTTCTACAGAGACGCTCGAGGTCATGTGGCCGTCGGTCAAAGGGGCCGAGCTCTACGAGACGACAGCGGCCCAGACCAATGACGTCATCCACTGTAACGACACAGCACCAGTGTGCGCGCTGTCAGATTTGAGGTGCAACACAGCTTATTCTGTGACCGTCACACCTTGCAGCGAGTTGCGAGGATGCAACCGCACCTGTGCACCGCACACACATGAGACAGGTATTAATGGGACTATTTAGAGTGACCTCTCACCCCATAAATATACACGTATCCACATACACCTCAGAAAGGGAAGGATGGGAATTAATTGAGTTAGACATAAAACAATACTGCAATTTCAATATCTTGGAAAATATATAATTTTGCTTTCTTGTCATTAGATGAGAGGATTGATACAACTTTTATGTCTACACAATAAATATGAAGCTACATCCAACAGCCTGATTAGCTTAGAGACAGGGGAAACAGCTAATCTGCCTCTTTCCAAATCTACCAGCACCTATGAGTTTTTAAAAGAATAAACAAATATAATATAATTTGTTCATCGATGAGCTTTAAAGTTGTTGGTATGTGTATTTTGTTGCATTTGGACAGAGTCAGGCTAGCTGTTCCCTCTGTTTCAAGTCATGGTGCTAAACAAAGCTTGCCAGCTGATGATGGTGCCTTCATATTTCTTATAGACAGGAGAGTGGTATCAATCTTCTCTTGTAACTCCCTTTTCAACTATTTTCTCTCTCTGCTGTATTAACGTGTGTGTTTTTGGTATGAAAACAGCTCCGTGCGCTCCAGAGATCCTGACTATGACGCAGACCAACAACTCCACATTCACAATCCTCTTCACTACCCCCAACAACCCCAAAACAAATTATACCATCACAGCTTTCGGACGCTATGGCACCCACACCTGCCAGTCAAGAAACAACTCCTGTCAGCTCACACAGCTGCCCTGTGGTTCAACCTATGAGGTCATAGGAGTGGCCACCACAACTGTGGGGAGAAGTCTACCTGGATTCAGTAAAACCTTGGAAACGGGTATGATGATTGGTTATCGCTAGAATTGAATGTCAAGTCAAATCTGTTGTATTTATTTTTTTAGTCAAATTGGAAGTAAAACCTTTTGAATGTGACATTTATCGCTTTTTTACTATCCCAGCTGAACCATTTTATGTCCATTAGTTATAAGTAAAACAAAACACTCCATGAGCAAAAAATGCGAGATTAAATAGGTTTTTTCAAACATTTTAAATTTTGTGTCATGAAGCATCAGTCCAAATATTCTCATTACATTCACTCCATGTCGTTCATGTTCGGTAATTCACTCCCCAAGGTCCTTGCTGCCCTACGTATGTGAATGTGACCCAGGTGACCCAGGCTATGACCAATGTGACCTGGTCATCTGGCAGCGGAGCTCGCTCCTACGTCACCACCCTGACGTCCTCACGCGGCCATGCTAAGTGCCACACCCTGGACAATCACTGCCTGATGGGATGCATCACATGTGGCACCAACTACAGCGTCAACCTGGAGGCCATCAGCAGCACAGGACACAAGTCAGAGTGCAAATATCGTGGATTCTCATCCAGTGAGGGCAAATACACACATGCACACACATGTACACACACAGAAATGTGCACCTGTTTGGGAGTGCGGGGTGAGGGTTGAATGTTTAGGTTGGCCATTTCCAAATGGTCAGTGGTAATAAAGTTTCTAGTAAAATCATCCAAAAGACACCGGTACGGCCCTTGACATGAACATCACCACAAACGCAACTTCTCGAAAACTCATTTGTTGCAGGTGCCTGTTGCCCAACGAGTGTCAAGCTCTATCGCAGGGCCAACAACTCCCTCAGGGTGTACTGGCGCTCTTTGGGCGCTCTGATGCAGAACCACACAGTCGAGCTGAACGGGACGGCAGCCGACTACACGTGCATCGCAGCCGCCGGCAGCAAATACTGTGACATCCAGGAGGAGACGTGTGGGGACGTGTACACAGTAGTGGTGGCGCCGGTGGGACAGAATGGGATCAAAGTCAACTTCTGTCAACCCAGGAGATACTCCGGTGAGTCACGGAGCGGGTGTTGAGAGTGTGTTTTTATAATAGGTGTGTGACTTGTGGTAACGAGCTGCATTCATGTGTTTATCTTTGTTATATTCTCAGTTCTCTGCCCAGGAAGTAATGCTGGTATGGGTAAGCATCCTCTCAACTATAAACTTCACATTGTTTAATTCACTTATTTGCATCTTGCTGAGGGTTAGATGAGAAGATTGATAACACCCGGACCAGAAAGTGGGACGGATCTTCTCATGTAACTCTCGGCAAGACGTTGAATAAGTGCGTTCGCCAAAACTATTCTTTTAAACTCAGTTTGAAAAACTTCTCCTGCGCTGAAACCACATCTCTCTCCTTCTTCAGTGATCTCTAGCAAAAGACAAACTGTGGAATAATTGCGGTAAGTTTCTTGGTACACAACTCCTACCGGTTAAGAAGGCACCGTCTTCAGCGCACTTGGTCTTGCGTAACAACACGAGACATTACACATTATACTTTTACAGGATGCTTCCATTGTGCTACTTCACAGCTCGAGGGGTATCTCTTGACAGCATGACAAGCATCCATACATTGTGACTACAGTACTTGGGTACAACAGTAGGCGTGTTTGATTAGTGCATATTGCAAATAGACAAGCGCAGGCGAGGCTGATCTCTGCCTTTACCTCTGGGATACATGTGTGTCTATAAAGCACGGGAAGAAGAATGAGATGAACGTGACTGAGGTGAATGAAATGGAGAGCTGCTGCAGGAACGTGACACAGGCATCTTATTGTGTCTGCGATGATATATAAGAGGATGGATATTCAATAGCACCTGACTCAGAATAAAGTTCAACAAAGAATTCTTCTCATTGAGTGAGATGTGTGATCAGTACTGAAGCTATGATGATATATTTGTATTTTTTTTCCACCATATCCAGGTTGATAATTCCTCTGTCTCTCATCTTTCTTGCCCTCCAGCGAACACCCCTTAACGCCCACATGGACAGAAGACTGTGACAACTGTAAAGAACCAACGTACCAAAAAGAAATATCAGCTTTGTTTAGGAATATCTGTTTTGTTGTTACTGCTGTTTGCAAGAAAAGCTGTATAGAGTGTGAATAAATATGAAAATCTAAAAAGAAACACTGAACTACTACAATAAAATATATAGAAGAGGGCGTTCAAATAAATACCTGTGGGCATGTAACCAATGTTTTTGAAAAACACACCATATTGCTACATTTTATAACAGGCTGCATGCTGTTTTATCTTCTGCTCTGCTGTGCCTCGTATTTAATCAATGCCGTTTCCCTTTCATAATGATGTAACCTCAACATGTAATGACATCTAGTAAAAATGAAAAAGAAGCAGAAATAGAAACTGTAGAGTGAACCTCCCACATGGATGTATCACGGCAAAAGTAATTCAAAGACTACATAAATTCCAAATGAGATCTTAGGACTCCTCAAGTAGAAGACCTCCACACGGCGGCCGTCTGACATTTGGGAAGAAGAGGGTCAGTTGAAAGTATCCATCTTTTATGGTCCTGTGGATGATACGTCTGATCAGATTGCCGGAGATAGATTCAGTGTTATCTCTGCCATCATTGGATTTGTTTTCTCGCTGTTGACAGACGACTACAATAAAGCACATCGCTTTTTGCATGACAACAACGTGTGATGTCAATTATCTTGTGTGGGGTTTCTTTAAGAAGTAGAGAATCAGGTGGTTTTGATACATGAGCTACATTCAGTCCCCAAAAAAGAATTCAGAATCAAAACCATCAGAGAAACTTCCTGAAATAGGTCTTATGGATTCAAGAGACCTGCTGTGACTTTCACTGACCTTAAAGGTTGTATAACTGACCCGAGTGACCCGAGTACTAATTGCACACATATTGTACATTCCAGGGGTGGAGGAGCAGGCTAGTAATAAAGATAATGACCACTCTATATGTAAAAGAGAAACCCCTTAACAGGATGCTTATTGTTGAATTCTATAACATATCAATTAGTAATTGTGTTGCTTTGATCCCATTCATAGTCTTGACGTTTGCACACTATAATACAAACATAGGCATGAACAGAATATTTCCAACCCTTCTTGTCATCTGGGTAGTAGACTACCTGATGGCATTGCTGCAATTAACCTGCATGTCTTTGGACTGTGGGAGGAAGCCGGAGAACCCGGAGGGAACCCACGCTGACACGGGGAGAACATGCAAACTCCACACAGAAGGACTGCCCAGACATTTGCAAATTAATACTTTTTGGAATTTAAAAGCAGTGTATGGGCATATTTTGAATTCTGGTAGTGGGCTGTTAACTTTTTGGGCTGTTTTATCGGCCGTTGGGCTGGTTTTGTCACTTTCAGAAGTACGGTTCTGTTATGTTTCCACATGTGACCAAATGTTAAATGTTTAGTTGAGTTATTTTAATCATCAAATCACTTTTAAATAACATTAAAGAGTAAAATAAGGGCCTTATTAGCATGGGCATATTCAGATGCAGTATTGACAAAGCACTGTATGGAAACTGACGTCAACTTATGGTGTATTCTAAACATTGTTAATGATATACATCTAGATGTGTTTTGTTTATCAGCTGTGGATTTATCGGCCAACCATGCCAAACTTAAATAAAGACAAAACCATCTCTTAGATACAACAATACTACAATACAACTGGGCCTTGATTTCACCAATTTTAAGAAAACCTATCTATCTCAGCAGGGTTATTCTGCTGCTCCTAATTTCTTTGCAAAATCTTTTTTTTTAATGATTTTAGGGAAATGCTATTTTTGTTGTTTCTCCAGTGAGTATTATCCATGAACTGAACAATGTCCAGTTATTTTATATCTTTATTTTAGTCTTGCATTCAGTATATTTCCCACTAAAACAAGAAGGGTGGCCGGAAATCCCCGAGGTGGACTTTCAAAAAGAATTACTACAAAACGTGCATGTGCTCAAGAATGTTTGGTTCCCGCATGCGGCAGACAAAAGCTTCTCCACATTCAGGGGGATACATTTCATATATCTTCTTTTTGTTTGTTCTTCCTGTAAATCATTTAGCCACGTGTTTTGAAAAATGCTTTAGAAATATAGTATGCTGTCTTGCTTCTTAAAATTAATTGTTTAATGGCTTTTGTTTGTTGAATGATGTTTGTATGATTCATATTGGTGATTTTACAAGATCATTTTTACTCCTGATCTTTTTATAGATATTTTGTGAGGTGACTGAATAACAGATGTCTTTAATCTCAGCATAACATGATTAGTTATATAAGTCACCTAGTATGCAATAATGCATAATGACAACATTTCCAAGAAAGATTTGATCAATTCCTGGAAAGATCCACTCAGTGATACAAAGGAGCTCCTATCATCTTACAGCAGGGGAAGTCAGCTTTATTAAAGAATTATAGATATTTAGAGATTACTTCTTATGTCAAGTGTTACAGCTGATGTTGGGTGAGTGTAGTTCCATGAATAAAATATTACGGGAACATCGAGGAAGGGCAGCTTTAGCGCAAAGGGGTGGGGGCTTGGATGCCCCCCACACACACCCTCCGCCTACAATAGGAATCATACTTTATTTCCTTCTCATGATGACCGAGAGGCAACGGGTATCTCCCTGTCCTCATTTAGGACGTCCTGATTGGTTCTCATTGAGTTGATCTTCAGCACTCAGCCTGTAAATATTTCAGTTGAGCTGCAGAAGCGACATACGGGTTTGTACCTCACTGAAACCCTGATAATGGATAAGAAGTGGATGCTATATTCATCAGTCATCCTTTTGTCCGTCATACAGGTAATACTACTCTTCCAAATTCAGTTTCTTATTTTATCACTTTATTTATCACCGTTTGTCATTTTAATTATTATATTTGATCTTTTTTAGACTCTTTTGGCAACAGGTGAGTGTTCTGTGTGAGGAGAGGCACTGACACGGACTTCTAGATGCTCACAGTTTGTTTCTTACTAATATGGCGAGATAGATAAATATTAGTACAGTGAATCTTCATATATGGTTCATCTTTACTTGTTTATATTTGATATAACATTGCATTTTCTCAACTGTGATAATACAATAATATATTATATAAAATAAAATGATAACACAAAATGTAACTAAAAATCTGAAAAGGTACAAAGATTATATTCCCAGACAGGACGAATTATTCCCTTTCTCTTCTTTCAGGATGTCCTTTTGTGTCAGTGACTTCTCCTTCTGCATCATCACTGAATTTGAAATGGAGCGGCTACGCTGGAGCTTCAGTTTACTTACTGGACTTGAGAGTTGTGAACTCCACCAGTATCGCCCCTCTGGTGGTGATGCAGACTGCCCCCGGCACACAGAGGCGGATTCAGGGGTTAAGACCCGGCAGTGTCTATCAAGTCACACTGAAGATCTTTGAGTTTTACACTATTGTGTGCACAAACGTTGAAATAACCACAACAGGTAATGACCATTTTTTTTTAAGTTGCTAGTTAAATAAGACCAAACAGAAGAGTCCCTCTGCTGAATCCTTTATCTTACATTCCCACAGTGCCTGCCACATCTCAGATCACCTTTTCCAAAGCTATTTCCAGTACATCTATAAGGTTTGAGTGGTCCAGCGTGTCAGGAGCGGACAGCTATATCTTGTTTGTGGAGGAGTTGTTTACTTCTCCTGCAAAGAACTACAACCGGACCTTCACAAATCTGGGTGGACAAGTGGACGGCCTAACTCCTTCTACAACGTACAACTGTTACGTGTACTCGTCAAACAGTGCTGGGAGAGGTGCCAGAAGTAGTACGAGGACAATCACGACATGTAAGTGCACATGAGATGCTGGTTTAGCTGATTTATATAATACAGAATGAGAAGATTGATACTGAGAAAACTACTTCACAGCCAGTTATGTGTGAGCAAATGATTTTACACTTTGGGATATGTGAAAACGTGAATGGGATTTTGCAAATACATCAGATTAACACCTGTATTTTTCTCGGAAGTGGTGCCGCCACCCACCGGTGTGGCTCTTGTATCAACGGGAAAGAGCACCGCCCGAGTGACGTGGAACTCTGTCAGTAAAGTCCTGCTTTATCAAGTGGCCGTGCGCGACAACGACACCCACAGCAACACCCCGGTCATCAGAAACACTTCAACCACATCCATGGACATCAGTAATCTGAAGCCCTGCTCCTTCTACACGGTGGGAGTATCATCCATCAATTTCTTCTTAATTCCTGGGGAGGCCTCTGATGTCACACACAATACCGCTAGTGAGTGCTTTAACAGTACAATTCATTTGTCAGAATAGATACACTCTCACTTTTTGTGTTGTATTGATATTGGCTTTCTTTCTGGATGTTTTCCCACTGCTGCATGTGTGCAATTAATAATCATAACTATGTAGAAAAGCACTGAAGCGATAGTTAGGCTTTTACCACAATCTTGCGATAAAGGTGATCAAATATAGAAATTACCATAAAGTATTGTTAATGCGTGAACAAATACATAATTCCTTTTGCTGGCCTAAAAGTCAATCACATAGCAATGTTACTTATGTTTGAGGTCAATTAGATGCCAGAAGGAAAATTCATGTATTTACCTGATAAAACAATGTTAAGTATGTTTTTTGAGCTGCTAAAAGAAAGGGTCCAGGGCCTCCAGGACCAAACAGAACTTGAGGATTAAGCTGAAGAAGAATTCTGAACATCGGTCTCATCTGTTCACACATCTTTCTTCAGCGATTAACCCGGTGACGACCGTCTCAGCGGACTACAGCTGCTCCAGCGGCATGGTGACAGTAACTTGGGACTTGGTATTCGGGGCCGACTTGTACAAGGCCACGGCCGTCGATAGCACCGGCGCGGCCATTAACTGTACGTCGGCCTACACCAGCTGCCAGATCACCATGCTCAAATGTGGTGAGACGTACCTGGTCCGTGTGACAGCCTTCTCTGACGACTGTGAGAGCACCTCCAACACCACCACCTTGTTCGAGACAGGTGAGCGGAGCACCTGCTCTTGGGGAAACTACAAAAAGTGGCTTGTGTTTGTCAATGTCTCCGCCTCCCACCATGCCTCATCACCTGTCTGTGTGTGTTTCCCACATGTCTGTGCACACCTTCTCATTTTACCGCTCAATCTCAGACACACTTCTGGAAAGCTCTTTATCACAAACCTTCCCCGTAAGTCTGTGCTGTGGGAAGTTGCAGGTTCCTCCCATGGTGTGTCTTCTGGTCTTTTCTCATGCCGAGGGGTGAAACCTCTCATTAGCCACCAAGACCTGACATACAACACTAGTCAGTCTAAAGCTCTAAACAGCCTATTGAAGTCTGGGAGTTATCTCAAAGGTCAGCTATAGCATCAGTCTGGAAAGTGAAAAGATGATGGACACACCAACACACATACAGTCCCCCCAGGGAAAGTATTTAATGTACAGCACACACACTCAGAACTCACAACTGTTTACTCCAATGAAGTGGTGAATGCTACAAAGAGGATAGTTACAAAAGACTGGAGTCCAATCTCAGGATCTTTTTGATACCTTTTTAAACAATAAAGAGTGAAATGTGAGTCTGCTGTAAATACCTATTTTTAAACAAATGCAGTGCATCACTGATCAATATAAACTCTGCTCTCTGCATAACTGTTCTTCTTTACCCATAATTCAGCCAGATATGCTCCACCCTTTTATGTCCTCCACATGAGTCGTGTTTTTAATGTCTAATACCGTTCCCCCAGTCCCCTGTGCTCCGGCTAATCCTCAGACCATTCACGATTGCTCCAGCAACGTGATCGTCTATAGCTGGCAGACCACCAATAACACCCTCTACTACGTGGCCACGGCTGTGGACGACACTGGCAGGGTGACCGACTGCAGGACGCCAGACAACAGGTGTCTCTTCACCAATACGGGCTGTGGTCAGTACTACAAGTACACCGTGTACGCCGTCAGCCCTGATTGTAACACCGAAGTCAGTCAACCGGAGTTTGTCCGGACCTGTGAGTAGAACTCTATTTGTTTACTGAGAGGGCGAAAATAAAGTCTCTGTTATTTTCTGAATTTGTAATAAATTGGTGTTATTCAATATCCTTTTGTCAACAAATTCACATGGAATTAATGTGGCATTGTGTTGGAAGGCAAAAGAAGAGAAAGTAAATAGGTCATTTTTTTAATGTGCCTCCTTTCCTCCAGCTCCATGTCTGCCAACAACGGTAAAGACAGGAGCTGGTTGTCATTCTGACATGTTGCTCACGACCTGGGATTCTGCTGCTGGAGCTCTTTCCTACACGGTGGAGGCACAAGGGAACACTGGAGAAATCTACAACTGCACCTCCTCCTCCAACAGCTGTGCGGTGACCGGCGTGCCGTGTGGCGAACACCTCAGTGTGTGGATCATCGCCTCTAATGACAACTGCTCCACTGACAGGGTGTTGGGAGATGTTGCTCAGACGGGTACATATTGGGAACTCTGTTAGACACTTACTGATCTCATTGATGTTCTGTTATTCTCTGACTTTTTTAATGAGATATTTGCCTTAAACACAAACGTTGACCCTCTCTCCAGTTCCCTGTTCCCCTCTCAACTTCTCGGCATCTGTGGACTGCAGCCAAGACTCTGTTAAAGCCAACTGGACGGCGAGCATCGGGGCTATATTCTACATCGCCATTGCTGAGGACCAAAATGGGAATTTGCACAGTTGTAATTCAATGGGCACAAACTGCTTGATCGAAGGCCTGAGATGCGGACAGAATTACACTGCCAGCGTTATCGGCTCCAATCTTGATTGCAACAGCAGCGCCAGCGAGGAGGTCAACTTTATGACAGGTAGGTCAGAGGGTTGGATTACTTTGGTTATTCATCTCCTAGTTTTAACAAACATATATTAAAGCAAAAGCAATCGACTAAATCCTCTGCCTCTCCATCAGCTCCTTGTCCTCCAACCAACATTGAGGCATTCAGAGACTGTGACGCCAACCATGCTCTAATAGTCTGGCAGAACAATCAGCGCACAGGCCTCTACACTGTAACCATGGAGGATCAGAGCGGAGCTCAACTCAACTGCACCAGCAACACGGTCAACAACTGCAAAATCACCTCTCTACCCTGTGGAAAGAGATACAACGTCACCGTCACCTACAATGATGGAAAGTGTCCGTCCACCTCGACACCTATCAACATGAACTCAGGTAGTAAATTATGAGGGGCAAACTGTTTCTGTCTGGAAGAAAAACTAACATTACAAATGACTTATGATGTCTCGTCGCCTCTCCTTTTAGTGCCATGTGGTCCTGAAGATGTGAGGGCCAGTGTGGCCTGCGTTACCGGCGAGCTGACGGTCACCTGGAACATCTCTGTTCCTGCAGAGAACTACACCACATTCATATCTAGAGGAATGGGTCAGCCTCTGTACTGTAACTCTACAGAGACACAGTGCACCATGGGTGGGTTGTTGTGTGGAAGCTCCTATAGGGTGATTGTCTTCTCCGTCACCGGGACGTGCTTCAGTCTGCCCAGCATAGAGGTCACATTGCAAACATGTGAGAAAGGCTGATTTATCTTCTTTAAGGTTGTAGACTCAGCAGCGGGATTTTCCTTGAGTGCAGTCTCAAATTTCTCTTTCATCTTCAATTTCCCTTCAGTGCCGTGTCCTCCCACCATGGTCACCGTCGTGCACACATGTGATCCGAATCCTGTTCCTGTGTCATGGGTGGCCAGTAACAGTGCCAAACACTACACTGCTGTTGCTGTGAGCGGCGGAGGTCACAGGTCAGAGTGCACGGCCAATGGAACTTCCTGCAGCCTCCCTGGACTCCAGTGTGGAGACGTTTACACCATTGGTGTGTCAGGAGCTGATGACAACTGTACAGGCCAACTGAGTGACACTGTCTCTTTGAACACAGGTAACACGGCACTGGCGGCCAGCGAGAGTTCAATAAAAGGGTCCTTTATAAAGACTTGTGAATAAGGTTTGATTTGTTTCCCTCTCCAGAACCTTGTTCTCCCTATAATGTATCCAGCCAGCTGATGTGTAGCGCTGCCACTGCGCAGGTGTACTGGCCCCCCAGTGCAAATGCAGTGAGCTATGCAGTGCGAGCCACCAGCAACGGACAGAACCTCACCTGCAGCAGCCTCAGCCCCAACTGCACGCTGAGTCCTGTGGTCTGTGGCCACGCGTACAACATCCTTGTGTCTGCCACTGACGGCACTTGTGTCAGCAACTTCAGTGCCCCCTTCAAACAAGACCAAGGTACTGGCAGAGAGGTCTGGCCTTTAGCCAAAAGATGGTAGATAATGAAGATGCAAATTCAAGCGGGTCACAGTGAGTTTGATGAGCGACGCTGGAAGCTGTTAAAGAGCTGTCATTAATCCATATCATAACATCAATTGACACGTCTTGTGGTTATGCAGGGGTCTTTTGTCACTTTTTCCATTTGTCTTGAATGTTTCTGACACAGCATGCATTTACAAATGTGCACAGAGTAACACAATGTATGAAAAGGAATAGTTTGACATTTTGAGGGATAATTATTAATTATTCCATTGCCTTCCTTGTTCTTGCAATAAATGGAGGGAATAAAAACGTGGTTTATCTCACTTGACTCCAGAAAGTCTGCAACCTACCAAGAAATAGTCTTCCACATAAAACCACAACTTGTCGTTTTCATCTGTTTTGGTATGTAACACTATCACTAACTTCCAGTGTTGACTGAGTGGACTAATTCACATTGTGTTCTGTCTCTGTTAGTACCATGCGCTCCAGAAGACTTCAGGACGGAGCTGATATGTGGCACCAATGACGCAGCGGCCAGCTGGAACACTTCTGCTGTGCCCCTCAACTACAGTGTTGCCGCTGTGCCTCTGGCTGGAGACATCGGTTCAGTCACGTGTCACACTAGCAGTGCCAGCTGTAGGCTGAGCGGTCTTCAGTGTGGACATACTTATAATGTCTCCATCAAAGCTTCCTCTGGCAGCTGCAGTGGACCATACAGTCTCCCACAGACTGTTCAGACTGGTAAAAAAGATGATGAAAGGATGATTATTTCCATGAACTTTATTTTGTTACTTTGATTTATTTCATGCAGTGATGTCTTCCTCCAGCACCCTGCCCCCCCGAAAGCCTAACAGCAGTGACGGACTGCGCCACAAACTCTCTTCAGGCCTCCTGGAACGCCTCTCTTGGTGCCACCTCCTACATAACGACAGTGACGGGCCCCGGTGGCTTCTCTGAAACCTACTCCACCTCAAACCTCACACGCTCTGTCTCCGGCCTGCAGTGTGGCAGTCAGTACAACGTCACGGTGGCATCCCAGGGAAACTGCACCAGCTCCCCGAGCCAAACTGTTCTGACAACAGGTTTTGTTTACATATTTGTTTACATTTATTGCAAAGCATTTTCTTGGACATAGGTCACAGGATGTGACACATATCATCTCTATACCTCTTCCCCCAGGACCATGTGACCCTGTCAATGTGACCAGTGTCCTCCAGTGTGGTTCAGACACGGCCACGGTGTCCTGGGAAGCTGCTGCCGGGGCCGTCCACTACACTGTTCACACTCGACAGGACAGCTCTCAGCACTATACTTCCTGTAGGAGCAGTACAACTTCCTGTCAGCTGAACCATCTGCAGTGCGGAAAGGTTTACAACTTGACTGTGATGGCTGATGATGCCACTTGTAACAGCACTGGAAGCATCAGTACAATTCTGAAGACAGGTAGAAGAGAGGAAACCCGGAGAGACTGACTTAAATTCATGTCTGCAAACCACTAACTTATTCTCGCTTTCATCTCTCCTTCTCAGCTCCTTGCTCTCCCTCTATCCAGAACAGCAGCTTGATCTGTGGCACCAATTCTTCCTCTCTGTCATGGATGCCAATGGCCGATGCCACAGGTTACACAGTTAATGCGACAGCTACAAACGGGCACACAGTTTCGGGCAGCTCAGCCACTGCTACATGCACCCTGACAGATCTCCTGTGCAGTGAAACCTACACAACCACAATCATTGCACGAGGAAGCCGGTGTGACAGTGCACCTGGCTCCGGCACCAACATTACAACAGGTGAGTGTGTGAGAAATCATTTATTAAGTGTAGCTATGTGGGAAATTTCTTGATTTCTTGATGTCTGGTAAACCCACATCTATATACTGTTTCTTCTGCTTTCCTTTCAGCCCCCTGTTCTCCAGCTATCTTATCTAAGCACTACACGTGTGGTAACAACACAGCAGTGTTCAGTTGGACTGACCCTGTGGGACGCGTCGACTTTCTAGCTCAGGTATCAAGAGGAGGGTATCAGCATACCTGCCAGACTACAAATACCAATTGTGCGTTCCATAATCTTGCTTGTGGCTTGGATTTCAATCTGACAGTCCAAGCTCAGGGGGCACAATGCGACAGCATCCCAAGTGTCAGTGAATCTATTGAAACAGGTAATACTTCCACCAATGCAGAGCGTATAAACACTAACTGATCATCATATGGTTGTTCCACGCTGCTAAATAGTCTAGCATATAACCCAATACAACTGTGACTGTGACAACTGTGAAAAATTAAAATTAAAAAAAGATGATTAATGATGCTTTGAGTCGTTAACGCGCTAGCTAGCTGTTTCCCCCTGCTTACAGTCTTTGTGCTAAACTAAGCTAACCGGCTGTCCTCTCCATCATATTAATCTTCTCATCTAACTCTTAGCAAGCAAGTATTTCTTACAAAGTCAGACAGTTGGCTAAGCTGCCAGTTGATGCACTTGTATGTTAATAACTACTTCATCACCCTGTCTTCTTTCCTTCCCTTCCCCCAGTCCCTTGTGCACCGCAGAATGTGAGCGCTGCACTGGTCTGCTTTGATCACTCAGCCCTCGTCTCGTGGGTAGGAAGCCTCAGTGCTGTAGGATACAATGTGACAGTGACGGGCCAAGCTGGACACACACACCACGGTCACAGCAACTCTACCAGCTCTCAGCTACCTAACATCCACTGCGGTGACACCTATGGCATCACTGTTACACCGTACTCCAAGACATGCACAGGACACCCAAGTGCAGTTTACAGCTTTGAAACAGGTGCAGAAAGACTTACACTTACACGTAGAACACAAACATATCCTTACATTTCATCTCAGGGAGACATAATCAAACCCTATTTTTCTTCCCTCATCTCCAGGTCTTTGCGCTCCAAGTAACGTCTCTGTGTTTACGACGTGCGAGGACAGCACTGTCTCCTGGTCTCATGTAACAGGGGCTGAGATGTACATAGCAATAGCAACTGCATATGATGGACAGAATCACACTTGCAGCTCAAACTATTCCAGCTTGTGCAATTTCACAGACCTACACTGTGGGGAAACCTATGCTGTCACTGTTGTAACTGTAGACAGGGGCTGCTGGAGCAAGCCGAGCTCAGCCGTGGAGCTGAGAACAGGTGAGAGGAAACTGCAATGTCAAAAATAAAGAAATATAGAAATTGTGCAGTGGCATGTTTCTTATCAATTTCCCAATGTATTATCCTAGGTCTGTGTCCGCCTACTAACTTGACAGGCCAAGTGAGTTGTGATACCAACACACTGGCCTTCACATGGGACCAGAATCTGGCGTCCGGGGCCACTTACACATTACAAACTGAGAGGATAGGTGGCACACTCCCTCTATCAATGCACACTACCTCTAATACTTCACACACGCTGACCAACCTGCTGTGTGGACAGAGATATGCTTTCCGCATCGCAGCACTGGACGGAAACTGCAGCAGCAGCTACAGTCCGCCCATAGAAATGAGCACAGGTAGGATGTGTTTCGATGACCACATCTGCAAGAGTTGTACCTGCTGCAGTAGAGTAAAGGAAACGACCATCATCAAAAATCTGTTTTTGACCTCTTTCAGCTCCTTGTAAGCCAACCAACTTCACTGCTCACATGGACTGTGGTACAAACAAAGGGAATTTCTCCTGGTCTGAGAGCAGTGGGGCAGGTTTCTACACGGTTGAGGTGACAGGAGAGCACGGCCACATTGCATCCTGTTCCTCCACTGACGCCTCCTGCGCTGTAAAACTGCACTGTGGCCGGTCATACTCGGCTACATTGGTGGCTTCCACCGAAAGCTGCAACAGCAGCAAACATGCTGACATGAACTTTGACTCTGGTAAGATATAAGGACAGGAAATTTACCCAGAAATTTAACATAAAGGGACATTCAAAAATAGCGACCAATCACAACTTATTTAATCCATCAATAGGACTAATCAACAGTCCCTTTATAGATCAAGGGTAAGAGGATGGCATAGTACTAAGCATGTCCTGGGCCACCCATGCACATTTAGTCACCAAGCGGTTATGAATAAGAGTTTAGTGTATCATATCTCACAATATCAATATGCTCATACCTGTACTCAAACTCTCTCTCGTAGCTCCGTGTCTCCCAGAAGATGTCTTAGCTGAGTTACAGTGTGGCAGCAACGTGATGAATGTGAGTTGGACTCAGACCCCGGGCCATGACGAGTACACCGCCTGGGCCATCAGCCCTGGTGGACACAGAGCCTCCTGTAACTCATCGTACAACTCCTGCTCCATTCATGAGCTGCAGTGTGGCAAGGTCTACGAGGTGGCCGTCACCTCCTCCTCCATTCACTGCACAACCATTGCTGGTTCAGACTACAAGGTTCAGTCTGGTCAGTGTGTTGCTTTAATTTGCATAGCTTGAGTAATAAAATGCTAAAAAAATAATTTAAAAAAATGATGTTTGCTGAGGATCGAACAATGGGATTTTTCTTCTTTTAACCACCTCCAGCTCCTTGTAAACCCGAGAACACCACTGTTGAGCAGAACTGTAGCAGCAATGTCGTGACAGTGAAGTGGAACCAGAGCAGCACAACACAGAGCTACACAGTGAACGCCACATGTGCTTCAGGTGTTAACTCCACCTGTGACTCCCCGGAGAGCAGCTGCTCCTTCCTGGACCTGAGCTGTGGTCAGCTCTGCACTTTCACTGTGATGGGACACACTAAAGTGTGCGTGAGCGAGACCAGCACTCCTACAGAGAAGCTCACCGGTAGGCTGATTTAGTTGACTTTGACAGCTATTTATCAAAGGAACACTGTTTCGAAAATACACTTATTTGTTTGCCACGAAGTTACTGCGCCCTGATAACGTAAAGTCACCATTTTTATATGTCAGTTTGTGTGTGAACCCGAGGGTGGAGGCAACATATTAGCATGATCTATCTTCCTCCTGCATGGAACAGAGCAGCCACAGCCTTGCATCTATTTCTACATCTGGTGGATGAATCGTGACACTGACCTCAACAGTTATGTTATGGGTTTCTTGAAATGAGAACAAGTGAAGGGGTCTTGATTTTCAAAACAAAGCCAATTACAGTTACCTGAGAACATTTCCATTGGACCCGATGTTACACAAGATGCTGTCTTAACAGGCCTTTACTAAAACATCTGCAATGTTTCTCTATTTCTCCTTAGCAGCCTCGGTCTGTGCACATGTTCAGATGTTATGATATATATCGCTCTAAATTAAAGCGTACAAATGTGGAAATGAAATCCTTAATTTCTGCTGCGTAACTGAAATACCGACGCGTACAACTCTGCAGAAATCTCAGATTAGTTATGAAACCTATGAGACCTATTGGTAGCAGAGATACATTGCACACATGCATGCTAGCAGTGGCTTCATATTTAGCAGACAAACATAGTGGAGTCAATCTTCTATTGCAACGCAATACAACTAATAATCGTATTTCCCATTATGTTGAACTATTTGTTTTATTTCAGTGTATTTTTTATTAGTGTTCTTCGTGTCCACCAATCTCTTTTCCTCCACCGTGCCTCTCTTCTTTTCTAGCCCCATGTCCTCCCACCAATGTGTCAGCTGAACTGAACTGTACTACACGTACCGCTCTGGTCCGCTGGCTCAGCTCAGCTGCAGCCGCAGCCTACAGCGTCGAGGCAACCTCCATGGATGGAAACAACTCCTCCTGCAGTGAGATGGGCACATCCTGTCACCTCAATAACCTGGTCTGTGGACAGGACTACTCTGTTGTTGTGGAAGCAATGCACACTGGCTGCTCTGGCCCCTCCAGCGTCCCTGCCAGGCTCGCTACAGGTGCGTATAACTTGAGTCAACCGAGTTAACACAAAGTGATATTAAACATGTACCCTGGAAAATCTGTGGCCAAGAAAATATATCAGTACACAATGAATAAAGAAAAGAAAAGATTATGCCAAATCTTAGTCATAGTCCTCAAAAATGGATCCCATATTATTGCTTTTGTAACCTTGAATGGAATCGTAAATGATGGAAGACCAAAGTCGTCCAAACTACAGTATATAACTTCTTCTCCCTCCAGAGCCCTGTGTCCCCATGAATCTCTCTGTCCACTACAATATGAGCACCGCCCAGGTGATGTGGGGGGCAGCAAGAGGTGCCAGCTCATACTCTGTCCAGGCTGTGACTGACCAGGGCTTGGCCGTCCCCTGTAACACCACCAACACCAGCTGCTACCTGAATGGCCTGCAGTGCAGTCACATCTACAACGTCACTGTGATGGCACGAAACCCGGCCTGTGACAGCATGATCTCTGAGACCCACCTCCTCACGACAGGTTTGTCATCTGATCGGGAAGAATGTGTTCATTATTACACTACATGCAGGTATCTGTATCTGTCTTTCCCTAATCCTTCAATGTGTATGTTTTCCCTTCATTCAGAACCCTGCCCACCCACCAACGTTCAAGCCAGCATTGCATGTGAGCAACTAAATGCGACTGTTTCCTGGCAGCAGAGCGACCTCGCTGTGGGTTATGTCGCCTACTTTGACAACCAGAATGGCCACAACACTTCCTGTGTTGGATCAGACGCACATACCCAATGTGTCGTCTCAGGACTGATGTGCGGCACAGTGTACAACATCTGGGTCAAGGCGCTGGGTCTGCAGTACAACAGCTCTGACAGCACAGTTACCACTCTTACATCAGGTAAAGATGTACTCAATATATACAATTACACGTATTACGTACATCAGTGAGGTTATCAAGTTTTCAAAAGCAAGTTTCATAGCACCCCATTCAATAGTTGGATCAACATTTTACTCAAAACAACAAATGTCAATCGTATTGTTGTGCAAGAGGAAAAGTCAAGGGCTCATTAAAGTCATGATGGTTTGTCCTCTAAAGAATGTCTTTACAAAATGTTATGCTACACAATCCACTCCAATAGTTGCTGAGGTATTTAACTCTGGACTAAAGTGGTGGATCGGATGACTGACAGATCAACATTGTCCTTCATGGGGCCACTAGCTAAGTGTGGCTAAGGAGAAATGTGCAGCTATAATATGTGTGTTCTGCTCCAATACAGAGACTGTATCAGGCTACAGTGGTAAAGAATGTGTTACCAGCTAATATGAGCCTCTCCAATTAATTTAAAGGCTTATCAATCTAATATAGGGCAAATTCCAAATGTACTTAGCCAGTAAAGGCATATCAAGGTGTACGCTTGGTAGTTTAACTTGTGCATGAATGAAAATGTAAATTCCTAATCTTCTAAACTCCACAGGACCTTGCCAGACGAGCAGCATCGAAGCCATTATGGACTGCGAGGCCCAAACTGCTGCCATATCCTGGCAGCCGAGCGCTGGAGCCGTGTTCTATGTTTCGGAGCTTTCAGCTACATCAGGCCGAACCACCAGCTGCACCACCAACGACACCAACTGTGAGCTGAGCTCCTTGTGGTGCGGGGAGGAATACAATGTCACTGTGAAGGCTCTGGGAGATACTTGCAACAACACCGCTCAGATGGCGGGACACCTCACTACAGGTAGAGTAAGCTTACCTGTGTGTGTTTGTAGCACAACAGCCAATGTGTGTTGTGGTGGACATTCAATTTCTATTGTATTGAATGTAGCTGCTACTAAGTTAACCCTTTATCCCTCCAGAGCCCTGTGTCCCCATGAATCTCTCTGTCCACTACAATATGAGCACCGCCCAGGTGATGTGGGGGGCAGCAAGAGGTGCCAGCTCATACTCTGTCCAGGCTGTGACTGACCAGGGCTTGGCCGTCCCCTGTAACACCACCAACACCAGCTGCTACCTGAATGGCCTGCAGTGCAGTCACATCTACAACGTCACTGTGATGGCACGAAACCCGGCCTGTGACAGCATGATCTCTGAGACCCACCTCCTCACGACAGGTTTGTCATCTGATCGAGAAGAATGTGTTCATTATTACACTACATGCAGGTATCTGTATCTGTCTTTCCCTAATCCTTCAATGTGTATGTTTTCCCTTCATTCAGAACCCTGCCCACCCACCAACGTTCAAGCCAGCATTGCATGTGAGCAACTAAATGCGACTGTTTCCTGGCAGCAGAGCGACCTCGCTGTGGGTTATGTCGCCTACTTTGACAACCAGAATGGCCACAACACTTCCTGTGTTGGATCAGACGCACATACCCAATGTGTCGTCTCAGGACTGATGTGCGGCACAGTGTACAACGTCTGGGTCAAGGCGCTGGGTCTGCAGTACAACAGCTCTGACAGCACAGTTACCACTCTTACATCAGGTAAACATGTACTCAATATATACAATTACACGTATTACGTACATCAGCCAAGTTATCAAGAATTGGGATGTCAGTTTCTGTTTAATGTGTCCATTCATACACTTACTCATGCTGTTTCCTCAGCTCCATGTCTGCCCAGAGAGGTAGAGGTAGAGGTTGACTGTAACTCTGATCGTGCTGCTGTTGTGTCCTGGAATGCTACCTCTGGTGCTGCAAACCTTTCCCTGACAGCCATTGTCAATGGAAGTCTTCAGACTCTGTGTGCGACTCAGCAGAACCGCTGTAATGTGACGAGTTTGAGTTGTGGGGAGACCTACAACCTCAGCTTCACCGCCATCAACAAACAGTGCAACCTCACAGCGCCGATGCACACTAACCTCACCACACGTGAGTGTTCACAGCAAATCCTCGCAAGTGGCAACTATTAGTCTTGATTTGATTTGTTCAAGATTTAACACTCATCCTTCAAAACGTCCTCTTTTTAGGTCCTTGTCCTCCTCAGCTTGTGGCTGTTGACCTGCAGTGTGGCTCCCGCACCGCAGTGCTGTCCTGGGAGGAGAGGTCTGATGTTGAACTATACATGGCAAGTGCCATCAAGACATCAGGAGGGGAGGTGCGGACATGTAACTCTACAGGCGCTACCTGTCAGTTTGCCAGTTTGGAGTGTGGAGAGACGCACAACTTTACTGTAAAAGCATGCAGTCTAGGCTGCTGTAGCCAGGCCAGTAGCACCGTGTTCATCCAAACAGGTACTGCAGAAGCTTATAGTGAACAGTAACCGAGTACAAATAATGTACTTTTTACTCCATTTATTTTATTTTTAAAGTTAGAGTTAAAATTGTATAAATAGATGCAGTGTTTTACAATAAATGACCCAACAGTATAGCAAGTTCAATTCAAACGCTGAAGTGTTGCTCATACATTTGTTTTTCTTCTGCTCCCCTCAGAGCCTTGCCAGCCTGTCATTGTATCTGCTCAGGCGCTCTGTCAGAGTGAGGTGGTCCAGATCTTCTGGCACCAAGCAAGTGGTGTTGTGAATTACTTTGTAACGGCCAGTGGGAGCCTCGGATATCTGGAGGTCCACAATACAACCCAGACCCTTCTGACAGCCACTTTACCATGTGGACAGGACTACAATGTCACTGTACAAGGACAAGGCAGCGAGTGTATCAGCATCCCCAGCAGCCCTGCCTCCTTCAAATCTAGTACGATCTTCTCTCTTACACCATGAGACACATGATGCACAGCTCCTGTCACACACTTGTGTATATTTGAGTTCACCACCTCCCTCTTTCACCCCAGCTCCATGTGTCCCCCGCGATGTGAGAACCTCTGTACAGTGTGAGTTTAGCGTGGGCTCTGTGAGCTGGGGGCCCAGTGATGGCGCTGAAACATATATTGTCGTAGCAACTGGGCTTGATGGCCACACCCAACAGTGCCTCAGCAACACCACCTCTTGCACCTGGACCGACCTGCGCTGTGGAGACGAGTACACTGTTGTGTTGAGAGCAAAGGAAGGCAACTGCACCAGCCTGCCCAGCAACAGCTCGGTCATCCACATGGGTATGTTGTGTCCCACTTACAGGGGAAATATAGACGGTGCTCAGTTAGAGCACCTCCTGTGCATTAATTCCAATTGATTGCTAGTGTAATTTAAGCTTTTAGTCCGTGAACAGAAGGTTTAAAAAAATGTGTCTTCAGTCGAGCTTATAATTCAACACATATGCAGCATAAAGCTTCCTAATTTAAATGAATAATGGATGAATGTTTGCTTGGAACTCAAGCTTTTCCTTCAAGGATATTCCTTCAGCATTGTCCTTGTGATTAGTAACAAATGATATAGTTAAATTCATGAGACTACCCAGGAAATGATTAGGAAAGAGCAAACCCATACAATAAAGCGTTGCCAAATATGTTTTTTATCAGCACCTATATTTACAGAACCACTGAAGTGAAATAAAACCTAGCTCTGTTTTAACATTCACTGTCCTTGTTCCTTCCAGGTCCCTGTGTGCCCCAGAATGTGGCTGCCTCTGTGAAGTGTGATTTGAAAGTTGTTTCCCTGAGCTGGGATGCCAGTAACGGGACAAAGAAGTACGTGGTGTCAGGAGAGGCGGGGAACAAAACAGTCGGGCTCACCACTAACGTCACCACAGCTCACTTTTCTGACTTTGACTGTGGACAAAACTACAGCCTCACAGTGACGCCTCACAACAAGCTCTGTCCTGGAAACTCCAGCGCACCTGCTTCCATCGAGACGTGTACGTACCGGTCCGATATGAGTGAAGCTCACTTTTAAAGGCAAACAGATCAGAACTTGAATAGTAAAAGTGAGCTCAAACGGGCCGAGAATGAACTGGTGTGTTATTTTTCCCAGGGCCTTGTCCACCTGCAGGAATCTCAACCATGCAGGACTGTCTCTCTGGCATCGTCATGGTAACCTGGCAGGCCAGCAATGGGTCGGACTACTACACAGCCACCATGCAGGCTGACACTGGCATCTCAAATATGTGCATGTCTGACTCTAATGAATGCAGCGTCCCTAGTCTGACCTGTGGGCACAACTTCTCTGTGTCAGTCACGGCCTCCAGCAAGCAGTGTCATATCATCTCCAGACAGACCGCAAGTCTGCAGTCAGGTGAGGCTTTTAAAACAACTGGAGGTTACTATGCTCTTTGTTATCAAGCGCTCACTGGTATCCTTTACTTTTATTTATTATTATTCACTCATACTGTATTTAGAATTCAGAGGATGTAGCCGAAACCAATAACGTTTAACAGCTTTCAAAAAAATCAACATTCTTCCATCCAGCTTTTGCAGAATTGTCAATGTTTGTTGCCAACCAATTAGATGTTACTTCATTTAAGGACATGTTCTACTTTCAGGGGGGTACATTTGGCATGATTTTAAACACTTCTTTTATTCTTGATCTCACTTTGTTTAGATGATCGTTTAGTTCGATTTAAGAGAATAACTCTGAATATATTGCAGAATACATTATGGTGGTATGTAATAAACTGAATAACTATATATACCTTTCATATGTTGTAATCCAGTATATAATGTCTTTCATTTTAAGAAGTTGGTTTAGTTTCGTAAATGACGGAAATTCTTCTGACCTTTTTTGGGGAACTATTTCTTTTCCGCTCTTGATGACGATATAATTTGTCTCACTCGTATACACATGAAGACATTAATTATTGCTGTACTTTGAATGCATTATGATGAAGCTCTTGTCTGCCCCCTACCTGCAGTGCCATGTGCTCCCACTAATGTCTCTGCGGGGATGGACTGTGCCAACAACACGGCTTGTGTGTCCTGGTCTGCCAGCCGGGGGGCTGAACAGTACTCAGTGACGGCCCACAGTAGTCATGGCAACTTCAGCTGCCACACCTCTGACCACAGCTGTAGCCTCGACAACATCAAGTGTGGCAACCGCTACACCGTTCAGGTGGTGGCGATGAATGGCAACTGCTCTAGTATCCCCAGCCAGGCTCTGATACTCAACTCAGGTAAGAGAGGAAGAGCAACAAAAACACTCTTATACACGTTATAGTTTTATACGTTTGTGCTGTTTATACCAACGTTGTCAACTTCAAATGTCTCCTTATTCCCAGCTCCCTGCCCGCCTCAGAACGTGAGTTCAGAGGTCAGCTGTTGGTCAAACGACATGACGATTTCTTGGGATGCCGTCAGAGAAGCAGACCACTTTTTGGTGTCAGTAATGTCAGACGATGGAGGAACCAGCGAGTCCTGTAACACCACAAACACTGCATGTTCCATCAGCAACGTGACCTGTGGAAATACATTCAGAGTTCAAGTCGCCTCCGTCAGAGGGGCCTGCTGCAGCCAGCACAGTCAGGCCCACAGCATCCTGTCAGGTATGAAAACTTCAAAAGGCATCCATCCGTGCATAAATCCACGCATCCAGTTACTAATGTAACCGTCGTGTTTACTTTCTAGCTCCCTGTCAGCCTCAGGGAATCAGAGGCAACCTCGACTGTGTGACCAATTCTGCCTGGATATCATGGGATGCTGCTCCAGGGGCGGACTGTTACACTGTGTTAGCTGTGGGTGGAGGGGACTATACTGCCAATTGCACCGCTTCCTCCAACACCACATGTGAGGTGACAGACCTGGCATGTGGCGTGCTTTATAACTTCAGTGTTACTGCGGAAAATAGCAAATGTGAGAGTCAGCCAAGTGCCACCTTCAACTTGCAGACAGGTAACAGATTTCTGACTTTGTGAAGGAAATAAACCATGTCAATTTAAAAGGATGCCCAAAACAGAAGGTCATGGACGCTGCGGTGGTCGATAAGGAAATGTGTCTCTTCCCTCAGCCCTCTGCTCCCTCGCTGGTATCACAGCGGTTCCTCAGTGCCACAATTCCTCCATCCTCGTCCTGTGGAATCTGATGGAGGGCGGCGAGGGAAACACTGTGTACATTGCCACAGCAGAAGCCAGTGATCATACCTACCTATCCTGCAACAACACTGGCACTAGCTGTTACCTCCATGGAGCGCGATGCAACCTCCATTACACCGTCGTTGTTGCTGCTTCATCAGACCAGTGCAGCAGCCTGAGAAGTCCACCGTACAGAATTAGCATGGGTATATATATTCTTTTGTTTTTTTCTGTCATGCATTGCTTGCCATCTTTTCAAATATGAACTTATATGGAGAATGTTGTTTGGATTTTTTCTATTCCTTTTTGGCTCAGATAAGATAATCATACACGTATGTCCGGTAGGCTTAGCATAAAGATTGTAGACAGAGGGAAACAGCTGGACTCTGGCCGAAGAAGTCCACCAACCAGCACCTCAAGCTCATTAATAAACACATTAAGGTGTAAAAACAACTATTTGTGATTTTATGGCATTACGTATATGACTTATTCACCTCTGAAAATGTCTCCACAATATTAACTTTCGATGATAAGTAAGCCCAAATCACAGTGAAAAAGACATCTTGAGGTGTCAGAACTGTGCTGGAGTGATTTGACCAGATTTAATTAACAGTGACCAAAGAACCCGCCCATTGTTATCAGAATCTGATTAAAATGCTGCTAAATCCTGATTGGTACACAGTACGAGATATCACCCATTTCCATCTTTTCACAGAGCCGTGTCCACCCAGGAACGTGGTGGTTAACGCCACCTGTGAGGACAACAGTGCACTGGTGTCCTGGAGCCCCTCTCCTGTCGCTGAAACCTATCATGTCGTCGCCGTGGATGTAGATGGACATGTTTATACTTGCAACACCACCTCCAGTAACTGCAGCATATCCAAGCTCCTCTGTGACCAGCAGTATACGGTATTGGTGACTGCCAGCCATGAGAACTGCTCCAGCAAGGCCAGTCAAAATGTCACATTCAACACAGGTATTTGTCTTTTTATTCTAAAGACATGGGGCGTACCAATGTATGTACAAACGCTGAACAAACACAAATTCATAATATTAGTTTCAGCAGTTTTTTCTTCTTTCTTTTTGTTTGACCAGGTCCCTGCCAGCCCGATGGTCTCTCGGTTACTTTCCACTGTAACAATCAGTCTGCATTGCTGTCATGGACGCCCAGGGATAACACTGTGGACTATTATGGCTGTGCCCAGGCTGGAAATGGAGACATGCTGTACTGCTCCAGCACAAATTCCACCTGCACCATCCAGGCTCTTGATTGTGGAACAGTTTACAATTTCTCTGTCCAGGCCTCAGATGGGACATGCAACAGCTCCTTCAGTAACCCAGTGCAGAGAGGAGCAGGTACCAGAGCTGCATGTAAGACTCAATACATTAGTAATATATGCTCTTAAGTGGACTAATATACTCTCTCTCTCTCTCTCTCTCCAGCTCCCTGTCCGCCAGACACTGTTGAGGTGCAGCTGATACCAATGCAGGTAGAGATCCAAGTGATGCACTTCACCTGGACACAGATCACCTGTAGAGACACTGAGTACAAGCTGCAGTTAACAGGAAGTCTGCTGGGAGATAGCCAGGCCCAGTTCGAGGTCTCTTCCTATTGGACAAGCATGACGTACTTTGAGATTCCTCTCCCCTGTGGTTCCTCCTACTCCGCTACAGTGGAGAGCAGGAGCGCTGCCGGTACCAGTGACCCGTCTGTGCCTCTCAACGAAACAACAGGTGAACGACACTTAACACTCGAGCTTCTGTTCAGACATATTTCTTACATTTTGCACTTTTGACTATCGTAGCATACTTTCTTAATATCGTAATATATAATGGTAATATACAGTAGATTTTCTTATGGCTGACGTAGCCACATCAACATAATTAATTGCACCTGTCCTCTTCCTGCTATGTCATTCCAAAAGTAACATCAAATGGTTTATCTGATGATACAATGTATAATAGTAAATATGAGTTGGAAATCAAATAGGCAAAAAAAAGAGACTTTTGACCCTTTTATGGCAGGTGTTTTTCTGTAAAATAAATGTTGTGGCGTATAATGTACAATACTTTGCATTGAAATGTAGTGAAGTAGAAAATGGAACTACTCAAGAAAACCTCAAACATGTACTTGTATTTGAATACTTTGTAACACTGTTCACTCCTCTGGTTTACTGGGACACTTCAATGGAACAGCGGTGTAGTTCATTGTATTATTTACATCTGTCCTATTACTACTGTGACAAGCATAAATGCTGATTAAAACATTATATAAATAATAGGAGGTCTAACTGGACTCCATTGATCAGGGAAAAGCTTGTCCATACTTTAGAGGCCTTAAAAATGTGTTACTAAAGTGTCTTCTGCCACATTTAGAGAAGATATTATTCCATAGTGTTTGATTTGATGGCTGGATTCCATTTAGCTGCTTCAGCCAGGGCATTGTGCATGCTGTCTCCCTGTCATACTGTCATGACTTACCGTGACAGAGAATAGCCATCATTAATAATATTAACACCTGTGCTTTTCCTACTGCGATAAGTCAAAATGTCTGCTTTGAAAAAGGCCCGTTGTTGCTCAATCATGAACGTATACAGTTTTTTGGGAAAAGCACCCCATTTGAAACCAAGTTTTCAGATGTTTTAACTCACTCCAATGTCTCTTCTCCCAGCTCCCTGTCCACCATCAGGGGTGGTGTACAGTGGTAACGGCTCCTTTGCCACAGTAGCGTGGAACGCGTCTGTGTTGGCCACCACGTACACGGTGTACGACCACAGTGCGACGCCAGAAGCCCAGCTGTGCAGCACTGCAGGGCTGTCCTGCTCTCTGTCCAACATTGCCTCCTCTAACCTGCTGATCACAGCCAGCAACACAGCCGGAGAAAGTGAAACGACAAGTGTAACACATGGTAGGAACTTCTGTGAATATATAAGCTGTATTTGAAAAGACACATTTCACTGTATTTTTCAAACAAACTTAACTGATCTAAGCCTTTTTTTCCCCCTGTAGTGATAACACAAGGACGCAGGAGGAGAGATCTCAGAGGACAAAAGCCAGAGCATGGTGAGTTAATATTTATATGGACAGATGTGATCAAATTGTTTAATGTTAAACCTAATCTTACCTGAATATATTAGCATTATTGCAATATCATTATTATTCCTCATTTATTGGACAAACAAGTCTGAAGTCAAGCCATGATCGAATTCACAACTCTGACTTGATTTCCTCCAACAGGAGGCCTCTCAGCTTCCGTGCTGAATGTCACACAAGCAATGCCAACAGTTATTTTTATTGAGTGGTCTCCAATAGACGCCGCTTCCCATTACAGACTGGTTATCAGGGAGCAGAGCAGCACCAGCGAGCCTCAGACGATAACGGTGCAAGGCGAGAGCATCATTCTCACTGACCTGAGCCTGCACTCCGCTTACTGTTTCTCTGTGTCGGCCGAGGACTCGGCCACGAGCGGACCAGAGTCCGAGCCTGTGTGTGTGCGAACAGGACCGCTTCCCCAGTAGGAAGACACCTCTCGAGGGCTGCACTGGTCTCCCCATTAAAATGTGACGGTCTCACTGTCAACATGGCAGCGCATTTGACAGTTAATGACAAATCTTTTACCAGTTACTACAATACAAAACAACTTAAGGTCTGGGAACATGGGAATTAATTAGCATGCTCTACCATTTACGCTGCTAATCATAATCTTCACAATTTGTTTGCAGTGTTACAAGAAAAGATGTTCAAATGATTTTTAAGTTCTTATTTTCTTGTATTAAAAATATATATATATATATATATCTCTTGTGTCTGCTGTTGGTTGAGGTTATATATATATTTATTTTATCTTGGCCCTTGTACCTCTTGCATTTTTATATCACTTTCATAATGCCTTAATCGGTTAACTTATCAGAAATTGTTTTACATGTCTAGGGTATGTTTTTTTTTACAATTTCTACATGTATATTTAATATTTTCAATCCGTTATAAAACTTTAAGATTCTTTGCATTCAGCGTATCTCAACTCAGTGATTATTATATCCTTACATTTCAAGACGAGAACAATGTGTTTGTAAAAGTGTTTTATTAGAAAACAAAATGCAAGAGCAATAACCCAAACACAGCACAGTGTGTGTTGTAAAAAATTACCCTTTGCAGACTGCTCTTTCGAGGATTAAAACATTCTCGTGCTGTCTACACACCACAGACAGAATTGCTTTGTGCCGAGCCATTGTGGTTCCACGCTGCTGCTACGCTCAAATATTTACTTCAACCGTTCACTTGGGACTCTTCAACGCATGTTCAATCAGAATACTGAACAAGACACTTAAATATGAAGACATTTCAAATATATGCACTGTAAGTCAAATTAAAAAAAATGTTTTGGCATTTGTACAGCCTGAAAATATTTCTTTATACATTACATAAATTATATGACAGTGTTGAGCTGAGCTTTCAGCACCGATTACACTCGACCCAGCAGGAAAGGCAACTCTGCCCTTTTATCGTGTGTAGACAGCCTCCAAAACAGTATGTACACACCCACATCTTCAGGGGGCCAACAAGCGCACCATAGAAAATTAAAATGCCATTTTTGCCACTTTTCAAATTGTGAAGACTAACTGGTCTAATATGAGTGAAAAAGGCAGAAAAACATAAAAGTAAAGCAACATCACATTGGCCAAAGACAACAACTGCAGATGTCCAATGTGCTGACATTCCTTCTCTTAAGCACAACTGACTGACAACTGGGTAGAAAAAGGAAGAAAAACAGAGGAAAGGAGAAGTAATATTGCTGGGAGGCGACATTTACTCAGTGCTATGACTCCTATGTTTACTATGGTCATTACTGGACTCTCGCTGATGGTGGCTCTTCTCTTTGCTACGACTACGTTTGTGAGAACGCTGTTCTCCATCTCTCTCCCTGTCTCTATCTCTGTTATGGCTGAGCTCTCCTTTCCTACTCTTCTCTTCACCCCCACTCTTGTGCTTCCTCTCCTTGCTTCGACTCCGACTCAACTTTTTGGCCTTCCTCTCTTCTCTGTGCCTCTCCCTGTCGTCTTTATGCCTCCTGTCATCGGTCTCTCCCCTGCTCTTTTTGTCATCGGTCTCTCCCCTGCTCTTTTTGTCATCGGTCTCTCCCCTGCTCTTTTTGTCCTTGGACCTCTCCCTCTCAGCACCTCTATCTTTGTGGTGTTCCCTGTCCTTCCTCTTGCTCTTGTCATCACCGCAGTCTCTTTCTTTGTCTCTACGTTCGTTTCTTCGGTCCCGGCTGCCGCTGCGACTTTTTTTACGCTCTTTGCGGTCTTGATTCCTGTCTGCACTGCGGGACCGTCGTCTCTCCCTGTCCCCTCGCTCCCCCCTATCCCTGCCCTCCCTCTCCTTCTTCTGGCGGTCACGCTCCCTATCCAGCTCTCGGTCAAAGCTGGGGCCGTGGCGTTCTTTCTCACGGTGATGGCTCCTGCTCCGTGACCGCTTGGGTGACTTCCGGGGGCTCGGTGTCCGCCTGGGTGTCCTTGCAGGAAAGATAACTTTAGTATCAAGCAATTCAACTTTATGTTTTAACCAACTATAGACTGGCGACATAAATCTGAATAATAAAGAGTCCAGTAAGTCATGTCAAGTGCTGGCAACATACGTTTTCTAATCATAAGTATAGTTTGCACTGTTACATTGCTTAGAGTAAAAGTTGGGATATAATTGGAAAGTGAACTGAACATTTCCATCCTAGTTAGCTGCAATATGATAGCACCAGATAAGATTGTCGAGAAAATAAAGCTAAAAAGCTTAAATAATTTACTGCGTTACCTGGAGCGGCGGCGTTCTACTTGCCTCCCTGCCTCGGTCTCTGCAGGTTCCTCCTCCTCCTCCTCCTCCTCCTCCTGCGGCTCCTTCTGAACAACCTTCCGAGGCCGAGCCTTCATCTGCTGGTCAATAAGCTTCTGCACAGGCACTGGGATACGGGGGAACAGAGTGGAGAACCACTCCAGTTTGGTCAAGAAGGAGCGCAACATCTCCCCAACGGACATGACACAGCCACCTCCTGCCTTCACATCAAGCTCCTACAATCAAACGGGGGGAAAGAGGCATAGAAAAACTTAATTAGCACACAGGTATATCTGATCGCTTTCTCAAATCTTGTCTCAAATCAAAAAGCAATTTGTGATGATCAAGAACTGAACCTTCACCTCTGTTCATCTAGCTTAATCTCTCATATCAATCAAATTTGCCTGACTTTACTTTGATAATTATAAAGAGGAAACAACTATAAATATTTAAAAAGCTTGCCTCATCTAACCAGTGTCTGGAGTCTGTATTTACAATGTGAGCTTTGGTAATTAAGCACATGTTATTACATTAGATCCACCCTCCTTTCCTTCACATCATCTGTGTAAAGCAGCAAGTTCAAAAAGTGGTTTGCAGCTACTGTTTACAGACCAGAAATGAAGGAAACCGAGAGCAGCATCTAAAAACATTATAATACAGTCTCATTGAGCCAAAAGGACAAAGAGAGACACTGTGGCTTCCTAGTCTCCCAAAAGCACAATGGACTCTGTGCTTTTGGAAAATGCACACTTGTTGAAAAGTTATCGACTTTATATGGTAGAGAACAGCCACTTTGCACTCACACACGCAACCCAACAGTGCTGAGATACAATATCCAAATCACCTGCTGCACAATGGGCATCTAAAGAAAAAAACAGGGGAATTAACCAGTTGGGTAGGATTTCATATGATCAATTCAAATATAATGCAACAGAACATCAAAGGAGGCCTGGCTGCACAGCCTGGTTTCAAATTGTATACTTATCAAATATGATGACAATAGATTAATGCAAGAGTTGACATGTGTTATATGGTTTGTGTTTATCTGTCTATGTAAATCCATATGACTGCTCCAATTGCTATTATTCCCAAATGTAGTTTTGTGCAACAAGTCCTGATAAAAGCTTGTCAAAAACAAAAAGGGCATGCCTTAATATTACATTGACTAAAATATCTAGTCGTCATAATATATGGTACTTACCCTGATAATAATCATCAGTAGAGAAGTGAACAAGTAACCTAGCTACTTAAGTTTAAAGGACAAAAGTTGGGGACAATTAAGCCAAATGAAGGCAAAGGTGAAAAATCAGCCATGAGCATCACAAGGGAGGGAAACTGGAAACTTTTTAAACTTGTGTTGTGTAACTGTGTATTTAATGCAGAGAAAGAAACATCAAATTATTACCCGAGGTGACATACCTCCTCATCATCCAGGAAACCGTCGTACCATTCTACCAAATCTGCTGGGGGCTGAGTGTATCTGGAGCAGAACAAAACATAGCACAATATGAGCCATTACATTTGTGCACCATGTTGCATAGTTTAAATTAAATTGTTTTAATGGACCTTTTCCAATAATACCTCAAACTGATTTTCAGACAGGAGAGATGATTTAAATAACTGTTTTTGATCCGAGTGCAGCATCAGAGATGCAACTAAATAATAATTGCATTTAAATTCCCCAGATACATATTATTCATTTTAGAACCAAATTGCTAAGTGCAATATGTATTATCTATTAACTCACTTAACTGATGAGGTCTTGCCTTAAAATTAGATTTTTTTATTAGATTTTTTTTATAAAACAATAACACATTCCTCTTCCGAAACAGGTGGTTGAGCAATCGAAATGATGTCTTAACCAAAATGTGCCAAATATCTATTTATACACAGAATCTCTGCAAGCAAAAAGAAAAGCAGAAATGTATCAACCATACCTTATGTACATGAATCCAAGTGCTCTGATGTATGGAGAGTCTGTATGAGTGATCAGACCCATCAGCTGTTTACGAGTCAACTTGAGAGTAAACAGTTTGTATAGAAGACAGAAAGCAGTGGACACAATACCGCCTGTCCCAACTCCACGCACCTAACAAGGATAAAGACATATTTGTAAACCACATCGGTGTAAATTATTCACAGCAAACCTATTCACAACGACTGACCTTCAGACTACATCACTCAAGTAGTGAGTACACAAAATCACGGACTAATAAATCACGGCAATGGCTCATATTTGTAAACCATCATCATCCTCCAGACTTGTATGGTAGAGGGGGTGGAGGGGATGGGGAATATAAAAAGCACGTACTTCTCACTTACCCCTCCGCACATTCCAGTCTGACCCGCGGTCTTTCTGCTGCCTTTTTCCCAAGGTTCAGCATGGGTCACCTGGAGGAACACAAGACGCTATTACACTAGTTAGGGCAGTATTTAAACTGCAATTATGACGTTCATAGCAAAGAAATACCGTCCATCGCCCAAACAACTCGTTCCCCTTCCAAGTAACGCAGCTCAACTGTCACACAACGACGTTGAACTGTCCCAAATGTCGACCCACCTTTAAACTACCAAATGGACGGTGACGGCACTCCAAATTATTTTGAGTACACCAACAGTAAAGTTAAACTAGTCTGGTTTCATAACGGCACCTTATTTGATTTAGCGTTAGCTTAGTCGCTAAAGTTAGATGGTATGAGTTTCCTAAGAGGATGACTGACGTTTTTATATTAGTGCGCACCTATATGAATTAAGCGGACATATTTCCGAGTCCTAAAGTTAAGTTAGTTAATATGAACACTGTCTGGTAGCAGGTTGTTATGTGACGCCTGCAGTGTGGAGCTAGCTTGACTCGGCAGCGCTCCTCTAGCTAGCATGCGGTTTAGCATTAGCTGACGTTTACGTTACCTTGAAGTAGATTTCATCCACAACTTCATGGTACGTCTTAAGTTCATAAAGCTGAACTTTGAAATACGGCGACGACAGTACATTTGTAAGAATCATTGGGTTGAGGTTCATGGTCTTCTCGTTGCCCCACAGGGGCAATACATTGCCATGTTTCCCTGGTGCAGGCTTGCTCACGGCCTGTGTTGGTAGCTGGTTCCCGACGTTAGCCATAATAGCTGAATCCCACGCCGCTAAACTCACTGTACAGTTAGCGTGTTTCCGATTACAGATCCATCAATAGTATATCGTGAAATGTCGATATTTCACAATTTCGTCCGTTTAATTGTCGCTGATTTGCGGTTAAATTGACGATAAGAACTTCCCGCCGTCGTTGTCGCTAGGTGCTGTTGCGAGGTGGTGCAGTGTGAGCGGAACCGATCGTTAAACGTAAGACGTCAAGTAGGTGGACGTTGAAAATAAAAGCATGTATTTATACACCACATTGTTTAAATTGTTAAAGTGAACAGTCGTGCAACACACATATATCCAAAGCTTCTGTATATATGGCGTGTTTTAACTATTACGTCATTGTGTATTTATAACGATTTAACTTTTCATATCAATGTACTTAGTATACCTTTACTTTGAAATGTGTTTGTTTTGCCCCAACAGGAAATGGTCATTTTTATTTTCCGATTTAAATTTGCCGCTTGACAACTTCAGCAACCAATTTCCTCTTTCAGCTTCCATTGTCTTTTGTAACATTTAATTTGATATGTGTAGTTAAATAAAATGTAACCATGAATTTGCAAATTTGCTTTCCCTTCCATTTGAATTCTGGCTCATATTTTCCTCCACACACCTTCTGCATAAAGACCATGAAATGCAACACAAAAAGTATGTTTGAAGTTATCCAGAATGCACATTTTTAAATTGTATTTTTATTTGGCCTTAAATACAACAAAAACATACTAACATCTTAGAAACAGCATAAGCACATGGCTTTCAATACATACATATATTACATATGACTTGGCACACTTACACAAATCTGTGGTAAAATGAGATTCCATCCATTAATTATGAATTTACATTCAACAAACATGTGCACATACACACCCAAAAAAGACATTATACTGAAGGTACAAAACATGAAAACGTCATGGTATTTTAAATGCAGTCATCCTCCCTCACAACCAGGTGAGGAACTAGGTGAAACACAATGGTGCTGTAACCACCGTCAATTTCACAATGTCAGTTTTCTATTACTTAAATTTGATGGAACTTCAAGGAACGGCCGCAGTCCCCTCCAGCCACTTAAGGTACAAGTAACATGGTGAAACAAAATCAACCGTAGCAAAATAAAAGCACGTTGGGTAAGCATACTTTTTAAATAACAGGGATGGGTCAACATATGTAGAATTACAGTGGCAATCCCTAATCATAGTTTTCATAGAAGACCAACAGAAATGTCAGTACACCAGTAATCCCATTCACCAACATGTGGCCTTCACCTCCACTTCTTAAACACTAGGGGTCTCTCCTGGTCCACGGACCATGTAGTTCAGGCACAGAGAGATTGCGCAAGATAAATTAAATCTCATGGAGTGAGGCGGGAGCAAGTTCTGATGGCACTTCCACAACTCAGTGTTGTATAGCATCAGTGTAATATGGCACCCTTATGCCAGTCACATTCCCAGTTCCCAAAGCCTAGCGCTTGAACACCACCTGCTCAAAGGCTCCAGCTGCGACCCTGAAAGAGAAGGCCGCAATGTGTTACATGACAGGAAATGAGGGTGGTTATCTGATCTGGCTGCTGCTGTGGTGCATTCTTTTGTATGCAAAATGAACGCTATGTTGTGAAATTGAAAGTACCTTAACATGTATGTAATAGATACCTGAATAGAAACATTTTTCATTGAACTATTTAGCATATTTCCAATGTATTTGAATTTGTAATAAATGCCTGCTGCGTGCCACTCACAATCCAGTTACATAATCACACCCACCTCATATGCTGGCTGCCTAAAGCGGTACTCCCACCAGGACCAACAAACAAGCTGAGCCCCTCCTCTGCAGCAACACACACACACACACACACACACAGATAAATAAGGATATTGCCAATCAGTGCACAGTCATGGTTTGAAAATGGTTCACACTTACGTTTCTATAAAATGTAATAATAAATGACAATAGACGAATAGAGAGGGGAACGATGTTGCAAATATTTTAAAAAACATCAGGAGAGTCACCATTTTTTGACACAATAAATGACTCCCCTCTTTATTAAGTTACTTAAGACGAGGGCGTTGTAATATGGCAGCCACTATGTGTGCTCAGCTATCAGGTGAAACTGCCCTTGAGATATTTATGTAAAAGACATTACCTCTGTAATCCTTCATCAAATACATTGGAATATTTTAATAAATATGCAAGTACAGTTCAAATTGACTTGATTTGCCATCATAAACATCTAACTGTCAGTCAGCGATTGAAGAAAGACGTTGCATTGCAACACCTCAAAGTAATTTGATCGGATCAGCAGAATTGTAGGCAACTTTCCGAGTCAGTCACCAGTCCACTAAGTCATGGATTAGATGTACACACCCTCTGTACTGGAGTCCAAGACGTCATGGCTGAAGTCCTGGCTCTGCAGGATTTTGTCTATTATGTCATCAGCATCCACCCTGGTGGCATCAACCCTTTTGAGCTGATTCTCTACTGAGTTCTGCTTTACCGGATGTCTAATGGAGAAACACAAACAGGGTGAACAATTACACAAGTGGGCTTTATATGGGAAAGAAAAGGCAGAATACCATGTATTTAGTGGAAAATAGAAACAGTCTGATCCGGAGATTTGTTTATATAACAGGGTCATTACACACGAAGGTCGAAACCAGCAAATATGGTAAAAGTCGAAGGCGAGAAGAAAGGAAGACAATAAAAACATTACCGTGAAACTTTAGCGGGGGTAGAGGGGTGTTCGGGTGCTTGGTGACAGGTTGCAGAGGTCCTGCTCTCCCCCTGCTGATCACTGGTTTCCAGGATGCTGCCGATGCCCGTGGATACAGAACCACCTGACACGCTCCTCCGATGGCATAGATCTGTTAAACTGGAGTGAATCGAGCTGTAACCTACAGAACAGGAGAGGGATAAAAACATGCAGGTTATGCTTATGATTTCTGCAGCTGCTGTGGTTGTAATATTGCTTGTTCAAAGGGAATAAATGTGTGTCTATGTGTTCGGTACCTGAGATTTTTGAGTGTTCACTGGCATAGCTGGGTGTTCTAGAGTGACCATACGCTACCAGCTCCTCTGGGACTGATACTGACTTTACTGGAGTCTCTAAATGAAAAGAAATTGAAATCACAAGTTTTGTTATGAACATTGTGTAAATATGTAAACACAGCTAACGTGTATATTCTTCAAAATAAAGGGGAGGATTCAATTAGTTTTAGTTTCTTCATGGTGCTATTTAATCTGAGGCTTTCAAAATGAAAACACTGAAGATGATGTTGAATATGTTACTGTTGACTCCTGAATAATCGTGGCACCTCATGAAGAATGGTTCTTTGTAGAACCTTGTCAAAACAACTGTGGACTAAAAAAGCTGCTTTTTTGGCAAGAACTGAAAAACTTAAAATATAATTGTAAGGAACAGGAATCTCTTTTAAGCCTCAAGAGCCTGTATGTACGTACCAGTGAGTGAATGGTATATGTGCATGACTCCTCCCTTTCTGTCCTCAAGGAGACACTCTGCTTCCACCGGTGGGATTCCCAGAGTCATGGCTGTAGATGGGGGACTAAAGGGAACACAGGAACAAGTCATGTTACTGAGGAGCAGGGTGGTTTCTTAAGTATCAGTGTTGTTGGAAAAGAGCTCCTTCAACTGTCCCATCATTATTTGGACTATTAGAACTGTTATGTGAATGTCCATGTCCAACATAAATACTTGGATTTAATGATTTATGTAAAAAACATATTCAGATATGTGTACGCTTGCCATCATCGAGGAATATGATGTGTGTGGTTTCTTGACCAGCGCTCATACATTTCCACTGATCTTTGATGCAGCCTCAGTTTTCCTGTGACATACTGTACCTCTAGTTAAAAATGGATAAGTAATAAGTCTATTAAAACAGAATGGCAATCACTTTTAGCTCCCGGATGTTAACACAGGAAACATCTCTTCATTGCTACTGTGATGCAATGCTAAACAAAGGAACAAGGGCTGAGAGGCGGACTAATAGTGACAGACATAGAGTTAAAATAAACTTCATCTTACTTGTTTCTTCACACACACAATGAGTAACACTGTGGGATGAATGACTAAGCTATCGTAGAGTTTACACTTTAGACATCTCCTAGGCAGCAGCGTGTGTATTATTGCACTCAAAGGGAGTTGGAACATGCCGTTGTGGTGGGAAAGACTTGTGGTGGTTGAAGCATACTTCTGTTGCAACCACAACTGTAGCATTTTGTAGTTGACTTAACATAAACATGGCAGATATGTAAATATTTCCTTTGTAACAAGTTAGTAGACTGACAAGATTTTCAAACTGAACAGATGAATAAGGTAAAGATGAGCTCTTACGTCTTAAAACAGGGGTCTCCAGACATAAGTTGTGTGGTGATGACAACCTGCAACAGAACAAAAATACGTATAGAAATGTAAGTTTTAGGCTGACAAGCAGCTGTACTCGTGTGGCAGAATAAAGCTTAAGTTTAATGGGGTTGCTATCTACTAAGGTTTAAAATACCATGGCGTGCAATGTAAGCACATTGTAGATCTGTGCCCCAGGAAGAATGAGCGTATTTAAAAGCAATGTCCATGGCCCAGGTAATTTATAGATCACAGGCTCAGACACATTGTCAGTGTGCTAGAGACTCCTTGTGGCATTTCCAACTTAAAGGATTTGCACGCTAAGCGTTAAAACACTACCGCACCTTCAGAATTGAGTTGTCCTGCCTGGTGTTTTTGGTGTCGTATCCCTCCAGGAGGCACCGTCGAGTAATGCTGCCAGACCCAGCAAACTCAGACAAGTTCAAGTCAGCAAAGCCCAGCTGCACAGGGATATGAGAGATCAACCAATGAGAATCATCTGACAGTCGATGTATCTGTCAAGGTGCCAGCATTAACAATTTATTTGTACACAAAGCATCATAATGTGGCGTTACAAAACTATCTACATTTGAAGAAATCCAGCACGTCTAAGTTTTTTGAAACACACCTCATGTGTCTGAGAGGGGATATTCAATCCTTGAGAAATCATATAACCTAATACTTTGTTAACGCCTCGTTAAAGTTCATGGTTAACATGGCGTAGGTTGTGATTTACAGAATGTTCAATCAGTAACCACAGCCGGAAACTAGAAATAAACATTCTTGGTAAACAGAGTCACCGTACTGAAAAGTTATCTGAGGACACTTGGAGGCCGACTGTTATCACATATACTTTAAGATAAGACTGTTCTAATGGATATCTGGCACTTTCGTTGCTATGTTTACAACAAATGCCGGTCTACAGACTTGGGAACAGAAGTATTACCTTTGCAAAAGTTTTTCCTCCCTTCAATTCCTTAAATGACAAAAACACAAAAATTAGTGAGGTTACAATTACCCGCTTAATTAATATCTCACAGGCCACTTTAATTAAAACTTGACTACCAAAGCATCTGTGATATGATTACAAATGTACAGTGCTTTGACATTAACTAAATACGCATGTTGAGCACATTCAGTTAACTATCTGGACTCTGCTATGGAACATTTTTGTAATGTCAACTAAAAAAAACGTCCTGTACCTTGCGCACAGACACCCGGCAAAAACAGGGGTCGAGGACACCTGTCCCAGCATTAGCACTCATCTTAATCATGAAAGAGAATCTCTTCCTCCAGTGGACACAGTTGGCTTGGACAGGATTCCTGTGAGAGAAGCACATTTAGAAACCCTTCATACGGAAACAAAAACATACGGGTTACTGAATACTGAAAAAGCAGAAATTAATCCCAAAATTGCCAGATTTATGCATGGCTTACCCACAGAGTGTGTAAGGCAGATACACTGCAATGCAATACTTGCTGTACTTAACATGATAATATTTTGTAAGGAGACAGCAGCAGTAAGTTTAAAGACAATAGTGTGAGTAATAGAACCCCACAAATCATACACAAGGTTGTCAAGAGAATACAGTTGAGGTTGGATCAGGATATGACGAGGAACCCAGTGTTTGTACACAGACAGTCACCATGGAAACGTAATGAGGGTCTAGAGGTTGACAGCTCCGCCTGCTTTGTTCAGAGTGACTCATGCAAACATACACACGCATATAATCACAGGCCCCTGTGTGTGTGTGTGTGCGTGTGTGTGTGTGTGTGTGTGTGTGTGTGTGTGCGTGTGTGTGTGTGCGTGTGTGTGTGCGTGTGTGTGTGTGTGTGGGGGGGGGGGAATATGATTTCCTTCAATTAAAGAAATACGTTAAAGCCATATTTGTATTGGACTACTTAAAGTTGTGTAAACCTCAGCCTCCTGGTTTGTATGGTTTCTCCTGACACACAAAGTCTTCAACCATATTATTAGATTCATACACAGTATGAACTTAATGAACTTAATACACAGTATGAACTTAATAGTATTAACTAGGTTAACAGTTTGAGCGATAACTAACTCAACGTAACTTATAGTATTACCGTAGTTATAACGTTAGTTACCCAGCAGCTAGCTGAGGTTTCTGTGGTGCAGCTTAACAACTAGTGTTACACATAACGACACGCGGAAACTACAAATGATTAACATGTGTCCCACGAGAACTGAACGGGGACTTGAAATGGTCCCAAACAAGTTCCCCTTCAACTCCAACAACCAGCGAGCTGCTGCTATAAATAGCAAAAAGAAAGAAGAATCCTACCGAGACGACTCTTCTGCAAAGCCTCCATCGAGGAGTCTGATTTTACAGAATAAAACCCCGTTCACGAAGGGCACCGAGGACAACTCCTCCAGGTCGAAGTCCACTTTAAATTTGAATCTCTTCTTATTCATGAGGATGAACGACATGGTCTCCTGAAGCTGGCCGACCCGCTGAACACTTTCCCTGCTGCCCGCTCAGCTGCGTGTGCTCGTGCTCGTGCTCGTGAAGACACTATCCGAAGTTCAAATCTCCTCCTTCCCACACGCCGAAACATATTGTTCATGACGTGGGGGACATTCCCCCGTTTGATTGGACGCGGAGGAAGCACGGGAGGAAAAAAGGAGAAATATACAGAGGTCACGGTGGGAGCTGTGGATGACCTGAAGTGGCATCACTCTGGACCGCCACGGTGCAGAGTGGGGGAAAGAAAGACAAGATGTTTCATTCAGCAGGCACGTGACAGCGAAACAAAATGCACAATAAGCACTTGACGGCTCTAATGATATGGTTCAAATCACAGTTAAGTGAAATGAATAGGCCATACTAATGAGTAATATTGTGTATATTGCTCAGGTTATTGTTCTTTGAATCTATGTCTAAACAGTGGTTGAAGAAGTATGCGGATCGCTTACTGATAAGTGAAGGTAACAAAACCACAATTGTCTTCAATTATTTACTTAGAAGTAGAAAAGTACCACCGGTGTAATGTGCCCAAAGAATTACAGGGCTGTTATATACACACATTATTGGGTTGCTGATACACTGAGGGATGTTGTATGTTTACAGATTGTAAAGCCCTCTGAGGCCCAACATCACAAATTACAAATTTGCCTAAGAGGGCTTTACAATCTGTACACATACAACATCCCTCATTGTATCCACTTTACAGTATATACTACTGGGTAGTTTAGTTTATAACAATGCACACAGGTGGAATGTAACTACATGTTCTAGTATACAAATCTGAGGTGGCACTTTCTTTGAGTATTTACTTTTCATGTCACTTTATACTGCTACTTCACTACATTTAAGGGGAAATATTACATTTCATTTAGCTGACGCTTTTATTGAAAGCGACTTAGAATCATACACCGTAGACACAGGGGAGCAATTCAGGGTTAAGTGTCTTGCTCAAGGAAACATCGACTAGGGCTAGCAGAACCTCTGATTGAAAGACGGACCTGCTAACCTGACCCACAATCGCCCCAGTAAATATTGTTTTTATTTCACTACATTTATTTGACAGCTTTAGTTATCAATTACTTCACAAACTATTTTTTTTTCATACAAACGCATATGAGCTTGTAAAATACAATGTTTTGTTCTAAATCACATCGCCAACTTACAAGTAGAGCTGAAACGATGATTCAATTAATCAATTAATCGATTGACAGAATGCTTTGCCATTTCATTATTTTACTTATTTGTTTTATTTGTAATCATTTTTAGTTTTAGACTATTGGTTGGACAAAACAAACATTGAAAAATGTCACTTGGGCTCTGGGTAATTGGGACAGTGTTCATATTTTTTACAATACACAAAATCAATAAATTATTCAAGAAAATATTCAGCAGATTAATCCTTGATGAAAACAATTATAATTAATTGCAGTTCTAAACAAAATAGTTAACATTAGCTCCAAAGCAACTAACTACAAAAGTGAAATCCTATTTTTACATGAATGCATGAGTAATAACAACGTAATGATATGATACCTAATAGTATAATAGTGCACAAAGTGTTCTGCTTGAGTAGGCCTAATTTTACTTGTATTAGTATTTACATGTTCCTGATTATATTTAAAAACTTTTGCTGAATAATAATTTTTAATGCAAGATTTGTACTTAAAACTGTGCCATATGTTTTGCTTTTTAAATCTTAATCGGAAATGTAGTAGCAGTAGTAGACAAAAAAATGTAATGCGCTACATTACAGATTATACTAACTAGAAGTGGCTAAAATATGTACTTAAGCAGAAAGGGCTCAAGGCTTAAACATATATATATATATATATATATATATATATATATATATATATATATATATATATATATATATATATTCTGCTCAACTACAGCGGGATCTCAAATGTGTCTACCTAGCTGAATAAACAGACAGCCAATAGTACCAACACACTAAATTAAATGTTGAGGAGCACCGAGACGTGACCCCTTTCCTTTTGTGCGGGGAAACTCCGCCCTCTAGTGGCGACCAGCGATACCGCGCTGCAGGAAACAGCTACACTATGTGTAATTTCCTCCACTCTAACGTCGTGCCAAATGAAGAGATTATATTTCCCATATAACACACCATGGCATATCACACGGAGCAAGGGCAAACAAAGACAGATGGGGAAAGTCACCAGAAGCATAAACCGGATTATGCACACTGCTAATCCGGGTGGGGTTATTTATTTCACCACTTTTCCATTTGACCATGTTTTCTGCTCTTCCGTAGAGGACGTCGAGTGGCTACGTAGCCTTCATGGCTCCGCCCTCGATAACTGCAGTTCGCCTGAAACGTCACGGACAACAGCCACCTCTGCACGGGATAGTCTGCAAACATACTAAAGTAGCCTTTTTTTTTTCATCGCGAACGCCGAGCCCGCAGCTGGATATTTTCGCAGGGTTTATATGCATGCGTTTCCAAATGGATATGGATTCATAATCCGATCCTGACTGCAGGGCGACCCGTCTCTCCACCGCTGCTTCCACCTCACCACGACAATGTATCGGACGTTTTTACTATCAAATGCCCGGTGCTGGGATGCCGACAGCACGAGGTCGTACCAGGACTTGTTTGAGAAGCTTGATACCAATAACGATGGGAAGGTGGACGTCGCTGAATTACGCGCGGGCCTCAAGGCAATGGGCTTGTTCCGCCAGGGTGCCGCACAGGTAAAACCCCCAGGGGCCATGGGGGGCTGGGGGGCTGGGGGGGGGGGGGGGGGGGTTTCAGTGCTTGGCCTGCTCCTTGAGCAAATAATGCATGAGTGTGTGTGTGCGTGTGTGTGTGTGTGTGTGTGTGTGTGTGTGTGTGTGTGTGTGACTCAAATGAACCACTTGTGAATTCTCTCTGCAGAAAATCGTGTCGTCCGGTGACCAGAACAACGATGGGAGCCTCGACTTCAAGGAGTTCAGCAAATATCTGAAGGAGCACGAGAAGAAGCTGCGGCTGACGTTCAAGAGCCTCGACAGAAACAACGACGGTAGGAGACGAGTGATGCGGCTTCCAGGAGCTGCCTCGCTGTTTTACTATATATATATTATACAATACTTGGCACGGACAGTTATGGCACATGCCAGTGGATGTGCACACGTCCTCCGTTTACACTGCAGCATATCTGAGTCGAGTCTGTGTGTTGTGTCAGGGCGCATTGATGCCTCGGAGATCCAGCAGTCCCTCGCAGAGCTGGGCATGGATGTCAGCAGAGAGAATGCCTTGAAAATATTGCAGAGGTTTGACCTGCACTTCTATCCACTGTCACATGTTTCTGTTTCTGAGTGTTAATCTGAAAGCGCTGTATGGTCAGTAGTATGCTTATTATAACCACAGATCGTGGGGTTAACAGGTGTCTCTGTGTTTGCTTAGTATGGACATTGATGGGACCATGATGGTGGACTGGAATGAGTGGAGAGAACACTTCCTGTTCTGCCCTGCTCACAACCTGGAAGAGATTATACGCTACTGGAAACACTCAACGGTACATTCACACACAAACACCGAGGCAGGCGACTGCAGTGCAATTAATCACATGACGTCTAGTCCTCTTGTGTGAGATGTTATGGATTTTCACTGCAGTCCACATTTTGCCAGCAGCTTTGAAAGATGAGACCATAATTAGGTCACCGCAGCAGACTTTGGCCCACTTCAGCTTGCTCCTCCACCCCTGAGTGCAAATGTAGATCATCTATCATCATCTCTTCTTTTGTATGTTAATGTTTCTAAATGGCCAGTGCACTGCACATTTATTGTGTCTTAAGAAACAAAACCATTCTCATATCATAGATGTGCCGTTGGAGTGTCTGTAGGACACATCACTTGCTGCATCAGCCCCTGTGTTTGCCTGCAGAATTGCATCATATTGCCACTGCACCATGTTTGTCACAGACACATTTATGCTTTTGGAAGAACGTTGGGTATATTTATCAGAAACGGCTGAAGCTCGCAAGACGAAGGGTCAGTCAGCTCAGTGATCACGATTTCATGAAGTAGTTCTAGCTAAAGGATAAGGAGGTCAATTCATTGTTTGTTGTGAAAATAGTTACCGTTCTGCAATTTCTTTGCCTTTCCCCAACAGTGTGACCTTTTCTGTGCACACATTGTATGACATATACAAGAAAAGAAACATAGGCCTTGGATGTTTTTACTTCCTGGCTGCAACCTCATGTTCAAGCTTTTGTAATTGCTGCTCTCTCTCCAGTTCACAACTGGTAATTTGGAAAGATTTAGAAAACTGTTGCTGCATCACTGTGAGAAGAGACCTCAAAAGGAGAAGTTCCTGTAGGCTTGTGAAGTTGTTTTTGTCACATTGACGGACACAAACAAACTCTCTGACATGTGCTTCGCTGACAATCTCTAAGGCATAAATAATTCTGCTGTGAGACATATTTATTGTATATATGTATTATGGCCATAAACTGACATCCCACTGAGTATATGTGCGTATAGCTCTAGCTGGAGCAATAATGCTGACAATTGGACCAGTGTCCATGAATAAAAGTGTTTTGATCAAATATATGTGTAATCCCAGGTGCTGGACATAGGGGACAGTCTGGCCATCCCAGATGAATTCACAGAGGAGGAGAAGAGCACAAGTGTCTGGTGGAAGCAGCTTGCTTCAGGTGCAGTGGCGGGGGCCGTCTCTCGCACTGGTACCGCCCCTCTGGACAGAATGAAGGTCTTCATGCAGGTGAAATACGTGAAAGAACAAATGGACAAATGTATTTTTTTCCGTGGGATGATAAGTTGTGAAACGTACGTGTGCTGTGAATGAAACTGACCTGCAACCCGTATATATGTGTCCTGCAGGTTCATTCTTCTAAGACCAACCGGATAAGCCTGGTAGGGGGCTTCAAGCAGATGATCCTAGAGGGAGGCCTAACTTCACTGTGGAGGGGAAATGGGATCAACGTCTTAAAGATTGCGCCTGAAACCGCAATCAAATTCATGGCATATGAACAAGTAAGCTCCAAAATGCACATTTGATGGTATTCATCACAGTTGTATAACATTACAAATACATGGAATAAGTGCATAATTTATTTTGGCTCCATTTGTATGTGTTCTGTAGTTTAAGAAGTTGTTATCCTCAGAAGGCAAGAAGATTGAGACACACAAGAGGTTCATGGCTGGCTCTCTGGCCGGGGCCACAGCACAGACAGCCATCTACCCAATGGAGGTAAAGGTCAACTGATTCTTTTGTCTTCGGCCCTTACAAAGTATGTACCGTTGCGCATAACTTGAACTTTGACCTTCTTGAATGTGCTGCCGTCTGTCATTGCGTCTCCGGTCCTTAAAGCTGTCGTCTGTCGGGGCTCTTTCGGCTCAGTCAACGTGATGTATCTTCCGCTGTGCAGAGGGTCGTGGGTCAGGATAGCCAGAAAAGCTTAGTGGCGCGCACGCTGCAAAATATGTGACCGGATGCTGTCAGGCTTTCCGGACATTCGGCATGCTGCTTTTGACTCACTATGTATTGGGACATACTAAATATCTTTCTGGCATACCAAATCGTATGGTAATATGGGTGTCGGGCTTTTTGGAATGTTTTCCACGAAACGATCTGTTCCTCAGTACTTCTTCGTTTGTACTTTTTCTCTAAGGTATTAAAAACCAGACTGACGCTGGGAAAAACTGGCCAGTATTTAGGAATGTTTGATTGTGCCAAGAAGATCCTGAGGAAGGAGGGACTCAAAGCTTTCTACAAGGGCTACATTCCAAACCTAGTGGGCATCATTCCCTACGCTGGGATAGACCTTGCTGTTTATGAGGTATGTATTCTACTTTCCTCATATTTACCAACAGTGTTAGTTACATTTACTCATTTGTATGCATGATAAATCAGTCCACGCAACACTGCAGAGCGACATTATATCAGAGAAATACATGTTTAGTTGTATGCTTATGTTCAAGAGTTTAATGCATCTCTCTCCCGTGTCTCAGACTCTGAAGAACACGTGGTTGTCGCACCACGCCAAAGACTCGGCCAACCCTGGAGTTCTGGTGTTGGTGGCCTGCGGGACCATGTCCAGCACCTGTGGCCAGCTGGCCAGCTATCCACTCGCGCTTGTGCGCACACGGATGCAGGCACGAGGTAAACGCAGTCTGACATTTGATAACAAGGATGCCAACTTACATGCCGACGCAGTCACATAGTGCATAATATAGTGCGAGATGTTTACGTATGTGGTGACAAAACTGTAATAGAACCCAATATGTTCTGTACATTATATAATACAGTAAGTGGGCTGTGATGGAGAAGGGCCTCCTTTGACAGTGCCACAGTAAAAAGCTCAGATGTGAAAACAGCCTCCCTAACTTCCTGTTTCTCTCCAGCGTCTCTGGACGCATCAGACCAGCCCTCCATGAGCAGTCTGATGAAGAAGATAGTAGCCAAAGACGGCTTTTTCGGACTCTACCGGGGCATCCTGCCAAACTTCATGAAAGTCATTCCTGCTGTCAGCATCAGTTATGTGGTTTACGAATACATGAAGACCAGCTTAGGAATTTCCAAATGATGCTGCAAGCAAATGAAAAAGAACATTTATTTGTCAGACTTGAACATGCTTGAAATACCTCCTAAGAAACGACAGACATCAAACATACAGAGCATGACTTCCACCAGCTGGCAAAGACGTTCAGTGGATGGAAAACTGTTTGTTTCCCTCTTAGGGTCATCTGTCAGTAGCTAAAGCATTTATCGTTCCTGCTGAGCATGCTTTAATTTGTATCCTATTGTTCTACGTAACACACTCACAAAATATGTACACTGTCCAAAAAAAGATTTTACATAAAGATGGTATTGTACTAAATACATACATAAAATACTACAGACATATTTTGTTTAGTAAAAGCTGGAGCTTATTCAAAGGAGATACACAGCAGAGTTAATGGCCTTATTTTAAGGTAAAATGACACTACACTAGATTAAATGTTGAAGTCAACACCCTTTAGAGGTAGTTTAACTTGTAAACACCTATAGTGACATCAGCTCCAGTCAGCAGCTGGCAACTAAAAATAACTGGCCTTGAGAAATCAATAACTTGTTAACACTGGAGTTCTGTGTGCATGAAGACAAATGTGTCTTGTGCAATGCGAAAATTACAAATTCTGTGTTATTTGATAATCATTTAAATGTGCCTTACAGCCACTTAATGTGAACTATCTGACATCACAGATGTGTTTTTTTACTACATATATATACTGCATCTATGTACTGTGTGTATATATATATATATTTATATCTTTGTTTTTAGTTATGATTATTTACTAGTTTTGATGATGGTTACTACTATGTAACATGGTAACTCTTTAAAACAGTAATAACTCATCATTGGACTTGCAAGGAGCTTGTTTTTGTCTTGTTTCACTTCTCATTTTACCACAGCAAGTGCTTCACAACCAAACACACATTTACACTCTCACAAGCGGATACTGTTTCCTTTAACATTGGGCGACTTGTTCTTCCACACAGCCTATTGTCTTTATTTAATGTTAATTTAATGGGGATTTTAAGAAACGGAAACTGGTCTTGATTTGATCATTTTTAGCCTGAACATGTGGAAACTTCTCTTTAGTTTAAGATAGTCTTTCCTGGAAGCAAATGGCTTAGTGGTGTAAAGTTCACCTCTTCGGGGTGGGGATCACTGATGTGTGTTAACAGCTCCACCTAGTGGCTAATAATATACAAAAAACAAAACTGAAGGTTTTGCTCAGTTGAATAATAACAACACAAGTACGAGACCATAATAGAATTTTAGAATAGATAGAAATGTATAATAGATACTACCTGGTCTAACACAAATGAGCCAGACTAAATGGGCAGCGGTAGAGGTCAGATATATTAGTGGAACAAAGCAGGCAAAATACAGACTAAGTAGAATAACTAAGACCAAGAAAATGAGTCCATCATCTTTGTCTGTGATTTGGGCTCTGGCTTTTGTTTCGAGCATCTTGTCCATCTCAAGTTCGAACAATTGTTTCAATTTGCTTTCATCATAACACAAAAGGGATCTGGAGAATTATTTAAGATTCAGTAGCTTTCTAAAAAATAAGCCCACCAAAATGGTTTTATATCTTAATCAAATAAATTAAGCTGGTGAAATGATTCTGGGAATGACTATTTCTTGCAGTGTGCAGGTTACAATAATATAGGTTTATATTAGAGCCCTCCCTGTCGCAAAATAAGCTACAAGGGCTAACTGTATTGACCTTTAAATGGTGTGTATTATATTACTTTTGTTATTAATTATTATTAATTAAAAAAGTATTCAGACAGAACAAGAGACCATGAACATATCAGCCCACTGGGTCACCACATGAAACCCAGATTAAGTCCAGATCCCAAAGTGTTCTGCTCCTTGAATGTAGGCAATCGAAACAATACGATGTCAGATTGTAATGATGCAGAGTAAAGTACATAATATAATGTTTCATTTGTAAATAGTGTCATCGTTCTCTCTCTCAATCTGGTAATTATGGAAACCCATTTCTGAATAAACGGTCGCATTAAGTTTGACCTCGTCGCTCACTGTAGTTTCGGCCACCACCTGCTCCAGCTGTTGGAAGGAGGTTGGCTCTCCGCTGAAAACAAACCACATTAACTTCAGCTGGTTTCGGTGAGTTCATTTGTTTTGTCTTTTCGAATGTTGCAATAACCGCGCGCGACGCTCGTCGTGAGAAGGTGACAGCTAGCGGCTAGCAGCTAGCAGCTAGCCGACCGGAAGCTAAACATTCTCGCAGCTGAACTAACCTAGCTAGCTACCAGAAGGAAAACTTTGGTCGGTCACAACGAGCCAGCTACGCGTGTTTACTGCTCTCACGTAATGGCGACAGTGTCTCCCGAATTTAATTTGGGGAGTTAAAACGTGTTGCTCGTTAGGTAACGCTAGCTAGTGGGCGTCAACGGACGTTCGCGTGACCTGGTTCCCGTCCGGTGGCCCGGGTTCACAGTTAACGTTACTTGGTTGTATCTGGAGCCGTCTAGCCGGTAAGCCTGAGCCTCCAGCCCTGGGATTATGGTGCAACCAGCCTGCGGCTCATTATGTTTGTCATCCAATGCGTCTCAAGAAGGTGTTTACCATTTTAAATCAGCAACGTGCCACACTTGTCGTTTGTAGTTTCTGCTCTAACAATAGCATGTGGCTTGCCCCAGTTTGTGCCAGACATTTTATCGACAATTACATTGTCATAATGTATTATTATTATTATTATTATTATTATTATTATTATACCTTTTTAACTATTTTAATTTATTTAACTTGGTAAATCCCATTGAGATTACAAAACTAAGGGAGCCCTGTCCAAGATAACAGTGTTTCAAACCACATATCATTTAAAAGACGTGAAACAAACTCATGACATCGTGTTATCTTTGCAGCAGCACCGTAAACAGCCAGGCATCATGGGCAACACTAGTGACAGAGTGTCTGGAGATCGGCATGGAGCCAAGGCCCACCGCTCAGACAGCAGCGGCAGCAGCCACAAAGACCAAGAACCCAGCAGCAAGATGGTTGACAGCACAGACGACCCCAACATCTTCAACACCCATGGGACAGAGTCGAAGGTACTGCTGGGAAATACAGAAGCAGAAATATAGATTATTTTACAGTGTGTGGGTTGTTGCGCAGGAAGAATACCTTTCAGATTGATGTGCCATTTTGTTAGATATGATTTTTAAGTTTTTTTTATTTTTAGTTGAGATATCAATGAATTGCTTTTAGGCGTTAGGAGAGAAAGAATCAGATCTGGGTGACCAGGTGAAAACTGGTCCTCAGGCTCGACCCACAGTCATCCGCTGGGCTGGAGGGGGAAAGGAGGTCTTCATAGCTGGTTCCTTTAATAACTGGAGCACAAAGATACCACTAAATAAGAGGTAATACTCTGCATGTTAGTACATTCTCACTTGTACGGTCTCATAGGCATCCAATGGAAATTTTCTGAGCTTATCCATCGTAGTTCCAACCTTATGTGCCAGTTGTAGAGTTTTAATTGAGAGTAACAACCGGCATTGCACTCATACTTTTTCTTTTGTTTTCTCCAAAGCCATAATGACTTTGTAGCGATCCTGGACCTGCCAGAGGGAGAGCACCAGTACAAGTTTTTTGTAGACGGACAGTGGGTCCATGATTCCTCAGAGGTACATGAGTGTCATTTTTATTTTATTGTTGTGTTATTAAAAGTGTTTCCTTAATACCAAATAGTTCAGTTCTGGACTTGTTCACACTTTTTGGCACAATGGTTACAGTGACCTCTGACATTGTATACATCAAAGGATAGGGACCTCCTATGGAAATTAAGTCATTTTAAAAGACATCATGAATTGACAATAAAATCTCTCCCTTTATCAAATATAAGGTGCTGACTGATATTGTCATGGTATTGTAGTGGAAATTGGTGAAGAAACCACATAACTATTCATCCATTACTGTTGCTGCCATCATCAATAATAAAGCCTTTCAAAAAATCCAGGGAAATGTGTGCAGTGTTTTACATAATAGTTATATACATTACTTGGAATATTTCTCTTTTGCAGACGGTTGTGACCAGTCAACTCGGCACCATCAACAACCTGATCCAGGTGAAGAAGTCTGACTTTGAGGTGTTTGACGCCTTGCATGTTGACTCTCTGGAGAGCTCGGACACATCAGGTTAGCTCCAGTAAACACTTATTACAAATTAAACCGAGGTATTTTGCAATGAAAAGTTGAATCAAGCCTTGAAACCCTGTCAGCAGTGTTTTATTTGTATGGTTGCAGATCTGTCTAGCTCCCCTCCAGGTCCATATGGACAGGAGCAGTACAGCTTCAGGCCTGATGAGCATTTCAAAGCACCACCTATACTCCCTCCTCACCTCCTCCAAGTCATACTCAACAAGGACACCAATATATCTGTTAGTGTCTCCATCATTCTACAATCTCGATTTAACACGATAATTTCTTCAGACCTTGATTTGATTTGTCTTTTTTGTTGTTTACCAGTTTCTTTGTGGTTTGTAAGTGTTCCTCTTATTCTTTATCGGCAGTGTGACCCTGCCCTGCTGCCCGAACCCAACCACGTAATGTTAAACCACCTGTACGCCCTCTCAATTAAGGTAGGTTCTCTGGAAACATCTGAAATACTCCTCATGTGTTTCCAGATGTTACCGGCTCCACATGAAATGCATACGTTTTGCCAAACTCTGAAATCTAGACTAATTTTATCGAAGTTTTACTCTCCACATGAAACAATTGTCTCTGAGAATATTTACACAGCAAAATTGTACAACAAACTTTAAATGTCAAAGTCTGTTACTGAAACAATCAAAAGGACATAACCCTGCATAACTTCTCTAGTTACTGAGGGTGCTCTCTATGAAATTCAGAGCATATCTATCTCAACATGGTGACGGTTGAGCCGGCAGTTCGTAGCTAAGGATTCTAAAGGTGCAACTGTGCTGACAGTTTGCAATGTTAATCTGAGGGGGAACTAGAGGGTAGGTGCTACGCCGCTGTCGGTCGGGTGGTTTTATAAGCTGTAACTGCTGCATGGAGTGCATGCAGCAGTTACAGCTGAGAACCTTTGAAAGCAACCAAATTTGTGTTCAGAATGGTTGTACTAAATATGCTTGTATTGCAGTAAGACACCTTTTTAGAGCTTAATAAATAAAGGTTTTCTTGATTTATTAAAAATCATATATTTACATTATTCTCTGTTGTGCTGTGTGGACCGGTTGGCAATTTCACAAATGCCAGCATCTCATGTTGATTTGCTCTTTGGGTTTGGATCTCTCTAATGGCCGATTACCTGTCTGTTGTGTTGTGCAGGATGGAGTAATGGTGCTGAGCGCTACTCACCGATACAAGAAGAAATATGTCACCTCCCTGCTTTATAAGCCTATCTAAACCACAACTTGGCAGCTCAACAAAGGGCTCTGAACAAAAGTAGCAGAGTGCTGGAGAGAGAGGAAAACCATACTGTGGCTTTTTACCTGTGACATCTACAGATAGATAAGAGACTGACTACATAACTGTGTGTATTTGAGTGTTTCCTGCATGTTGGTGTGTATAACGAGGAAAAGGTTGATCTTTTAAGGATACGTTTCTGTTATGGTCATTTTAAGGATGTTCTCCTAAAGTGAGGGGTTTTGAGTGTTCTTTGTGTGGATCAACAGTTTGATTTTTAAAGTGTTGTGTCATCGTATTCTCGGTGAACTGATTTGAATTACGTTTTGAACTAAATGACCTGCCAGTATTTATGGCAAGTGCATGTCGAACAACAGAATTGTCTAGATGCTGAAGAGAGCAGCCGACTTGGCATTGGTTGAACATGAAGTGCAATAACGTGCTGTAAAGAGAACTTAACTCAACATAGACTCACAAACATGATGAGGGGGCGGCGAACAACATCATATTTGTCAGTATGTATTACATATAATATTTAATTTCTCACAGTTCAGCTATCATGGAATTTATTCCATGAACTAAACTATCATTATTGGTCACTGTAGATGGACTAACTGCCTGTTTCAACAGGAAAAGCCCACTTTCCAGATGGGAATAGAGGTCAAAGGTCAATGTTGCCTTTATCTTGACATTTTGCGAGCACTTTACCATCCTGAGAGCAGGAGTGTTGATATTTTAAGCTTTTAACTACACAGTAGGCAACTCTTACTGCACTGTAGTTTCTCTGGATTGTAGAACCCAATTTGTACTTCTCCTTTTTTAGATATAATGACCTTGCAGTGCTTTTTGTGTGAATCTGGATTATCAAATAGGAATGTACTGCATGTATCTGTTCCACGTGCAGTCATACGCAGTGGCGTGTACAGCTAAATCAGTTTGAATTTGCTGCTTTGCATGCATTGAATATCCGCAACTTGTGAGTATACGACACATTCACCGAGTTTGGTGCACTTTGGAAGCAGATCGACCAAATTCAGATGGATTTACAGGCCTGTGAGGAGAGATAGTTGCCATGAATTTAAAAGTTGTACAATATTTGCTGACTTGTGTTCTTTATAGCCATTAAGATATTTTGCATTTTCAAGGTATGTAATTTGAATTTGTGTCAAGTGCTGTTTAATAATCCGCAGCTACAATATGCATCATGTTGACACAGACTAATAAAAGGGGCTTTCATAACTCCTGTTGGTATTGAACTAGATGCTCTGAATGTTGTGAATACTGAGCCAAACCATGAAGTTTTGTCCAAAGAGTTCTTAAGGCTGATATGAAAAGATATTTAGGACAAGTGCCAAGGCGGCGTGGTGTTTTAAGGCTAAAACCCAAAACTTTACAACCGTTTCATGAATGTTTTACAATGCTTTGCAGAACCAGTGTGGGGATTTTACTTCTTTCCAAATAAAGAGTGGACACCCTGGTCCTAATTCCTGTCATTTTTTTTGTCTGTATGAAAGTTGTTTTTTCACATTTCAAGTATATTTCTTCATTTTACATTTGTCTATTACATCCATACACTTTAGTTTATATATTTAATTTATAAACATTACCCAAAAAAATACCTAGGTCTAGTACTTACAGATGGATCTAACAGGATGTACATATGTCTGACTATTCTTTGAAGGCTGTTTGAAACTGTCCGACGTGATTGCATCTTTTTGCTGCTGCCTGATCCCCTCCACTTTCCAGGTGAGACGCAGTTCATCTCAAACAAGCCTATTTTGTGATTTATTTTTATACTCTGGTCCTGGAGAAACAATATTTATTTTTTGTCTTTAAAAAGCTGAAACAAGCAGATCTTCTATATTCTAAGACAAAGGCACATGTATGCATCATTTCTGTCTGAGTTACTTTTTTACCAATAAAGTAAAAAATAAATAAATAAGAGCATCTCAACCATGCTGGAGTGCACTGTGACATCATTACACTTGGGTGTGGCCAGATGTGAAACCAAACCACCTGATGTTAAGACACTTTTGAATGAACAATGGCCCACAGTTTTATCTCCTAGCAACAGCACAGGCTGATCTAATGGGGATACAAATATAAATAAGACAATATAATCAAAATTCAACAAAAGTAAACCACACAAGCTTTTAAAGTGTTTTATTAATTATTTCTCAGATTGTATACTGATAATACGTTTGCCCACACAGCACATTGTTAACTGTCATCGGAGACAGGATCCATATGAGTCCTGTATCGGCTTTCTAGTTCATTATGCACAAACTCAGAAAAAACTGCTTTCCTATCACATAAAAGCTGCACCAATCAAATAGCACTATATATACATACGAAACTCAGGACCAACACTGCATTGTCTCAAACTGCCGTTTGATTCCCTTCTTAATAACAAATAGCAAAAAGGCTTTGTTAACGCTCTAACAAGGTGCTTTGTGGATCCAACGTTTCAGAATCTTTCCAAAACATTGGCTTTTTCTTTGACAGTAGACAATTCTTCAAAACCTTTTCCTTTTAACTTCTTAAATTTCAAAAAGAAATATCAAACTTTTTTTATCGCCAACCTTTGTCTTTTTGTGAAGATTTGAGCACAAACAAAACCAAATTTGGCAGATCTCAGGTAGATGAGCACTAGTTCAAGGCCAATTCTACCACTGAGAGCAGACTGAAGAAGCTCTCAAGCTAATAAATGTAAAGGCAAGCGATGCAACATTAATCAGAGCTTTGTTATAGGGGGATGGTATTGGGATAAGTGACTCAGATATCATGAAGGCATAGTTTGTGATTTCTTATCAGCCTATGTGACTACTTGATTCAAAGTGACATACTCCTCTAACATATAAATCATACATTGCAAGAAGTAAATGCAGCAATCATACTCGTATTATGATGATGTTTAACATCAAAATAAAACATCAAAAGCTATTGCACAGCTACCCAGAAAATCAACTTTGCAAAAAGCAAATGTTGGATGTTTTTTCAAACACACACACACACACACACACACACACACACACAGGCACGCACATGCTCGCACACACAAACTCACACAAAAGTTTAATTCAGAAAAAGCAGGTTATTTACAGTGTAAAATGGCAAATGTACAGCAAGAACTCATCAAACTAAATGTGAACTGTTGAGTGAATAAAGGAATCAATGATCCATCCAGTAGCCTGCCAAAGTTTGCATCATCTATAAGAACTTGATAACCTATATTGCCATTGCCATGGGAATGCAAAGACGGACTGAACCAAGAGAACAAACATAAAGACAATAGCATATGGCCAAGTGGGAAAAATCCACTCTGTTGAGTTTTGGTCCAAAAAAGGATCTCATTTCGGTTGCACAATCCGAAATATACTGAACCAGCTGTCTAATGGTTACCGTCTCTGTGGTTCTGCAGGCGCTGGGAATAAAGACAGCTCAGTGTCCCTCCGGTCTGATCCGACCTGGGTTTGTCATTCTCATGGATAAGGCAAGTCAAAGTGAAGAGTTCAAAGTTCAAACTTTGGCAAGTATTGGCAATCCACTGTTCATAGCTTAGATTTTACAATCTCGGTCATGCATCAACAGTCTGGTAAAAGGTACAAACGCAACACTGATCGTGTCCTAACGTTATTATGAGTGTGACTAATAATCCAGTGTCAAGCAAAGATAACAATTTTTTTTTTTAAACGGTGCAGCATTGTCATTCAAGAAACATCCTTATTGCACATGCTCTTTTGAGAACTCCTACAGAGGAGCTTGAATACGCGTGTTTAGCCAGGTTCCATTTGAGCACTTTACCCTCTTTTTAAATGTTTTTACATATTCTTGTGTACATCCTGCTCAGAAATCCCAACCAACCAGATTTCTTTTAGCATTAAATTGACCGTACTTCCCTGTTTTTGACTTATTCAGTACTTCAAATTATGTAGGTAGGTGCCAAGAAAAGCACCATTAGGACCCTAAAAGAGGAGGCGTGTGACTCAAATGGAACCTTTCTCTGGCTTTTGTTCTGCTTTTCATATCCCCTGGCTGATGTCTGACAAAGCTTTCATGAGCTTCCTCCACAAATGTAGATATACAACTAGTACACGCCTACTTAGCAGTGACCGCCTACGTCCTCTACATTCCTCCACTGTGTGTAGTGATACATCGTGTCATTGTTTTTTGCATTGCATTTGCAAAAAAAAAAAGGGAGTCCTTGTTGATAGAAGTGCCACAAGAAGTAAACTTGCAATTCTGTGGCAGTCAAAAATAGGGTGACTTGTCTTTGAGTGAGCTGTTTTCGATCACACTGAGTGACCTCCTTCAAGCCACGGTTAAACATGCTTGAACATCTATTCCGTCCGCAGGCTCTCTGGCTCTCAAGAGAGGATGCTCCTAGATACAGGTCAGGGGGTGTACTATAGAAACATTTAGATTTGAACTCGCAAGTTAAATGATCTCAAGTCTACGGTTCCTTTTTTAAAATCCCTTGTAAATTAACTTTCTTTTTAAAAATCTCCTTAATTTGATATAATTTTCCTGAAAGTTTCTGTAATACAACCAAAAAAGCCAAAAGGCCTTTACCGCAACCTGATTGAGAAAACACACACCTGGTCTGAGATCAGTGTCTGGGAGCATCCTCAACCAGCTCCGTCAGTAGGACGCACTTCACTGAAACCACCAGAGGCACATTTCAAACACCTTCTTCAGACACACGACGAGGCATACTGCCGACTGTATCACTCAAAGACAATAATACATGTGGTGGGAGGGGGTAGAGAGTGACAGAAAATTGGCGAGTGGGTGATAGGGTTTGGTAAGGCTCAAGGGGCAGATTATACTGCGCACGTATTGCCTGGGGGAGGGACGGGTGGAAGCACTCTCATGGCTGGACTGAGGCCAGGGTGGTTGGGTGGGACAAGAAAGACTGATGGGGGGAAGGGAGGGGGTGCTGGTTCAGCATAGAGGTTAGAGGTCAGAGGTGGTAGCATTGAGGCTGGTTCTTTAAAAGTGTTAAAGCAGGCATTGACTGCTGCGCTTCCTCGCTGCTGGACGTTGATTGGCTGCAGCTCCGGAAGCACTGCTGGTCTTCAGGAAACTGCAATCAGCAGGCCGATCTCTGGCAGCACCTCCAGGGTCCTCAGCTGGGTTTAGGGACAAAAAGAGAAAACAGTATGTTATTATCATCAATCCTCATACAGGCGGATACAACTGACAAACCTCTGGCCAGGTGAAATGTTGAAGGAATAGTGAAACATTTTGGCAAATATGCCTTTTTGCTTTCTTGCAGAGAGTTTGATGAGAAGGTCAAAAAGAGACCGTTAGCCTAAAGAAACAGTTAATTTTAACAGCCAATTATGAGCTTTATAATTATTTTCACTGTGAGCAGTAATTCTGAAATGTCTGCTAATTAGTGTTAATTAGTGAGCTTTATAGGTGTAGGTATGTAGATGTTGTTACATTCAGACAGAGGCAGGCTAGTGGGAGCACCAGTTCGAGTTGCAATCCTCTGTCCCTCACACACACACACACACACACACACACACTGTGGTGGTGAGAATTAATCAAGGTGTTTATGACTCTGTTCAATCCTAACATTGAAGGGCAACAGTCAATCCTTTTATTAGAAGCTGTCACACACCTCTCTGTGTGTACAACATTTAGTGATACTGTGACAGCACGCACACAGAATAGAAACCACGCAACGTGCAGTTATTTTGGCGCTAAGTGTTGGGGGGGAGGAGACTCCACTTTAATACATTTAGAAGTAAACAACACTTCAGTGCACTGGCATGTTAGTATCTGGGTTTGTGTGTGTAATTTGGTTTTAAAGATGTGGATTCACGAAATGCTCGTGGCCTTTAACTGTAAAACTGTTATTTACCATAGCTGAGTAGTTGATGGGGGATTTTAGGATCCCTGTGTCAGGTGAAAATACACCAAATACATAGGTGGGTGCTGGTCATGGCTGTGTCCCATGTGGAAAACAAGGTGGCCACACACACACACACACACACACACACACACACACACACACACACACACACACACACACACACACACACACACACACACACACACAGTTCCAATGACCAAATGTATTATATCTACTTTACTGTATTTACATTGGGAAAGCCCAGGAGTGGTACAACTAAGTCTGTGTGGAGCTGTTTGTGTGTGGTCATCTTGTTTTCTAGACAGGACAACCTCTCATGTTTTATTTCTCCCTGATAAACACTCTTACAAAACATAAATGTCACAAAGCTAGTTTAACCAGAATGCAGTTTGCTGTGATGGTAAAGCATTGATGTCGGCAAGGTTAGAAAAAGCAAATCCACACAGAGGTAAAAGCTGCCCCAGACCACAGTCACCCTTATTGACTTTTACAGTTTGACCAGTCGGTCCAAACTACGACCGTTGGGTTATTCAAAAACAGCATCTGGGACAACAAATACCTGTTTTCAAGATCACAAGATGTCAAACAATTACCAGCATAAGGAGAGGAAGGGGAGGAGCTTAGAGAGGAAAGTCTCAGCCTATTCTTCTGGGGGGTTTAAATGAGGAGAGGAGAGACAAATGCAGGACGAAGGAACAAGTGAGGCAGGAAAGCCAAAAGTGATGAACTTACATCATAAAGACACCAGGGACATCACCAAATACAGTACTTATACACATACTACTGTGACATATGGAGTATGCATGCAGATGACCTATATTAGATATAATGGTGATATTTGCTCACCTCTAAATTTGTCCTTGCTTTCTTTAGCACGTCACGAGTCCTTGACACTGCAAAAAAACAAGGAAACAATGTTTCTATATTGTTATTACAAAACTACTTGATGATAAATCCGTATCGACACTTAATGTGCTGCATGCATTAACAAGTTAAATCACAGTAACACATGTCATTCCAAGTTTTCGAGCATACATTTATTGTTTCTATCCAAATCCCCAACCAAAAAAGGGACACGCAATGTTATCTGCTGAGAAGCTCTTTCTCTTTTCCTTTATTCATACCTTATTTGGTTTTGTTTTACACTCAACCTTCCTACATGCTTTCCTTTCACTTGTTGTGGCTGTGCACGAAGCAGCGCAAGCAGCACTCTGTCCGTTTGCTATTTTCATTCGCTGTGATTCCCCCCGTGCTTCAAGACCTACTGCTTTACGTACGTTTCTCTGATTATTTCTCCTTCTCAAACACACAAATGCACAGAATCACTTACACTGGTTGACGATGAAGTGCTCCATGTTCTCCTTGGTGCGGCTGGTGCTCCTCAGTCTGTGAACCGTCCCCTTAAGAACCTCATCCTGCTCTGACATACGCAGTTTCAGGGACAAGATCTCCTCCTGCATACACTGATCCTACACACACACACACACACACACACACAAAGTGGCATTTTTTTTTATCAAACCTCGACTCTCTCATCAACAATTTTTTTGATACAGAAGAATACTGGTGAAATTATATATTTGTAACAATTAATTGATCACACCAATAAGTACTGCAGGTGTGGCCTTATATGGCTTATTCCTCTGTGATGAAGAGCTCCATTGTTTGTTAAGAAAACCGTGCTCCCGGTGTCATGTTCCTTCATTAATATTAACTTAATACAGTGTACTGCTGCACATTAGCACTTCAAATGTGCAGCAGAAACTGTTGCCAAAAGGAATAAACTATTTACACAGTTTGAAAAAATATCAAGCTGTTTTAGGAAATAATTTAACCCTACGACCTGTTTAAATATCTTCAGTAGGAACAAAGAGGTTTGGGGCTGAGTGTCACAGACATGCCAGGTATGTCTGTTGCACTGATGTCGGTATGAACACACTGAGAGATCACTACATTGTTAATTTTGGACTTTTCATGGGAATTGTTGACAATAACACATCAATTGTGTATCTCCAGGCTTATACTTTGCAATCAAAATGTGTCCCAAACCTTCTTAATGTTTTGGAAGGAGGGATCAGTGCTGGGCAGAGCTGCTCTCCAGAACATCTTCAGCAGGGACATCGCCTCCTCCAGGATCTGCCTCAGAGTCTTGGTGTTGGACAGCAGACTCTTCACACATCCGTAGTCCAGGACCTGCATACAGACCTCAGTTAGATATTCATGCTCTATTGTCATTGAAAATCTGTCTTTGGCCTTTTGGCTCTCACCGGCCCACTGCTCTGCCTCTGGTGGCCCTCCAGCAGTGGCGGGCCGAGGCAGGCCTGCAGGGTTGTCTCCATGCGCTGGACAAGGCTCCCGCCCTCTAGGACTTGCTGCTGAAGAGCGCTGAAGTCATCCACATGACCGATGGCGTGGCGGCCGTTGCGGTTTGCAAATGATCCGTCTGGGGCCTCCCCCTCCAGCTCAGAGTGAGGTTCAAGAAGGTCTGTTGGGGATACAACTAATGTCATTTGGAATTTGACTTTGAATGAGGTTATTGTATTTATTTTTTAAAACAATATTCGTTGCGGTACATTACAATAAAAACAAGAAGGTATTATTGTTACAGCACTCTGTCCATTTAAGACAGATTGAGTTGCAAACATGCAGTGCAGTTAAAATCACACCATTGGCAGTGCTATGGCTGTCGTCCAGGTATGAGTAGGGAGGACCAGGAGATCCACAGTTAAACAGACCAATGTCCCTGACTGGTGGAGACGGAGCTGGGTCTGTGGAGCACACAAACCAGGCTTGGACACAGAGCAAACCACACCGCAGCACACTGAGCCTCACAAACATGTTGTGTCGTATCTAGAAGGCGGCGTCTCACCGTGCAGCAGCTGTCGCCTGTAGAAGTTCTCTCTCTGGGGGCTGGCAGTGAGGGCGGAGAGGGAGGGGGTCCGAGGGGAGCCGACACCCAGCTTCTGCTCAAGCTGCTTGTGGAGCTCCAGTTGTTTGAGGGCGCTGTTCTCCTGGACGCTGTTTTGCAGCTGAGCTCGCAGGCTCCTCACCTCCCCGAGCAGCTCACCCAGCTCCACCGGTAGACCTGGCAGCTCACACAGGTAGCCTGAACATGAAACCCACAATCACCGGAGAGTCTGACTGGGCATGCTCCTTTCTTCAGTACTTGGGTAGATGTTTAAATTAAAAATGGAGTTCATATTGTCATTACAGCATCTGTTCTAACAACAGTTGTGATGGCATCAGTTAAATTAAACAATCAGAATTGGAAAAATGGGAGCATCCTGCTCGACCACGATGCCATTCTAAATATTACCACCAGATGGCCCCATCATATTTTATGTAAACAGGGAGTATATTTAGTGTAGCTAGTGTACAACGGACTTACTTTGGTTGGCCTTCGTGCTGGAACACACTCGATCGTACACTTGTAGTTCACCCTGCAGGGAGTGGATGAGCTCTCTGCTCTCACATAGCTGCTGCTGCAGGAGAGACACCTCATGATGGAGCCTGAAGACACAGTACAGTACATTACAGTCAGAGATTAGATGTGTAGACACACAGACAAGCTTAATTTATATCAAGGGCTCAGTCGCCGTTTGATTCAACCTGCATATACACACACCGACCTGTTGGTTTTCTCCTGACTGGCCTGCCGTTCCTGCCTCAATATGTGTATCTGCTGTCCTTGCTCCTGAGTGTGAGCCTGAAGTCGTCTTAGCTCCTCTTTCCACTGCTCTGCTTCCAGCTCGGCTTGTTTCAGGCGGGCGCATGCTGTGAACACCGCCTCCCGCAACTGCACCACCTCTTCACATGTGTCTGAGAGAAGGAGGAGAGTTCAAAATGGGAAAACGTGCATCTATTCCAGAGGAAAGAACTTAAAATATTCAGATGAAGTACCTGTGCTGGCCTGCAGGCGGGACTTCAGACCCAAGTTTTCTTCCTTCAGGATTCGGATCTCATTGGACAGTTGAGTGACTGTGTCCAGTCCCTGAATGTAGATGTTTGTTGGTGCCCCTGGACAAAAAAGTGGAGTTATTTAATGTAATTTCTTACATATAGAGAAATAAGTGGCAATGTTGCTGCGAGGACTGCAAAACCTCACCACGCCCGGTTGAGGCCAGTCGCTCTTCCAGCTGCAGTCGGAGCCTATCATTGGTCCTAATGGACTCCTCTAGACGCTGACGGAGAATCCTAACCTCCCGCAGGTGCTCCTCTATCAAATTTACCCCTAGAGACAACATAACAATAGTGTGGTGGTAATCATTTGACTCTTGTGAAGAATTTACACATTGATTACTAACAGATTACTAACAGTAGAGAGTCACACCTGCATGGCTGCTTCCCTGCTGGTGTCCTGATGATCCAGAGTAGCCACCAACTTGCGGAACCATGTTTTCCATGTCCCACAAAGACCGCCCCGTCACTAGACCAGAGTCAGACTTTATCGAGTGGCCTTCGGGAATGCCACCCAGCTGGTACTGTTGAAAGGCATGATGGGATTGCTGGCTGTAGCTGGAGAGGTCGTGCTGGATGTGGGCACCCGATGTGTGACTGAACTGAGCCTTGTCATGGGGAAGTGCAAAGCCTAGAACCATACATACACACACAAGAGTGAGGTGTGTGTAAAAAGGACAACAGAGGAATGTAATTAATCAGCAAGTGAGATGGTTGCCAACAGGCGATCATGTGGAAGTTGAGTCTTTATTTTCACACATCACTCCCCCAACCGTCCTCCCCCGCCAAAGCCCTCACCCCTGTTCTGCTCATTCATCAGTTTGTACAGCGTGTCCAGCTCTGGGCGAACAGCAATCACAGACAGGGCCCTGGGCCGGGGGTCAGAAAAGTCTTCTTTACCCCAGACGTCAGGGCCAGAGGGGACAGAGTAGGAGTAGGAGACAGGCTCACTGAAAAGGGCTGGAGGAGAATGACACAAATCATGAAGGAGGAGGAGGAAACAGGAAAGGTGATTTTGGGGGTACTTTGCATGTCAAAGCCATCTGTAAGTCCCATACCTCTAGAGGACTGACTGGTCAAACCCACAGGGGCTGAGCAATGCATGTTGGGACAGCTGCTGGAGGACTTAAGGAAGCCATGAGGAGGAAGGATTGATGGATGGACTAAAGGAGGGGAATGGAAAGTGAGAGGAAGGAAGAGGCACATTCCAGATATGGAAAGTTGGAACATACAAATAAACTGTACCTTCTTGTTCTGATCCTTGTCCTGGCTGCTGCAGCCCGTGCTCCTCCTGATAGTCTCTGGCGTCTAAATCCGAGGACAGCTCCAAGTCTTCATTGGTTCTGTACTCATCAGACACCAAGGACGTCCTGTCTGATTGGTCGGTGGTCTCAGAGAGGGCATGGCAGCTGGACGGGGTCTCTGGACGCTGCTGTAGCTTGGTGTGGAGGGACTCAATGATTTTATCTTTCTGCTGAAGCTCCTTACTCAGCCTACATGTGCACACAAGACAATCAACCATTATAGTCTGGATCAATATGCTTCACATTGCCTGGCAGTTGTTTATTTATCCTTAAATGTTGCATGATATGTTTAGATTTGTCAATAACAACCAAATAAACAACACTACTGCCAGGCACCCGTACATCTATATCATAATCACTGAAAAATGATGAACAGTATGTCCTTGAGTAAAACATAGAACTCGAGCAGCAGCAATTAGTCAATCAACAACTACTGCAAGTATTTAAAAACAATGCTAGCTCCAGCTTCATACATGTGAGACGTTGATGCTTTTCTTTGTCATACTGAACGAATAGTTTGAGATTCTGTCATTTTTTTGACCGTTAGTCAGACAAGACATTTGAAGATGTCGCCTCGGACTATGGGAAACTATAAACTATAACTATTTGTTGACATTGTATGGATAAAACAATAATTGAGAAAATAATCATAAGATTAATCGATAATGAAAATAAAGAAACTAGGTTAGCACAAAAAATATATATATATTTTCCATTTTAATGTATGTTGCAATGTGTACATCATTAAATATAGTGTAAATATATAAATCTTTAAGCCTCTCCATGGCTCTTTTTGATGATTTCGAGCCAAACCCTGCTGTAAGTGGATTAATCGTATTAAAGTAGATTTGCCTATGTGAAGTAACTTCCCTTACTGTTTCAGTTGCTGAAGCATGAACTCCCTGTCTCTCTCCAACAGCCTCCTAAGAAAAGCTGTCTCTCTTGCTTGTCCCCGAGCCGTAGAAAAAGACCACAGCGAGTCCCTGTATATGGAGCTGTTCTTAGAAATCATAGATTTCCACAGGGGAGCCATCAGTTCAGTCCAGAAAGACCAAGTCCTTGATGCGCTTCAGGCTCTTTGCTGTCTATTCTAGTCACTTTAGGACTTCTTAGACTAACTTCTTAATAACAAATAAAAAATCGCAGTAGCCTTAAATGCTGTTGCAGAAATCCCAGAATAAGTGACTGAGTATAGATCCAACAGAAACAGACTTCCATTGAGCATGGAGCGATTGAATGGGGCAACACCAGTAAAGGACTGTCACACAGTCACACTGAGCTTCTTAAGCCCAGCTGGGGGGAATAGTCTTACAGTACAGGTGGTACTGTAAGACTATTCAACGAAAGCAACTTAAGGTTAAAGGCTCCATGCTGGGGCCTGTGTGTGGATTAACAGCAACCTTCTGTCTCCCTCTACAATAAGGAGCCGTGTGGTGTGCCGCAGCAGGTCACATGACAAAGTAAACTAATCACTAGGACAGAAGAGTAAGTGCTCCACTAATAACTTCCAAGGCCAGCCCACAGATCAGTGGTGATTGCATCAATCAGCGCTTTGTTGTTGGTTAAAAAAAGACACTCACCGAAGGGCAAGCAACTCATGGCCTTTCTTGTCATCATGGCTCTCTGCACGCTCGCCTTTGGAAGTAAAACAAGAAAGACAGCATAGGAGAGAGGAAACGTACAAAAATAATAATTTAGGCGTAAAATAACCAGAAGAATGTGAAACGCTAAAACATGAACTGTCTTTCTGTGAGATGGAAGATATGGGAAGATGTTCCTTACGTCCACTGATCTTGGCTACCACTCTTTGTGCCAGGGCAGAGTTCTGTGCCAACTGCTCCCTGAAGCTCTGACCCATGTAGTAATCAATATCATTGGCCCGCAGCAGCTCCTCGAAGGCCTGCAAGTTGTAGAGAATTTGAGAAGGTATGAGAATACCGACAAAAGATTTGACATTACGATTGTTCCTATTATTTCCACATGTTGGTAATGTGATCATATTTGGTTCAGTGATGTAGTTATTTAGTTGCAGTACCTTGGTGGTATCCCCCAGGTGCTGGGTGAGGATATGGCTGACTCCTTGTCCTTCTCTTATCCTCTGCCTCAGGTGGGACAGCTCACGAGCTTGTGCCTGGATCAGAGAGTTGTACTTCCTGTGGGAGTGAGGGAGAAAAGGAACAACAGTATTAATAGAAGGCTGTTCTAAACACAAGAAAAGTGTATTAGCTACCTCTATCTTTAACCATGGCTTATCTGTCTTATCTGTCTTTGTTCACTCACCCAGGCCAGGTGGCACATTTCCCCTCCTCTGCTTGGCTTTTGTCCTCCAGTCTGGAGCTCTTCAGTTGCGCCTCCAGTGACGCAACTCGTGCCATCAGTTCTTGCAGTTCCCTGCTGGGTTTGGACCCTGAGAGAATGCCTTGGGTGTCAGACATCCAGCCTTCGTCCTCTTCCACACCGCTGGGGGCAGGTGATGTCTCAAAGGCCCAGTTTACCTAGAAGGTGAGGATAAAACAAGGCAAGAAAAAACATCACAAAATGCCCTTTTGTGAATATAAAATGAACCCAAAAGTGATGTAGAGTATAGCTGGTTAATGTTACAGTACCTTGCGTGGGGTTCGCTCCAGGCTGGAGGCGTAGTCGCTGGTGGTAGACAGGGAGCGGACACGCAGCTGCAGCCCACGGATCACCTTGTGGCAGCCGGTCAGCTGTGAGCGGAGATCCTGGACCAGATGCTGCAGAGGGGCTGACTCGTCCTCCATTTCAAAAGCACCTGCGTTACTGCTGCCAGCGAACCAGCTGCCGTCCGCACCCTCATAGTCCTGTTGATTGGACAGCGACGTACACATCTCCAGGTCATCAAACTCTAACGGAGGGAGAGATAAAGGGGCACGTCGATTCGTGATTCATGTGGATCAGTGAGTGCGTTTTACAGGAAAGGGGGAACATTTGTGTGTCAGTTTGAGAGGAATTTGTTACCTGGGCTGCTGGCGTCTTCTCTCTCAGCTTCGTTCTCACTGCGACCACAAGTCTCATAACCCAGATCCTGGAGATCCACCTGCACCTGCTTACTGGCCTGCTGGATCGATGTCTCTGCTGCCGAGACATGAGTAAGAAATGACTTGAACCGTGTGTACTATTCAGTGTTTGACTACGGTTTTGAGTACACTGAGTATGTTCTTTCATGTTTCTAATAACACGTCTGAGTTCCTACATAGATGTTCCTGAGAGTGACTCACTGAGCAGATCTCTGTAATCCTTCAGTTGTTCAGCCTGAGCGTGGACCGTGGCTTCGGACACCATCAACCTTTCCAGCAGCTCCCTGTTCTCCTGGTGGCTCAGGGCCAGATCGGAGCTCAGGCGGGCCGCCTGCTCACGAAGACCCTCATCTATATCATGCCAGAGCGCTCCCTCCTCGCTGCTGTCACCAGCAGACTCCACTTCCTGCAACAGCAATGTGCTTAATCAACTCTGACATGTAATACACAAGAGATGTATGTCCTTTTCCATTACCTCAGCGTATAGTTGTTGGCCACAATGTTTAAATTGACATGCTTAATATCACATTGATAATATTAAACTAACGGGCACAGCAGTGACGACTCCATTACTTATATAAACAATCATGGGACTAAAAGAACAAAACACCCGTCCATAGATGGGGCCTGGAGACAATGCTGCTCCTAAACTCTTTACTAAAAATCTGCTTTGCAATGTGGTGAAGCGGAAATTCTGTTTTTGGCTTAAAACGCCTCAAGAGTTCAAATTTGCAGCAGCTTCATGAAATGTCTGAGACAGACAGTTACAAGCTGCAGTTGTAGGTCACTCAAAGTTTAATTTCCTTAAATGAAGAATGTGAAGAATGTGTTACCGTCTCCGGCTGGTCTGTGTGTTGAGGGGGCGTCAGAGGGCGTGGCCCCTTGCAGTGCCTCTTCCCTCGCTCGTCACTCAGACTAACACGCGGATGACCTCGCTTTCCCACCGGCTTTGGAAATGTTTCCTCCTCTTTATCGTCTTCCTCAATATCCTCCTCCTCTGCCCGATTCAAGCTCCTGTGATTCCACTCTGGGTTTGTCCTCAGTCCCACAACTCCAGCTTGTCCTCTGGTTTCTTTCAAAGCCTGGTTCTCCTGCTGCAGCCTCTGCAGTGCACTCCTAGCAGAACACAAGGAAGGAGGACACATAGACACAAACATTATGAAGTTGTCATATTTAAACCCCTCTCCTACAGCTTATACAATCAAAACACAATGTTTCCAGAGGATCTCTGAGACCAATGTGCACCTCATCTGAGCCACGGAGGTGTATCCATCCCTCTCCAGTTGTGACCGTATTTCCTCAAGCTGGCCTTCAAGTGTCTTCCTTACATCCTCAAGCTGCTTTACATCAGCTCTCTGGGACACCAGCGGTCCAATCACACCCTCAGCTCCACGAGCCTGAACAGAAGATGACGCGTGTTATTGTGCTACGAGGTCCATAAATCTATGGTTACAAATCGCTTGAATTTAAAGGTATTCAACAGTGAAATGTAAATAGAAGTATTTTACCTGAATGGAGGCCAAACTTCTGGCTGTCACTTTGTCATCATCCTCCTCTATGCTGTCCGTAAACTCGTCACTGCTGCCGTCTTCATCGTCTCCTTCCTCCTCCTCCTCCTCCCCTTCCTCGTCTGTGCTGAGCTCTGGAAACAAAACAACTATATAAAACATCCACTTGCTTTTTGTTTATTTCTAAAGCCTCTATTGTTATTCTAATTCTCTCCCTCTTTAGCATCCACTCTCTATCCATTTCTTTCCAGAAGTCCTGTTTGTACGCTGAATCACCACTTTGTCATGGGACCAAAGGGAAATGTTATGTCATACTTTGCCTGCCAGCCAAAATCACACTCAAGGCAGTGCAACCCAGGACGAGTATGCATGTGTGTGTTCATGAGAAACGGAGACAGATGTAAGAGATTTTCCTTTATTTAAATGATCTTACTTGAAAGGTCTAGTGGTGATTTTGTGACCAAACTAAATATGTGTGCAGCTTTGCTGTGTGTTATTGAAATATTGTATACACACAGGACGCAGAGGCTCAGTGAAAAGAGCCTGACAGGAATTTCAAAGGAAAATTGTTTTACATAATAGTCCCCAACGATACACAACAGACACACACACATTGCACATACAGTGTGTCGATGTGTTTCATGTCTGGCTCTACCGTTGCATTTTTGGAACATATTATGGGATTAGTTCATAATACGGATAAAGTTCAAAGGCACTTAATTTGACTCCACCCGAAAACAAGTCTCACAATTAAATATATTAAACATGTCTTTGTGCTGCTAGTGAGAGGGCAGGAAGTGCATTGAGCAAATGCTATAGACTGAGCAATGTGCTCTGTGAGCTGAACTGACTGAATGTGGGGCCGTTTAACACTGTGGTACCACATATTGTCACCACTCTCATATGGGATCATAATATAGATGGGGCTCTCCTTAAAACTGTGTATGTTGTTGGGTGTATTTGTCAGTTAAACTAATGTGGATTTCACTTTTAAAAAGATCAGGGATGTTGAGTAAAAGGGCTCACATGAGCTTCCCTCAGTTTGTGAATTTGTCATTTTAGTTGTGAAACTGGGCAATACAGCAGAACAGCCATGCAAACATGAAAACCATGCCACCGCATCATGCATGAGGGAGGACATAAAGACAACACACTAATTTGGTTTGGAAATATCTGGCAAGACACATTATAGTTATATATCTATATATCTATATGAAGACTGAATTATCAAGATTTGTTGACAAGTTCAGATATTTTTGACCATATTTAACTCTGTGACTTTACAACACATTTATAACCTGTGTTCTTATATGATAAAGTGCATAACAGGACAGACTAGGAGGCTGAGGAACATAGGAATGGTTCAGGTGGATAAACTGCACTGTGGATTGAGCTCTGGGGATAGAAGGACGGTAGATCAAGGACTAAGTGTGTGTGGGGGGGAGGCGGGGGGGCATATTTGAGATGCTATTAAGACAAATTCCCCATTAAACACAACAAACAGAAGTGCTTTTGACAAAAAGCCAGCACATTTTTATTACTGTTGCATTAAAAATACAAAAAGAAGTGCTGATAAGGATTCCATCTCTGAGGCTAGATGAGAGCACAAGTCCCAAGAAAATGTATTCTACCTAATATAAATATTTAATGGGCAAGTATAATGTCTCCAGACAGCATAGTTAAAGTTGCTCGATATTATATTTTTCTGCTGTCTTGATACAAACCTGAACTTAAGTTCAACAAGCAGACTAACTAAAAACACATATACTAAACTACCATAAAGTAATCAGGGTGCACCAACCACTTCATATTCAAGCGGCTGACCTTGTGTTTCGTACCTATCTGTCAGACTAAAACATAACTAGTGCAGAGCAGGTATAACTGTGTATGAAACAATCTAAGGTTAAGCCGAACTAAAGGAAACTACTCGGCCATCTTTTGGGATTTGTATCTTGGGCCTTGTAAGATGTGCACATCCTGTTCACAAACAGATGATATAAAGACAAAAGATGGATGGTGAGACGTTCCACTGTAAGGCATGAGCTTGAGTTTCTCCACAAGACGTAACTTCACTGTGACAGTAAGGCTGGAAGAGGGACACCGGTGAGAGACAGTACACAGAAATGGCAATACAGAACAATCACACTGCAAAGCGATACGCAGGCCGTGTCCAGAAACGATACAAAAACATATTCACACCACACTCCGAAAACAGATTAATAAATAAGACGCTGGGTTGCACGTTGCCACGTCATACCATTGAGGTTAACTTGAACAGGCTTCTGCTACTGTGAGTAGTGTTTGTGCTATTTTGAATGAAGCTACCTGAAAACTGATGGTCAGATTTTTATGCACACTTAAAAGCAGAACTGTCTCTGTCACTTTCATTTCTTTCCCCTCATAAATCTGACTATCAGTGGATACAGACAGCTCCATGTCACATAAAGAGTGTCACTCAGCAGTGCTGTGGTCAGACAGAGCAATAGTGACAGTTCGCCCTGCAGCCCTGCAGGCTGCACCCTGCCCATCCCCACCTCCAAAGTCAGGCTGCTTTTTAGCTGCCCGTTCCAGCGTCAGGGCCATGTTACGGGTCCGGGCCAGGACCTCCTCCAGCTGTCTCCGGAGTGCCTGAACCGAGTCTAGCTCGGTGTGGAGGGCCTGGATGTTCTCAGAGCTGAGGAAAAGGAACATGTGTTTTAGAGCAAAAAAACAAACAAAACTGTATTCACAGGAAACCTGTGTGCAGCTTCTCTACCTGTCACTCTTGGTGTGCATGTGTGTGAGATTTTGGTATAATCTCTTCTCCACCCTCAGGGCATCATTCAGCTTGTTGTACTCTGACACAAGCTGCTCCAGCACACACTAGATCATAGTGGCAGGCAGGGTCGATGAAAGACATAATACACATCTGTTATTAAACAGCACAAATAGCCAAATACTGTCTAATTGATTGACAATGAAGCAACGCCCTACTTGATGATCAGCGCTGTCCTTATTGTCCTGCTGGTGAGCCAAAGATAAACGCAGAGCAGAGAGCTCCTTCTACAGGGAGAGCGCACAAAGATATGATGTGTAACATTTTCAAAAAGCATTGTTTTTATGTTTTTGTCCCAGTGTCCACAAAGATACCTGGGCCTCCCTCTCCTTCTTCTGTACTAGCTGCAACTCTTCTTGGAGAGCCATCATCTCTGCCTCACTCTCATTCGAGGATGGCTGCATCGCCTCCTCCTGGACCAGCATCAGCTCCTGCCGAATAAAGAAAACTGTGAAGATCATGTCTACAGGAGAGGGAGCAAGGGAGGAAGCCATGGAAAACAAATGGAAAAGGTACCTTGATGAAGGCTTCTTTCTCTTTGAGCAGACTCTGCAGGTGCTGCGCCTCTCCTCCCATCTCTCTCTCCTTGTCCTGTTTCAGCTCGCACAGCTCTTGCTCTCGAGATGACAGCCTGTCTGCGTAGCTCCTGCAGCTGGCCAGTCCGCTCACTAATCACAAGGGAGAGCCGGTAGGCGTAGTCCTGAGAGAGAGAGAGACACAGAAGGTTGAAAGATTTTTCTTGTGCACAATTGCATTTCAACGATACCAGCAACATGACTTACCTGCAGATACTGGTCTTTGGAGCTGAGAGTGTTGAGCATTTCCTGGACCTGTGCTTGGTGTTCATTAGACTGGCGGCTGCGGTCCGAGAGCAGTTCCTGGAAGAGTTTTTCTTTCAGCGCCAGCCGAGCTTTCAATTCCTCAACAACCTCAGTGGGACCAGCCTGAACTCGGGCAACGAGGGTGGCCGTCAGATCCTGGAAAAACAATTACCCACACACAAATGAGCCAATACACAACACAACATTCACCCAGGACGGCCTGTGTCAGCACACCTGTTGCATTTTCAAATGGAAAACAAGTAGCACAGGTTTGTTTCCAAAGCTTTGAAAATGACAAAGCAAACAGTTAGAATGAAGGCAATACATGGGAGAGTGTGTGTGTAAGTGTGTGTGTGTGTGTGTGTGTGTGTGTGTGTGTGTGTTTGTGTGTGAGAGAGAGTTACCTGTGCCTCCAGGCTGTGTGTCTGTAGAGCTGCCTGTAGCTGGCTGATGATGGTGTCCTTCTCTCTCAGAGTGTTTCTCTCCTTCTCCTCGCTCTGCTGCTTCAGCCACTGGAGGTTCCTGTAGGCCTCTGCCGCCTGTTCTAGCTCCAGCTCTTTGCCCCGCACCAGGGCATCCAGACTCTGATAGTCACAATCACAGGTGTGGCCACACAAAGAGTAACTTAACACCACATGCCCATCAGAAACGACCTGTTTGATTAGTTAAGCTATGCTACTGGAACATGCCATGAGTACAAGATGGCAGGTCTGACAGGTGCGATACGTTCGTCCTGTGTGTGATGAGCGTACCGTGATGGTCTCCTCGTTGTTTGACAGAATGCAGCGGAGTCTCTCGAGGTCCCGTTCCTTCTCCCTGAGGGCCAGCTGAAGCCTCCTCACTTGGCCCTCGCGCTCCTCAACACAGCGGAACTTGTCATCAATGGCGAGCTGCAGATGGCAGAGGGGGAGAAAAATGACACTGCTGCTATTCTGGGCACCCTCAACTGTGATATTAATCATGTTCGGAGCAGGTGGCCAGTATTCAAAGATCCTGCTCCTTTCAAACGAATTTCATAAATGAGTCAGGGTATGACATTTACATTTTTGTTCGAGAACACCACCAGCATCTGATATTTATGAAGAATTCTTTACCAATGATGTAGGGTGTAACAGGACTTGACTCGACAAGAGAGTAGTGATGTTAATTGTGACATTTTATGCTGACCTACTGATTTGGGGGGAGTTTACATAACGGTCTACTACCGGCTTTCTCCACTGCTGCAAGATGCATACTGAGGTCTTTTCTCTCAATTTCCAAGACTGTTGCATTAATCACACCATACATGGTGCCCTGCTACACATGGAACAGTAGTTGGGCTGCTCATGCTATTTCTACCAAGCTGCCATTAATTAATGCCCCTGGTGTGTATATATGAATGTGTGTGAGACCTTTACCTCCAGAGCTCTGTCTCTGTCCTTAATACGCTCTTTAAGTTTCTCCAGCAGGGAATCTCTTGGTTTGGAGCTTCCTGTTGAATCCAACATCTCTGAGTACTCCTACAGATACAAAGATGTTTAGTCAGGATCAGAGATGTGTGCATGCATGTCCGTCTATGCAACTACAGACTGTATGAACTGATTGATTACCTGTAGCTGTTGCTCCTTGTCCTGCAGAGAGTGTTTGAGCTGCGTGATGCTCCTGTCTTTCTCCTGCACCACAGTGTGTCTCTCCACCTCGGCCTCCTTCAGAGCTGCTTCTTTAGCCTGCAGCTCAGAGCGAGTTTTCTGGAGGGCCGAGTGCAGGTCCTGCGGCACAGACGGGAGGTCACACATGCTGCATCCTTCATATTCCAAGATTTGTTACACACACACACACACACACACACACACACACACTAACCTGGTTGTGCTTTTCAGTGACCTCCCTGTACTGCTGCACCTCCTGTAGATCAGCGTTGAGTCTGTCCTTGAACCTCGACAGGTCATCTCCTTGCCTCTGGCTCTGTCTCAGACTCCTCTGGCTGGCCTCCAGCTCCAGACCAAGGGAGAACAAGGAGCTTTGCACCGCCACCAGCTCGGCCTGCAGCTGAGCAAGCATCACATACTCGCTGACCCCCTCTGGCGCCTAAAGAATGACCAGATTAAAGTCAGTGTGTCGTGCATGGAGAGGCAGTTTCTCATTATCCATAAAGAAGCATCCTGGGTCAGGGTTTGCTGCTACTATATGTGCACCAAGTCTCACCTTTAATTGAGCAAGCTGGTTGTGGTGGACCATTTCTCTCAGCTTACACAGTGTGGTGTTCTGCCCTTCCATCAGCTGGTACAGATCCTGGGCCTTAAAAGTAGCATAGATTGTTTGTGTATGAGCATCTCTCAAATACAGGTATCATCTCACACAGTTTGACAACTAAGATAAACACTTACCTCACTGTCTTTGGTGCTGATGGACTCTGTGAGACCCTGAATGGTTCGTTCCTGACTCTGAGCAGCCTGGCGGATTGAACGCAGCTCACACTCCATCTCACTCAGCTTCTCCTGCAGTTTCTAAAAGAGGGAAACAGGTAACATTGTTAGGCTGTCATCCGTTATCAGATATGGATTCATCAGAAATGTCGAACTTTAAAAAAGGGGCATACCATATTGTTGGCCTCGCTCTCGTGGATCTTGGCCTGCAGGGATTGGACCTGGAGCTGGGCCTTCTGCAGCTCGCTGACACATTGACTGGCTGCACACTCGTACTGGTTCAGTTGACTCTGCTGCTCCTCAACGAGGCTCTGTAATGACGAAAATAAGGTGTCAGTGTTTCAAGTTATAAAAAACCCTCACCGTGAAGTGTAACTTGCATAAGACTTAATTGAGCAGCTGAATTATTTGTGAGAAATAAATATTTTGTTGGCTTTAAATTCATAAAAAATACAGGAGGCGGCGTAACTTTCAATGTAAAAACTCTGCCCATTTATGTGTACTCAACAGCCACGATGGCTATGCATGAGTTGGCACGGGTGAGCAAGTTCTGTAGCACTATGATCTTTACGCAACTTAAACTTTGATTCACCAAGATATATTTGTAGTTCCATGTAGCTGAGATTAAATGTAATACATTTAGAATAGAAATTATTACAATAACCTATCATTTCAATAGCGCTATTGGACCAGCCAACCAGAGTTGAGATAGGATGGTCTGACATTGCGTGGATCACTTTGCCTCAAGGGCTCTTAGTAAAAAATAGGCCAGTAGTGGAGTCACTCCGTCTTAATGTCTCCCCACATCTAACCTACATCAGCCTCGGCTCGACGATCACATAGAGGCAAATACACACTCTCAAGAACCTTTTGTTCATTATTATTGCCTTGGATAATTTTTACATTGTTGAGCGCAAAATCCTGTGGTACGACACGCTAGTTTGTAACTGGAAATACCGGTCATTTGTTCAGTATTTTGCAGCTGTGATGGAAGTCACTTGAGATCATCAAAATCTTAATTCAAAATCATTTAAATATACAACCAATTACATATTGAATTTTAGACATTTACACTCACTAAATTGTTTTAAATGACTGCGCGTTCACCTTATTGACGTGACTAATGACCTTTTTGTGTTCACACACGCACACACACACAAGGTAATTAGGCCATGTCGAGTGAAACGGCTTACCCTCACCAAACTGCTCATGTAATGTATTCCCACACCACACACACAGACACACACACTGTAGCTCACATCCTCCTGAGTAAATGATTGTTGGAGAAGCTGTGGGCAGGATTTTAGTGACTGACAGTGGGATTATGAGACTAATTAAGTGGTAGGAATACTCATTGTGTGGGCATTAAAGCCGGTTGGGTTGGTTCTCTCATGCTGCTGCAGATGGTGCAAATGTGCAGAAGTCGTGCAAAATGCACAACCTCACTGTGTGTCATCATACTGCAGTAATACAGTCCCTGTATTCATCACCATCCTTGTTGATGTTTTATACCTGGTGAGGACGTGGGGGAGGATACTCTTTGTACAAATCGTCCAACAGATCCTCCATGTAAGCCAGGTTCAGATCCTGATCCACCAGCTTGAACACAGGGGTCTCTAACTCAGGTGTTGGCATGTGGTTGTCTTGTTCCCCCTCTGGACTTCCATAACACATTCCCAGAACGGGATCAGGGAAGAGCAACCTTGAGCCTCCATTACTGGAGCTCTGTCGGAGCAGCACTGGCAGCTTACTCCCCTTAGAGCTCAGGACTGGCCTGTAGACAGCATAGCTCTGCAGCAAACAGAGGGCCAGAGAGAGGCTGGGTCCAGGTGAGGCTTGGCCATGTGTGGCTCCCATGTGCTCCTCAGAGAAGGAGTCAGATATCCGGTCATCTATTAGTTCTCTGTGGGAGCTCAGCTGCCCATCTGTTATAGCTCCAGGCTGAATATATTCCTCAGTAGTCTCTAAGGATGCTATAGAAGGGCTGGAGCTGGCTCGTCCAGCCAGGGTGCGATCACTATCGGATGACCTCGAGGGGTCCTGAGAACCAGGGACCAGAGTTAAAGAGGAGGCTGGTTCTTCTGAATCCTCCATATTATTATTTTCTCCTACTCCTTCTCCATCACCTCCTCCTCCAGTCACACACCCTCCAACAACACTGGCTGAATATCTGGATGACGGCCCACAGGAAATACTCCGTGCCAGCTTCCTGGGCACCTTACAAACAGCTTCATAGTCAGAGTCCGCCACCCGCCAGTAGGAACAACCCCGACACTTCCTGGGAGTGCTGGGAACACCACGGTGTGATCCTGCAACTGTAACCTCTGACTCTGGACCAGCAGAACTTTGAGGGTGATGGTGGTGTTGACATTCCAGGCCATCATCGGCCCAGGACTCATACAAAGAGTAGACCAGATCATCTTGGAGCAGGGCACAGTACTTTGCATGAGTGAGACCCGAAATGTCAACCATCCCATCTCCTGATCCATCATTATCTCCAGGTAATATCACTGCACCCTCTTCTGAATTTGTTTTCCGGTAGAGCCCACTAATGCATTGCCTCAGCCGGTGTTTCTCCTGCAGGAGACGCTGCAACTTCTCGATGGACAGGGCCTCCACGCGGGCGATCACTGTGTCGAAGCGGTACATGCGGTCCAGCATGAAGGTGCACTTTGAGCAGGCGAACTCTCCTCTGCCATCCCGGGTCAGCTCTCGACCAACAGCATGAGACAACAGCACCTGCAGGTTGAGCTTGGGTGTGGGATGGAAGATCCATCGCCGCTGGTTACCACAGAGCTCCCGTCCACAGATGCGACACGTTTCCTTCATCTTGAGATCAAGCATGCCACAGGTTTGTAATTATCCTTATTCGCTCTAACACAAGGACACCTGAACCCTTATTATGGTGAATTTGATCCCTTGTGAGGCCAACAAAAAAATTAATAAAGTTCCAACCTGCATCAGAATAAACCTGTGCTTTTAGTGTACAATAAAAGCCTTTTTTCATTCAAAATAGTGTAAAGCTCCTTATGGCATCAGTCCTTGCAATGGCATTCAATTCAATGGCGTACAATAAAATGAGGTAGACAAGGCAATATGCTTGTAGAGAATGGTTGCACATGAGGTTCTTGGCAGGACTGAGAAACCATGAGGTAAAAATAGTTAAGCAGATATGGTGACGTTAATTAAAAAAATATCCATCAGCCCAGGATCACCATTCATTTGCTGGAGGTGCAGGTGCATCGGGAACATGGCGCGCGGTCAATCCCACGGACGCACAGCGGAGACCATATGTCTCGTGAATCAGATGCAGTATTTATCTGCATATCGTCCTCGCGCTGTCACCAAAGCGCTGTTTCGCATTTCCCAACAGCACCGCACGCGCCTTTGCACCATCAGTCGGCTGTCACGGACACACCAGCCTCACCGCGCGCCATCAGGTTATTAATGACCGGTGATCGGTAATAATCCGGACACGGACGCAGAGTATTAATTGGCGTCCATGGACGGTCTTCTGAGTCTTTCCTCGGTGTCTGCGTCCGAAAACAGTGAGTCTTTATTCATGTCAGAGCCGTCGCCGAAAGCTAGAGAGGCAAACACGCGCTCGTCGGGCCCGCGTGCTTCGTGAGGTCGGAGATCCTCTGGGATGATAACGAGCGATGTGGATGCCTGAATCAGACCTGCAGCGGCGGAGCATACCATTGATAGAATACAGGGGGGGGGGGGGAGGGGACGCATGGCGCAGTCATCCAGAGAAGCTCACGGTTTAAAATCCATTAAATCCATTTTCAGATTTTAAAAGCAGCCTTTTTTTTTAAAGCACAAGATATAATGTAAACCCAAAGAATATTAGCTTTATTTTGGAGTTCATTGTTAAAGAGACAGAATGATGTTCCCCGAGGAGTCTGTTACTTCCTCCTGCCTGGTTTACTAAACTCTGTTCGCCTGACTGAACAGGTGAAATGCTCAGTAGCCGGTAACATTAGTGACGCTCTGTGAAATGAAAGAGTATAGAAGAGAATCAGAGTGTCAGACTCTATTCTATTCTATTATTATTATTATTAAATGTTTTATTTATTTATTGGTATGACCATACGGTTTTGCCACAGCATGTTTTACAATGTTTATAATGCAAGTAAAATAATTCATATACGATGTTATACATTACAAAATAATAATGATGCACAAGCTGTACACATTATTACTCTAAATACCTGCACTGTTCAAAACTATTGTATGTAATAATATGCTACATTATATTTTATTTTTTCTAATGTCCTATTTGTATTAAGATAATAGATAATAATAACAACATATACACAGCAGAATGTCAGATCTCCAGTAATAATTATGCTGTAGAGCCATTCCTCTCCCCCTCTCTCTCTCAACCCCCTCCCCCCATGCCCACTCTCTCTCTCTCTCTCTCTCTCACACACACACACACGCATACACACTGCCTAAGGGTTGACTCGAACCAGTTTCCACTTTCCAGTACTTTACTGTGTGCTGCAACCTTTGTTGTAAAGATGACACTTAGTATAAAACATTGCCTAATTTGGGATTTCTGCAATAATGACCTATCCTTCATAATTATACTGGGGGAATGGTGTATAGAACAGACCATTCACATTAATCATTTTTTTAAATTAATGTGTTCAAGGTCACCTGCCTGACCTTTACACATTCATTAGTATTTATCAGGCAAGAGGCTGAAAATCATGTTTTCAGTGAGCAATGAAACCAGTTACCATGACAACATATATGTTCAGCAGTTAAAGATGGCTGCTGTGTGGTGGGGTAGATAGTTGCTTGAGGTTACAAGTTACCCTTTGAATAGAGATCAATATCATACGGACATGCATAACAGAGGCAGTGCTTCAAAGATGATTATTTTGATAATTGAGTCATTTTTTATGTATGAATATTAGTTTTGATTTTATCTGCATAACTGCTGTTACAACTGCTGTATATCCTCTATTAAGTAATTCCTATTAGTGGAATTAGGCATGTGTAAGACACAACAGTGGGTTGTGCTTATTTTGACACTTGACATTATAAAAAGGCTTCACAAAGAAGTAATGCTGAATAAAAACAATCTAAACTGACTTAGTTGACTTGCTAACTAGCTAGCATATCACTGAGCTCACTAAATACTGTGGGAAGAGTATAATCATACTGGTCTGGTGGCCTTGGTATTTTAATAGAGCCCTCACCCAATCAGGGTAACTTATGTCAATACATGCTATTGCCTCAATATTAGTATTATTTTGACTTCTTGTTGCCAAGCTTGAAGCATCTCAGCAGTAATTGGTCACTGGTTTGTTTTCCCGAAGGCGCACAAACAGATGGTCATGCGTAGATATGCAGTGCAAAATTCCCTTCCGATCATGTGCTTCGTCACTAATGTGTGAGTCAGAGTCTTGGGACCTTATATCTGCTTCAAGATCCTTGATTGCCGATGGTTTGAAATTTAACTTTTGGGCGTGAGTAACTTTCTGTTAATCAGATGTGTGTTGGAAAATGTATAAAGGATTTAGTTGTTTACAGGGTACCAATTACTGAAACATATTATTGAACAGGAAACCCTGGAAATAATTGTCTTAAGAGGTTTCAGATGATATTTCTTTCCTGGCTCTTCCTCTCTCGCCAGAGAGATTTGATCTAAATGGTTGTGGTGTCTGGGGAACTAATTAGGAGCTCTTATTGCGAGTGTCTGTAGGAAACTACACAACTTGATATCAGTGATGGGGGCGCTGAGCACTCAAAGGTCAACCTGACCTATCAACAACGCGGCTGAAACCAGACCCGCTAAACTGCTAACCAGCGAGATGCCTGTATGCACACACGCACATACAAAGAAGGCGCCTCATGGGAATGTACACACACACGCACACACACACACACACACACACACACGCACACACACAGGACCCCAGTTACTGATCCTCACACAATCTCTGTGAGTAGATGCAAATGAACCCCTATGAACAGTTTGTCACTGCTGCAGAACATACATTGTTACTAAGCTACAACATAAGGCAAATTAGTTTTGTTTTAGACATATTTTGCCAGCAAAGGCATTTCCTTAAATTCTTAAAAGGAAAAAAACATGTCCAACGGTGTATTGGATTTGATGGATTCATTGTGTTATATTCTACATGCTGTCTCATTCGTGTGCACACATATGCACAACTAACACATATCTGTCACCTCCCTTTGCAAATGTCCACTGCACTGACCCCAAAACCCACAAAACAATGGTAGTTCAAATTCAGCTCTCAAAAAAACAAACATTCTCTCCAGGTTGTGCTCAAAATTAAGGCTATGTCCTTTCTTATCTATATAAACACTCAGTGTGATGTGCAACAATCATTATAGCATTTCTAGTCACACTCTCAGACACTACGCCACTGTTCCCTTAGTGACTACATGTGTTGCACATAGTGTTGTCGTCCATTTCTGAACATACTACCCCGCTTTGTTTCATTTTGTCCTGCACACTAACACTCACACATACAAACTTTTACGCGCAGATGCATCCAAATCTGCCTCGTGAGCACATTTGCATCCTTCATCCACAACTGATTTACAAGTTAAAATGCCTCACACAGCAACACACATATTTGCAACAAATGCAGGCCAAATAACATGAAGCAACACTGCACAGCAGAAGAACAGTGAATAATAAAGTAAACTGTGGTTATGATTATTGATTAACAGAAGTGCAAATTGATGGCAAAGACTCCCACTATGTAGAGGGAGCTCACATGAAGGTAATGGTCCCCCTCCATTAATATTATTAATAGTTTAGTTAGCCATCAGGAGAGAAATGTGTCCTTGGGGATGTCAGTGCATCTAAAGCCTAGAAATGTAATGAGATTCTGGCACTTTGCGTGATGAGATAAACCCTAAGATCTGTCACGGGCAGCCTCACATGATGCTCCATCCATTGCAGTACAAGAAGACTAAGACTAACTCGTTGTTTTAGAGGAAAGTTCACCATCACATATCTATGTTGACCAATCACATTGAAATAAGCTGCTGCCGATGATGAAACCGTCAGGGTTAGATTGCACAAGACGAGTTCCAGCTCACCACAGGATGTTTCACTTGATGTTAATTTACTTTGTGCTATGCCATTGTATGACATAGAGTAGTTGTATTGATTGTATTAGGTTTACTTCTGCAGGTTGTCATACTTGTCATTTTCTTCAGTGGCAAAATGAGAAATAACACAATCCTTAACATACTGGTTATATTGACATTCCTCTGATCTCCCTCCAGCTTAAGTCATTTTGTAAAAAATAAAAAATTGTTCAAATAAGCGTTTATTATTTTCTGCAGTCGTCAGCTCCTTTGTAAAAATGCAATGTTTGTCTTCACCATAAGGAGGCAGAGTCTGTCTGACACGAAGAGAGAACTGTGAGGCTATTCTGACACTTAGTGGAGAACTCTATAATAACATGAGAAGACTAATGAACCAACGTAAAGATACAGAGCTCCACACACCTGCATCTCCTGTTCGATGCGCAGCCTCTCTCGGCCAAGTTCTTCGTGATAAAACTGTAAGAATGGAGACAGACTATTAACTTACTGTATGGAATAATCTGAGAATTAAAATAATTAACCTTACATTCAATCTTAAAATCAAAGAAACAGAATGAAACAGAAAAGTGAAACAAATAAACCTCTGACTATGAAGCTGTTTGTAAGGTGCCCAGGAAGCTGGCACGGAGTATTTCCTGTGGGCCGTGATTCAGATATTAAGCCTGTGTTGTTGGAGGGAGTGTGGCTGACGTCATACTTCATGGGAGAATACTTGCATCCTAGAATTCTGAATTTCCCCCAGCTGGGGATCAATACGGGTGTATCTTATCTTTCATGTGCCCCTGTATGTGTTTGTTTAAGTAGCAGTTTGTGCGTGCAAATAGTTATTGTGACCTACATGAATAGCCGTTCAAATAAGGTTCAGGAATGTCACCAATGCTGCTTCAGGAGCCTCTTTCTAGAATAGACGTTTGGCCAGAGGAAACATGGTGTTCCAGAGAAACGCAGTAATATTAGAAGTCTTGTAAACACCATACAGGGATTTAATGATATGCTCTAGGGATGACTAACTGATAGAAACACATGTACTGAAGAGCTCTAACACTTGCTTGTTTGGGTATCCCTTTGCTAAGACAGCGAAGAGGTTTTTTTAAAAGGGTGCGTTAGTAAAACTAGGAATACAATGTCTACATACATCCACATCCTTCTGTAGCAGAGATGAAGACAGCTCGTGAACTTGTCCCTCCAGCTCTCCCACCCTCAGTGTGAGTGTCGTCTTCTCTCCGCTCAGCTCTGTGATGAGCGCCTCCTTGGAACAGAGATCTTTAGTCAGCTCCTCTATTAACCTGAACACAGACGGAGGAAATGCCAGTGAGGACAGGGAGGTGGATTTGGTTGGTTTGATATTAGTGGTGGTTGAGGAGATGTCTTAGTGTTTTGCACCTGTCTTTGTTGGTGTTGGATGGGGACAGGATGCTCAGAGGCCTCTCGTCCTCTGGGGTGTCCTCCATGGGGGTGTCTAGAGAGAGCAGGGAGGCATCGGAGTGCGATCCAGCCAGCGAGGCTGAGCGGATGGCCTCGCTGCGTGCTAGCTGGGCCTCCTGAAATACACACACATAGCATTTGTAAACCTGAGGCACCAGTTCAACCAGCTGAGCGTGTGAGCAGACGAACCTCCTGCAGGAGCTGAATCTTAGTCTCAAGCACTTGCTCCATGTGGTCGATTTCCTGCTGCCTCTCCTGACACCGTCTCTGCAGCTCTGCCTCATTGTGATTGGTCAAGCTCTCTGCTGTTGTGCTGTTCAACAGGAAAAAAGCAAGTCAGAGTTGATCAGAGGCAATGATTACAGTCCAATTCAGCTCCGTTTAAATGCACACACTAGCCGGTGGTGGAAGCATTAGAACATGATGCAGAGCCAAGACACAGAGATGACATCACTCTCCTGTCTGCTACGGTGCTCATGGGAAACCCAACACCTTTTCAACATGGTTTATTGTCATAGTTAGTGCCGTTCTGTGTTGGTAAAAGACTTGAGGTAGAAAAGATAAAGCATCTGATGCAATTTGAGTCCTTTTTTCCTGTTGTAAGTAACTCAGTGGTGTAAAACTCAATTGATACAGACTGTGGAAGCAATATATTCATACATATGAAAATGAGACATTCCTCACACAGCCTGTTTCTTTGTAAACAGGGCTCATGATGTAAGTGTTCCCCTTGCTCCACCTGTGCGAGCATCTGTCTTTATCACTTAGTCAGTCAACGACGCCATACCAGAATTTCTGCTCCCAGAATGGCACACGCCACGATGTCGCCGTGAGTCCTGCCCTGGACCCTCTCTACGTACGTTTTTAACTCTGTCCACCACATGCAACAGCTCAAATAGCTGGGATATTTTGAACCAGTCTGAGTAATGCAAATCTCTTGTCTCGTGGACAAGTGTCCTTTATGTGTATTGGACAAGACCTTCATGCTAAGCGCCAGCGTTTTTGCGAGATGTCAGTAATCTTGGACCGTCAACAACACAAACAAATTAAACTCCTGAGAAATGCCGCGAGGCTTCGAGTTCATGGGACTCAAGACAGTGTCAGATAAGGCTGTGCTTAAAAATGTGACGCTCAGGCTTGAAGTGTTGATCAGACTAACAATATGACAGAATGTGAAAAGAGGGAGTGACAACAGCAACACAAATACAGAGGAGTGATACAAACCCATTACTCCTTTCCAAGAGCCAACAACCACTACCTTCATCTCTGTACATTTCAGAAGTAACGCAGGCCAACGACGGTGTAGTGTACGACATACAGAATGATGGCTGAAATGACACCATGCTTACAACCCAGAAAGACCTCCACCCGTGGCTACATTGCACATGAAATCAACCAAACTCCAGCAGCAGGTTCAAGCTCTGTCCTGGAGCAAGAGAAGCCCAGCGATGGGAGTTTTAAGGAATCAACAGTTGAAAAAAGGGGACTAACATTTGTCTTAAACTACCAGTATACATATAATCACCGGAGACAACTCTGGTCCCCTGGTTAAAGGGCCGTCTTCCTCATCCTCGTGTCACATTTAGAACAACAGCAGTTGTTACAGCCTGTTGACAATAATCTTTAACAAGACTTTTTTTGTCAGGGGTTTAAGTTATTGGTCGCATTTGCCTATCCATTAAAATGCTTATGCGTGTCCTTAATGTGCGTGTCTGCGTGTGTGTGTGTGTGTGTGTGTCTGTTATCTCTTTCAGCTGCTGCATGACATATGAGCTGTACATGATTTGAGGTGTTGCAGTTAAGATAGGACCATGGAGCCAACACCCATAGATGGAGGTGCACACACACGTGCGCACACACACACACACACACACACACACACACACATTCACATACACACACACACACACACACACACACACACACACACACACACACACACACACACACACATTCACATACACACACACACAGACAGACACACATACTCCAACATATCTTACACACAGCATTATAAATGATCCATCTTTGTCCCCAAAGCCTAAAAGTAAAACAAGCTTGTAGGCAACTTGTGTTTATTTGCACAGTACGCACTATGTACCATATTAATCAAAGTATATGAGACCAAAGAAAACATTAAACTGGATACCATGATGTCACACAGTCTGTTGATAAAGGTTCTCTGAATAAAGCTAGACTGTACAGTGTTGCATTTTTCAAAGATCGTACTTTTCTTCTTTGGTGCTTTGTATCTTTAGATAAATAGTTGTTTTGACACCAACATTCCCACTTCCACACCTTGGGAATCTTAGTTTATTTAAGGTATAGGTTGCACATTAATACATAATCATGATCATCAAATTAAAGACTTACATTGCTTTGTCCAAAAGCTGCTGTTTCTCCTGGAGCTCCTGCTTCAAGCTCTCTACTTCCACCTTCAGCTCGATGTTCTGCAACAGATGAAAGTAGTAGCAGGTCAGCCATTGGTCATAAGTTAATTGATCATTACACATCATCAAATATATCCTCCAACATCAGCGTTAAATCGTGCAACAGATAAATTACCATTTGTAATTATACTGTTGTATCAGTGATAGTGGATGGTGGCCAATGATTATAATAGTCCTGTTAAAGTGATCAAGAAAACTTGCAATATTGGCAAAACAGATACAACAGAATTTCCTACAATTACATAAAGAAAACCAAGCTGCAATATATGTTGGACCTATTTCACACACTTGATCTCATCAATGTGTGTCTGTTCTGTATATCTGAGGTTCAGTTACAGATTCTGTACATTAAAAAAAGGTTTTAATATTTTTGACATGCTGTTTTTCATCTTTTTTATATTCACTGGGTTTGTCTGAATGTAAAGTTGTCTTCCCACATCTTGTGTACCTTTTCCTCTTGCTTCCTACATCTCTTCATCACACGCTAACCTCTCTGTCAGAACATGTGAGCGTGCTGTCATGGCTGGTATATTTAGAGCTAGTGAATTCGTGGCAGCTCAGATATTCACCGTCGGGGCCAAAGGCTAAACTCCACAGTTTGTTTACCTGCTGAAGTCCACAGGGGACATTTAAGAGCCAACCAGGGCTCTTACACTGGGGGACAGAGGATTTGAACAGCCGGATTGGTGGGGCTCATTATTTACGTGACCTTAGATAGCCGCAAGAGGACAGTTTGTCTGTGTGCTGGACTCATCAAATAGCTGGTTGTATCACCACAGCTTGGCTCATGTTCATCTCAACAGATCATGTCCACTATCTCTTGTCCCTCATCTTGATTTATCTGCGTCTCTGTACATGTGTCTGTCTCTCCTCTCCCTCCTTGTTCGTTCTCTCTTTCGGTTTTAGAAATGTTTGAGTTTGTTTTAGAGACTGTTAATCTGCCCCTGTCCCTGCCAGAGAGCGTTATGTCCCTAACACTCAAAGCCTGGAGCCTCCCCATAAACATTTTCACATATTACACATACACACAATAGAACGTGACAAATATCCATAGAGTTTAGATTATTTAAAGTGAGTTTTTACAGAAAATACAGAAATGAATGTGCTAATTCTCTCTCTGTGTGTGTGTGTGTGTGTGTGTGTATGTGTGTGCGTGCGTGTGTGTGTGTCAACAACTTAGCTTACAGTAAGAGAGACATTTTCCCATCTTGAAAACAGCTCTATATATAGACACTCATCACAGTGCACCAGCTGCTGTTGTGGCCCCTCCTGGCCTGCCGGCCCCCAGCAACAGATCCCCTAATAACCAAACTGTGCAAGAGGAGCATTGACCGGAGTGTCCCTAATTAATCAGACACACCTGCAACATTGTGACTGATCACTGACAGATATTATATGTTACTCTCAATTCATCTGTTGATGATGCTGCTTATTTTGCATATTCCATACTAAACCATGTATGCTCTGGTTGCATCACTTTATTTACATCAATGAAAACCGTGAAATACACTATTTTCAGTACAAGATGATGAATACGATTATTTACATGATTTGATCTGCTTATTATTTTCTTTATGATTTGATTATTAGTTTTGTCTATTAAATGTTTTACAGCAATAACTGAAAAATCGGAATTCAAAGATATTAAATGTATAATCCCATAAGATAAATAAAAGAAGCAAATCCTTCAAACGAAGAAGCTGACAGTAGGGAATGTTTGGTATTGTTGTTAAAAAAAAAAGTATTAGTTTTTATTAAAACAACAGATTATTAACTTTTTCTCAATCAATTTATCGACGTATCACGTCACCTCTATATTTAATTACAATTCATATCAAATAAATCTCTACATTTTACAGTGACATGACTGAACTTAAATGCTTAAAAGAAATGCACAGTGTAAAGAAACCACATGTTGAAGAGAAACATACAAACACACTCGAAGACGTTATGATGCATGAGTTGTGTCATATGGATCATTGCACTCAAGCCTGCTCTATAAATAGAGTCTCTGGAGCTCAGAGAGAGATCAGTATGTACCCAGGGCCAACACACCTCATCTGTACTGTATTACATTGACGTGCTTTGAAGGATGGGGACACTGACACTGGCATGACACTCAACCAACAGAGCAATGAGCAACTAAGGTCAGATAACAGCTATGGAACAAAGATTTAGTCTCCAATAAAACAGTGATTATCCTTTAGCTGCACAGAGTTAGAGATTGTGAAGCACAAGGATTAAAACCCCTTCAGATGACGTGGGATCAGTTTACGCAATCACTGCTGGTATGCAGCAATTGTGGGGGATACGTTGCAGGACGCTCAGGTCTTGTTTGGCTGGATCAAACAGCCATTTAGTATTTCTCAAAGAGTTGTTGATGATCTGAGAGGCGAGTTTTAAATGCCAGCTGGCTTGTGTAAACAGATAACAGCTGAACCGGGTCACCTTGTTGCGTTCGCACACTTTTCACGGACAGAGTTGCACAGATGGACGCACACCTAGAGACCAACAGATATTGACACACAAATAGAAATGACACTCACAGGAAGATAAATGAAAAGTGTCACCGTTTTTGGGACAAAAAGAAAAGATACATTTTCGATAACGGGCTGTAAAAAAGGTTTCTTCTTACTGTAAATCAATACTTCAAGTACATTTTATCACGGAAGCTGCATTTCAAATAAACTCCTGGGCAAGTATAACATAACACCAGAAACAATATAATTTTTGAAATGCTTCTTTTCTGTGTGCAGGTGAGGAAACTAACCTAACTTTTGACCCCTGGCTACAGCAGTTTATGACAAGTTAAATTCAGTTGCCAAGGTTCACAATTTAATAACACAATAAGCAGAATAGCAGTCCTAAATACCCACATTTTTGCTTCAAATACTCACATTTAAAAGTACTGAAATGATGAGGGCAGCAAATACTTGTATTCTGTGACAGACTAAAAATGTATTTGTCTATTTTGGTGCAGTCTTGTGAAGCATAGATTAAAATTAAAATGAATAAATAAGAAAATGTTTGGGTTGATGCATATTATATATTATATTACAGTCACATTATTAACAGCAGTAGCAAAGTGAACAGATATACACAGACCTTCACCGAGTAAACTACGGAAAAAACGGATGTACCTTATTGCATTTCTACAGATAAATCATTTTTCAACATGAATATCGAGGTAAGGCATTACAATTCCCAACAGTTTGTTGTTTCTTAAAGGCAACATTGTTCAACAGTTTTTTCGGGCTCATAAATAAGTGAGTCAAAGTTAAAATCATCGATCAACTGGCTATGAAATGTTTGTTTTGCTTAACCATTCCTTATCTTTTCTTGCTGGCAGTGGGCAACATTGATTTTGACATATGTCATACTGCTCCCCGACCTGTGAGGTTATAGAGACCGTCTGCATCTTGGTCTCACATGTTGTGGCACCTCAGGTTTATAAACTTAGGGCCACATTTTTGCGATGAGTGCCAACATTAACTGTGTTCTCAAACCTCATTACTCAAATGAATATGATAAATGATATACATATATCTGGACAGCGTGGCCACGTGGTATTTAATCACCAGAGAACTACAGTGGCCTTCAAGTTACGTCAAAAAATTAAAGGCCAGTGTTTGTTTTGTGACTGTAGAAACATGGCGGACTCTGTGGAGAGTACCTGCTCCCTCAGTAGATCTGAAGGAGCTAAGCTAACGAAAACACAACAACTGTTAGTTTGAGGATAAGTGATGTCACAGCGTACTCATCCTGGTTTACACCTCTACATCGCTGCATTAGTCGAAAACTTAAACTACTGGAGGTCAGCAACAACCAGATTTTCAGTCTAATATTAATTTTGTTCGACTATTATTATCGGGGTAAATAATTAACTTTCCCACTCACATAAAAACAGACTGGTAGTAGTGGAATAAGGGATTGTTGACACTGTTTTATTCTTACTGATTGATTAAACAGTAGCTAAACCGCTGAAGGCTTTAGAATCTGTACAGCCTACGAAAGCCACTCTCATTTTCAATTTTCAAATCTAACATTTTCACAATGTGCATCAGCTGCTACTTTGGCCTGTCATATCTAGTCATAACTGGTCTCTGTGCATCCAGAGTTGTATTGCAGTTTCGTATCAAATCCCAATATAATAAATGAAACAATGCACAGGTCCTGCTGGTCAGATGTCAGCTATGTACACAAGCAAACTGCATCAAATATAGGTTCCTGCACAGAGTCCCTCACAGGGCAGCCATGTACCCAGCAACAGCTGGGTCAACAAACAGTGAAAGTGTCTCTGTGAAGCAACTCTTCAGAACAACAAACATATATATATATATATATATATATATATATATATATATATATATATATATATATATATATATATATACTATAATGATAACAATCCCCTCTATGACATGAGGGACAAATTAACTTTTTTGATTACCTACACAGTGTAAAATCCCTCCACAAAGCAACAATAATGATTTTTGATCATTTTGTTGATAGTGAAATCACCCTTGGCCCTTTTAGAGCATCTCCCCACACCCCTTGAAGTCCCATTCATCATTAGTCATTTCCTCATGCTCAACGAGAGGTGCTACTCACCGTACGATAGACATCCTCACTGCTCTCCTCGTACTTCTGCTGTATCCTCTCCTCCAGGAAGTAGATGCGGAGCTTGAGGCTGAAGTTCTCCTTCTTCAGATCATTCAGGTGCTGTGACAAAGTACGGTACCCGTTAGACATGGCCGTCAAAAAGCACCGACGCGGCTTGACATGTCCGTTATGGGTCAGAAATAAACAGTCGTCCTCGACCTATCCGTATCATGGAGGAATAGGGAGTCCATTTTAAAAGACAGTGACAGTTATGGCATGTCCATGTCCATGAGTCCGGTAACCGTTAGACATGCTACCTCCTTCTCCAAAAAAACATAATGTAAAAATGAACAAATTATTTACAAAGTGGTATCCTTGCCTCTAACAGGCCATAGGGATACAATCTACAAACACACACTAAAACTAACACATTCACACGGACACACACACATTAGAGTCTATAATGTTTGCAGTGCAGAGGGCGACTCTGCAGCTGGCTGCTCAGAGATGCAGCCATGTCAGATCCATGGTGTGTTGTGGTCTAGGGGACGGGACAGGAGCTTATTTTACAGGACGAGACATCCCTGGAATCCCAGACTGCCAGGGTAGATGGGTGGAGGAGGAGAAGAGGGAGGGGAGGAGGGGAGGTAAAAGGTTCAGGGCTCACAAGCAGTTGTGATATGAAGGGAAATCTCACCCCTCTGCAAAACAGGAGTGCCAAAAGGAACAAACAGGGACACGAATAGAAGGGATTTTGTCCTTTTCATTTTGTCTGCCTCCTTTCAGATTTTTATTGAAAATAAATGTGATTTGTGCAGTTCAAACACATGCAGTACACCAAAAACAACAACAACAACAATAAATAGAAAATATAATTACTAAGTATTCAAATTGTACTTGAGTATAACAATATAGTAGCATGTCTGGATGAGAGTATTGACAATACCTCAAAGTGAAGAGGATACAGACCCACAGCATTAGAGTCCTATATTTACATGAATCAATATTTCTATATAAAGATTAACACTGCTTCAAATGACACAGTCAATGTAAAGGGTGGTTGCTCTTAGTGATGACCCAACTAAGCAGCTCGGCAGAGCTTCTTTCATCTATTTTAGTTGCAACCATTTCAGAGAAAGAAAAGGACTTGATAAACCCACTACTGCCCAGCAACAGACAGTTAGCAACTAGCTAAAGCTAGCTAGTGAAGACAGTTTAGATTAGTGAGCTAAATGCCGAGATATCTTTCTCAGACGTTGGAGGAGACAAACACAGAGCTAAAGGGACAGTAAATGTTGGACTTAACGTTACAGTCATGTTGGCGGCATGAAACATGAGTAAATGCTGATGTTGCTTTGTGTCCGTTGGATGTGAAACTAGAGCTGTTAGCCATAACAACTTCATGAGTGACAGCATCACGTCATGGCTGACGTGCATTTTGGTGTTTTTCGTGCCCTGATGAAGCAAACGCAAAAGTCTTTGAGACACACTGGGAAAATGAATATTATTGACGGGGATGAGTCAATATCATTCGACCTTTGAGAGAACACGCATCTATAATTTGACTATGATAGTTGAACAGCTATGTTAAGTTCAGAAACTGCCCTGACAAAGGCTCACCAGCATGGGAAGGCAGTGTGACTGATGGGAGCGGGACTTATCGAAAAGAAGTTGGAGGAAATAGGAGACCCGGTAGCTGTGAGCCACAGTGCTATTAATAGGGAGGTGTCCTGCATCTCACACAGCGGTGAATCCCTGAATGTCCCACAGAGAGACGAGTGAACAGAAGTAAAATGACAGAAAGGAAGACAGTCTCCACATTTGATCTCATAATAAAAGCTCAACTAAGTTTAAAGACAAATGTCCGGTGCACAAAGCATCAATAATGAAGTAACTGAGGCATGGTACCAACAGATGCAACTACGTAATTTGTAGTTCTTGTTTCATTCATCGAGTGAACCTATTTAAGTGTCACATTGCGTGCTGTTGCTAAATAATTCTGAGCAAAGATAGGACAGGCGCCAAGCGGAGTCTCCACCCAACATTAGGGGTGACATCATGTACATAGTGTGTGTTTTTAAACTCCACGCGTGACACAACTCACACACACTCACTTGTCAGCGCTCCATCGAAGAACAACACATAGGAGTGAATGTGTGTAATACAGTATGTGTTTATGAATGTGTCACATCCAAGAATTGTTAGCCATCTCCAGCTTTGAGTACTTTTAGAAAGTAACTCCAGCTTTTGTGACTAGTTGGTGACACCTCCTGTTTTAACGGGGCTCAGCAGCACCTTCAAAATAACATTAAAGGACTATCACTGGCGGTGCGTTTAAGGGACAGTTATAGTGCTGGCTTGCGTTTTATTCTGATCTGGTATGCGTCTGGTGTCTATTGAAATGAATGTGTTTTGACTTGGAATCAATGTAATACTGTCTGGGTATTTTAGAGGATAACCTATAAGGTTTAATGTAACAGAGTATTTTTGGGGGGAATACAGTTATTCACTTTTTTTATAAGAATATCAATAACACTATCATGTCTTAGCTTTATTTATGAACCTGGATTCGGGAGCCGATTAGCTTCGTAGAGCATAAAAAGTGCTGGGAAAAAAATCCAACAACCAAATTGTAAAGTAATTATCACGTTGTATGTCGTTTTCTTCATTCGTACACAAACAGAAGTGTAAACATATGGCTTTGTGTCTCTGTGTTGTGGCCTAGCTGTACTTTTCCCAGGCTCACTGTTTCCAGTCTTAAGCTAGCTGACTGTCTCCTGACTAACTCATACATGGGCTACAACCACATCACTAAGTTTCAGATTTGAAGCATTTACACTACTCTGGAGTTTAAAAAAAAGGAGTTTGAAAACCCCGGGTTGTGTGGTAGTGTGGCAGAACCAGGGTCATTTGAAAATGATGACGTATACTCATGCTTTTTTGATTTTACTTTCTCTAAAACCCCTTTTAGTAATCTCAAACCCACCAACTGACAATAAAGACTGGGAGCAACGCGATATGGAGCAACAACATGTCACATCAGGGAGGAGACCAGATACCAGAGTGTAATCAAGGCTTTATATATCTATCCACATATGGGTTACAATGTGGGTTCAGTCTCATTCAATCATCCGTTTTCATTTATTTCGTTGTATATTTCATTATGCTTTTTTCACCACTTTTAAATGAAGTACTTTGAAAAAGGAAAAGAAAAGAAATCTCATGCTTGTTATCAGTAGCATTGCTTCTTATAGGAAGACGAGAAGCCACCAGATGGCCCCGTAGAGCATATTTCCATTGTTATTACTCACTCCAGTACTGTTCATTGTGCTGAAGGACACTCACTCACATCAAGCGCATCGACAATTCAAAATTAAGACTCTTACCTGTTCAAACTGCTTGAGTGTGTGAAGCTGAAGAGGAGGAGAGTTGTCATCACTGCATAAATCTAAGCAGAGGGATCACATTCCTTTAATCACTATAGTAATTGTGGAATCGTGGACATGATTGTACACAAGCCTACTACTTATTTTAAAAAGAGAGCTGTGTACCTGTCATGTGACCTGGGATCTTAGATGAAGTCTGCTTTCCCACAGCACTGTCCAGAGAAACAAAAAAAAAAGTAGCGCACACATTAAACATTATGAGAGAGAGATAAATAAACCGGCAAAATAAAAAAAACATTTACAACAATATTCATAACATGCATAGATGTGTGACTATCATACACAATTAGCTTTGTAAAGGACAAGAGCTCTTTTGGAAATGAAAAAAGGCCCTAAAATCCTTTCACTGAAAGGGCATTATCTCATTTGCACCTCTTTAGGGAATTGGAGGTCATCAGGGAGTCCCAGCAGGGGAGAGGAGGGATAGGAGGAGCCACTGAGGCTTAAAGTTTAATCGAGCCTCTCAGGGCTACCTGCCGTCTACCAACCGAAACCTGACAGTTGTTGTAGAATTATTCTTCCTTCAACCTGCTTATAACCGAGTGACTACAAGAGAACTACGACAAACCACTGTGAGCACAGACCGCAGCAACAGCAGCCGCTGCTGAAACAGGACTGCATATCCCTCCGTCCATTACTCCCCCTTCCAGTCTCTGTGTGTACATTCCTTCAACAGCTGCTCCATCAGAAAATGTAAAGACAGTTGCTGCATGCTGATGGTTTACAAGTTCACTCTGTGGATAAATAGTCTACATGCTGCATCATTGGGGTGGGCCAGGTAACAACATCACTACTTTTTCACTATAAGACTGCTTGGACTGTGCAAATATCAGTGGGATGGTCCATTTATAGTAACAGTGAGTCTCCCTGTATGTGGGAGGGATTTGGTGATGCAGTAACCTACATACAATACCACACAGTCCAAGGAGAATTTGAACTGGGGGCACTGCAATCACTTAGTCTGAATGAATAGTAAGTGGACTTGTACTGTATTTGACGCATAACATGGGTTGTGTTTATTGAAAGTCATTATTCTGTTATGCTGACCCTCAGCACCTGAGTATATACATTAATTTAATCTTTTGTATTACTCCTTGGCCTACAACATTAAGTGTATCCCAGGCCTTATTGCCCAAAATGCATATGTGGGCCCTTTAAATATGTGCTACTGTTTTGCAATGCAATTTCATTTGTGCAAAGTAGGCCACAATTAGCCTCTAGAAGCGCGTCCTTGTCTATACATTTCACCACAAAATCACATTATGAATGCATTTGGGGGAAATGACAGACATCCGGTGCAATGTGGCATCAAAGTTAAAATGCATATCGCCAGTGGCCTCAATAGCAATATGCACCGATCCATAAAGCATGCAGAAGGCTACACTGTGTGTGATACAGCCAGGCCTTTATTACACCGGAGGATGTACGGATGCTTTATGAAAACAACAGTTAAGAGAAAATGACGGCGTTGCAACCGAAAGAGGATTTTAATTCAAACCCGGCTCATAAACCCGGCTCGTGCTTTGTTCAGATACCCGGTGAGCGCAGTGGTCTTCCGCTGCGGTGTCACCTCCGCACACAATCGGCTAAAAATGCCGCCTCACCTCTCAGACTCTCCCCAGATTTGCTCTGGCGGCGATGAGCTCCAATCCATAAAGGCAGTTCCTCCAGTCAGCGGGCATCCATGCCGGTCAGCCGCTGCCTTCGAATCACTCGTCCATTATTTAATTTGAGAGACAATACAACCACACAGAGGAACATATGTTAATGAGCGCGGTCCATGCGCACGGCGCTGAGTTCTGGAGGGGGTATGTGTGGATGCGCGCCCTGAGGAATGAAAGCGGGGATGTCACAGAGCCCCCATCCCACCGAGGAGAGGGCTGTTCAACCAGCCCACCTCCACGCTGCTTCAGAAGGGGAAACGCTTTAAGGAGAGAATGAACTGAACTGAACGTGTCCTGATTTAACTGAAGACAGCTTCATTTTCCAAAATAAAAGAACACCACAGCCATGTTTTAAGGGCAACATGCACATTGAGACATGGAGTTGTCATGTACCTTTTATGTGCACTGACTCATTATAGTGACCTTTTTTTTATTAGTTCTGATTCAAATGTCCATTTTCTTTAAGATACGGTGCATTTAGGGAGTTATCAAAATGCTAATTTCCAGTAGTAGAATGCATTAATTAGATATGGAACAGATGGTAAATAATAATGCACCCTAAACAGTAGAGGTGGAAGAAGTATTAAGATACTTAATTCACTACAATACAAACACTATCATATTATCAAAAATATAAACTTATTCTACTTTTACTATGAAAGAAAGTTCTCATTATGCAGCAGAATGGCCACTGACAGACTTTTGTTATAATCATTAATTGTATTGTACTATGATACAGAAGAAGAATTTTAATGTTGTAGCTGAGATAAGCTATAGTTCTCTATTGGGAAGTTAAGTTAGCGATGCCTTGCATTTTATTAAATAAAAGTTTTGATGTAAAATTAAATCATTAATTCAAGCAGTCAAATATTAACTATACTGTATTTCTATTCGGTAGTACAAGCAGAAAATAGAAATACTCAAGCAAAGTATAAATTGTACAAGTTGACTACGCCCCTTCTTAATTGGAGAATACACATTTGTTTTAACTGCCAACAGAAAACCTTTGTGAAATACTATTTGTAACACAGTACGGTTCTGTGAGACGCCCCTCAACTGTTATGTCAGGTTGCAGAGGCTGCTGATTGTTTATTCAATGTAGATAATGTCATTGACTGGGATGTACTGCTCTGTACGGGGAGAGGGATTAGGTGGGACAAAGTTAATAAGATCATGTCATTGTTCGCTTTAGCAGTCAGTAACAGCAGGAGGTTGTGAGATACAGTGTTGGTAATCTGGAGGCAACAGAACCAATAACAATTTCTCTGAGCTGATAAAGATAAAACAAGATCAAAGCTAAGAAGTTCTGTTTCACATTAACTTGCTACTTGAAGCCTATTTGGTTGTCACCACCACATTCACATTAGCCTGGAGGGGCTTCTTTGACACTATCAGGCATGGTGTTGTGTAGTTTATGGGCATATCTTTACCATGGCGCCCTCTCCTGGAGTGGTGGTGCCACACTCCACCAGACGCGCGTTTGTGCGACTAAGTTCTCACAACCAGAGGTTTGACCTTTCTGTGTGCAGACAATCTGCTATTCTTAAACATGGAAGACAAACTATAAAGTACATTTCTGATTATATCAGTATTCATACAGAATACAGGTTTCAATACTATATGCATTTTATATACATATATTTATATATATATATATATATATATATATATATATATATATATATATACACAAAATAAATACAAAAATGAACTGAGGACATTTTTCCACCTGTGTTTATTAAAATATGTAGACTTGATACACTTCACTCTACGTTAATACACACTTCTCATAGACGCACTACAGAAGAGTCATAAAAAAATTCTTGAGCAGAAATGACAGCATATTTAGTTTTCTCTTGTTCTTATGGTTCCTCTGTATTACTGCCAATTCGTTGCAATGCCCTCAATGGACACTAGATGTCGTCATGAGGCACTCAGGTGTCCAGCGCCTCCAGCCAGAGATACCTCCTCTGGCTAATAAGAACCAATCCTGGCTTCTCTTCACTGGGTTCCTGATTATTTTAACATTTGGTTTTAATATTTTACTGATCCCAAAATATATAGAGGAAATGTTGACCCCTTATGAGCCAGCTCACAACCTTAGCTCCTCAGGTGGGGATCTAAAGATGGCCGTGCTTTGGCCATCAGGGGTTTGGAACGAGCTGCCTGAGGAGACGAGGCTTGCAGAATCAGTAATATCTTTTAAACCACTTCTTAAAAAACATTTGATGTCGTCGCTTTACTGCTTGTTGATTTTAGTAAATCATTTTTCTAATTTATGTTATTTTATTGATTGGTTTTATTGTTTCATCCATAGAGCTGTTTTATCAAGGTTGTCTGGCTTTTGCTGCATTGTCTGACAAATCACTTTGTAAACTCTGTTTTTAAAGGTGCTATATGAATATGATTATTATTATTATCAAAACACCAGCTACATTAACAACAAGTCTCTAATCTGATTTTCTTAAGTCCTCTTCTCAAAGACCACACGGGACCCCGACTTGCTCCCCCGAGGTTCTGCAGAGATGATCCAGATGGCGGTGGTATTCATGAAGTCCTTGTCAAACATCTCGTTCTCCTCGGCCCGGGCCATTGCCTCTAGTTCGGGGGAGGTTTCTGGGTACCAGTCTGCCATGAACTTATCTTTGGCCTCACAATAGTTCACCACCACTTCCTCAGGCTGCTCCCCAAACACCCAGTCTGGAAAAACAGAAAGAGAGGGAAAGGGAAACAGAGTCGATGCAAGAGTAAAGCTGTGAGTGATGATTCTTAATAGCAGAAACAGACACTTTGAGTATCTTAAAGGAGGGAAGGACCAGTAGGCTTTAACCAACCTGCAATGTCATGAACGAGGTCCTTGATGAGGTGACCGATGATGGCATAAAGAACACCCAGCACGACAAAGAAGGCCATGATCAGGTAGAGGACATAGGTAGGCAGGTGGATAGCATCCCGTGAGGGAGGTATGTAGCTCTCAAACAACACCGTCCCATCGTCCTCCCTGTAACGGACGTTGAAGCTGTCCTCCATCACCTCCGTGGCTGTCTGAGAGTCTTCAAAGCTGCCGTCAGCCTGGGAATCCACTTAATATCCCAGAGTCATCGCTTTATCAAAAGAAGCTGGCACGAAGGTCTCATCTTACAGATCTTTCCTTGCGAAGCGCAAAAAGATAAGGAGGAAATACCTCATTGCTTCACATAATGTAACATAATGAACTTACATTATAATTTCAATAAAAAGTTTTGCATGCAGAATGTGAATAAAAACTTCTACATTACAGGAAATAAGAAGGCAAAGATCCTCCAAGTCACTGGGTGTCTTCACACTCCTGGCAACACAAAGCAAGTAGGACTTGAATTAGAAGTACAGCTACATCGCTCACAAGCTTTTAATTTTGTTTCGCTGCACCAATCTGTTTGCTTGTGGAGCTACGCAGATGAAAACTAGATTAGCTGCAGCAGCTCGGTAGTCAAGGTCAGAGGAATGACACCGTGAGCACAGTTCTCCAAATGAGAATGTACCTGATGCATCTAGAAAAGCATGCACATCTATCTATCGTTCTATCTATATATCTCTCTTCTGCTTACATCATTATCCAATAATATTTAATATGACTAATGTACAGTAATCCTTGGCATTGACTAATAATGTCACTGCTCCTCACATAACCAGGTATTAGAGAAAGGTAAGATGGATTAACGGAGGCGGACAAGACATAACAGCACTCTTGTTTTATTCAGTTGTTTGTTTGTTCAACACCACAACAGATCAAACTGACATGTTTCTTCTTCCAGGACACATCACAGCAACATGGGTGACGTAATGGGAAAATTACAAACAGTTTGACTGGGTGGTGAAGAAAATGCACAGAAATTACTATAAATTAAGCTTTCTTCATAAAGGTTATACACATATAGCCACATACATATATAAACTGTGGATTGAAATGTCAGCTTTTGAAATAAAGGTACATCATTTTATTATTTTAGCATGAGAAAAGAATGTTTGGGCAGCGAACAATGACATTGTGCAATATGTTTGGAATGACTGAAATAATGGACCATGTTTACATACATTTTAAACACGTAATTAAAGTAAGCATTTGTTCAAAATTAGAACAAACTATTGAGCAACATGTTTTTTATATCAATCTAAAGTGCCTTTGCATTATGCATCCCTACAGCAAAGATACAACACTGATCACTGCACTACAATGAGATATGCAACCCAAGCTAATCTGAATTCTGTGCTAAAGTGAAAACTCAAAGGGAAGTTGCGTAAGGGGCCACGGGGCAGGCGAAGGTCACACTATGGATCGATATTCTTTTTTCTCCGGTGTATGATACAGCAACGGAGCTTCTCAGTGGAGGAGGGATGGATGGACGATGGCAGCCTCCGTCTCCCTGGTAGAAACCGGGCAGCAGTCTGTTCTTTTCCTTATTCATCTGCAGCCTGTCTTCCTCCATCAGTTTACTGCAAATGCTCAGTCGGTGCTCTTCTTCTACTTCCTCTCTCCCTTCCTCTGAATCCTCCTCCACTGGTTTGGGGCCAAGAATGCAGTCTGTGAGGAGAACAACATGTTAGAATGAAGTTAAATGATTTTCTGGGACTTCTAAGTGTGTCTCTTTAAAGGGCACTCGGACAATTTTACATATGTACTTTGGTTTACTTTGTCATGGAGCCTGAGAAAAACATTTCCGGGAGGGAATGATGTCATCAGGGCCATCGCAGCTTGGGTTTGGATACTACACATTTTGTACAGAGCCTGCATTACAAAAAGGGTGTGGAGTTTGAAAGAAGTGATAATTTCCACGGCAGTGAAGGTCAAATGAAAGGTGCTATTGAGTCCATTATGTGAAACGTAGGATCCAGTGTTTTGGGGACTATAAGTTTGCCCCCCCGGCCCCCAACTTTGTGGAAGTGCAATCACCCCTTTAAAGTGTTACTTTGGCAGCACTCAAATATGAATCAGTTTTTGGCAATCACCTTGATGGTATAACAAGGAAACAGTTGGGAAGGTTGAACTTTGCACACAAACCTCAGGGTTAATGTGAAGGAGAGTCATCAAACAACACGGTCACCCAAAACGGGAAAAGGGCAAAGACAAAACACTGAAGCATCCTTGGCCAAAGAGCTCAAGGAGGAACAAAGACTCAAAGACACCACAAGTGGAGAGACTGATGTGAAGGAGACACCACACAGGGGTTACCTGCTAGGTCATGAATCAGATCTTTAATCAGATGTCCCACTATGGCGTATGTGGCAACTATTACCAAAACCACCCCGACGAGGACATAGACCACATTGCGCGGCAGAGTTATAGCATCTCTCGCCGGCGGTATGTAGTCCACGAAATAGGCCTCCTCCTCCTTCATCCTGGACAGCTGGAGGAGCTGCCGGTGCTCAAACACCAGCTGTGTGAGGTTCAAAAGCAGAGCTCCTCCTGAGGCGTTTAGGGACACAACTGGTTGTTGGTTCATGGTGAGGTTGCTTTGGTAAAGTGGATACTGTCTTTATGGGATGGCGCGTTTAAGGGACGTGATGAAGCTTTTGGGCTGTTTCTTTGGGTCATTTATTGTCTTCTTGCAGATGAAGCTCCTTTGTCACGCTGGGAAAACTTGGAAAACGGATGACAAAGGTGCATCAGAGATTCCCTGAAGCTGGGTTCAGGGAGGTCTGGGTTCTGGGGTCACAAAATAGTGCTTCAGAATAATCTAGTTTACCAGACAAGAAAACTGTGAAACCATAAGTGTGCCACCTGTCCTAATCTTTTGTATAGACTTAAATCCCAGTGGTCATCCTGCTAGTGTTTTGGAGAGGAGCTCTTGGCCAAACTTCCAGGGGAGCGAGGAGTGTGAGACAGGCCAGAGGTGAATATAGGACAGACAGAGTTAATAGGATTGAGTCTGTCACGGGGCAATATCAGCTTTCCATCTGTAGGGATTAGAGATATGAGCGAGGAGAGATGGACAGTAATACAGCAAAGAGGCTTACGGTCCTCCATCACTAAGATGCATATATATAAGTGTATATATATATACAGAAATTACATATATATAAAACAGAAACAGAAATATACATATATATGTAACATACATTACAGTAAACCCGGTTTATTTTTACTTTAAAGTGGCATCACTTTATGGAAGTTATTTTAAGCACAGCAGGTCTACTTTTATATTCTGTAAATGTCCTGTCACAAAATTCACTGATATGACTGATATTATTTTCATGGCTCATTTCTTGCTTGATGAGCAGATGCTGAGTGCGACCAATAAATATTCCCATGGGTAGGAAAACTACATCATCAAATGACAAAGAACAAACATATCGGCTCCCTTTCTAATATATGATGAGGATATATGTTAGATATTAAAAGTAACTAATGTTGACGAAATAAGGAAGTTTTAGGACGTTATGGTGAAGAATTAAGACTCCTTACCTCGTAATCAAGACATAAAACTTCTCCACAGATATTTTCTTTGACTTGCAAAATGAAAGTGTGTCGTACACAAACGGATCTGGAAATAACCACAAACACAGAAAGTTAAAAAAGCTTACCTAATGGCTGCTCTGTCACAGAAAACTCAAAAATCACCATCAGTGATGAAGTGGGCAGGTAAACAGTGATCCAAAAATAAGCACTGCTCCTCTCAGATCTTCTCGGTGGAGCATCAGAGTGCTGATAGCCCCTCTACGCTTTAGATTCATTGTCTTTTGGTTGCACTGGAAGTTTGCAAAACTGAAAAGCAAGAAATGACCATTCCAAGATGGTGATGGTAACACACGCCAAGACGATGAACCATGAGACCGGGTGCAGACCGAAATAGAAGGTGTGGCTCATATTGTGTAGAAGTTGAAAGGTGTGGGGGAAAAAAGGTTTGAAAAGAATGTAAAGAAGGAACCAGATGAAAAAAAAGACCAATTGCAAGAATGGGTGTGATGAAAAAGCAATGTGATGTCTCTGAATGTGTCTGTCTGAATGAGTGTGATCAGGCTGTCTGTGTCACCATTAAGGTGTTCTTCAGTAATCCATGATAGGATTTGCTTGCCACGGTCACTGTGCAACACCTTTTAACTGAGTCAGCAAACGGCAGTTCATCTCTAGCATCACCTGTTGACACTGAAGTGTGGTGCAGTTTCTACATCTGATTCACACTGTAAGCCACAAATCAGACTACAAGAAACACGAGACACAGATGAGCAAACATGCTATTGAATGTATTTTCCTACACTAAAGTTTGAGATAAATCGTAGGCATTACCTGTAACACAGACTTTCTCTTTCACTTGCAGGATCCATTCAGTTCAGTACAAAATGTGAGTTAGTTTCCAAGTCTTCTCCAGGTGAAACAGAAAGCAAATCAAAACCAGACTCCACAGAAAGCACTAGAAGCTCTTGCTCACTAAGCAAAATAAAAACCAGAGGCACCTAATAATTTAGTCAGTCCATATTCACTGTGACTCCCTCAGGCCGGGATGACCAGCTTCTTGGGTTTGTCTTCTTGCACCATCAGCCACTTGAAGTAAGCATCACTCAGGATGAAGGCCCAATAGACGATGGTGAGAGAGGTGTTTACGGTCACAATGCCGATGATTAAAGGGTGGATCATGACTGCAGACTGGGTGGACTCTTTGTAAGAATCTGTGTCGCCTCAAAAAAACAGTGTCTGCTGTGTGGGCGAAGGTTGTCCGTGTGTCTGATTTAATCGCCTCTCTGTCCGTGTCTCCTCCCCACCCCTCTCTACTCTCTCTTTCCTCTGGTCACTAAGTTTCTGTGGCAGCAGCAGTGTAATCCTCTTCAGCCGCTTTGTTATAGCAGATAAGGTTGCATTAGATGTAGGCCTGCTTTACAAATGATCATCCATAAGATGTGATGCATAATGCACATGCTCAGTCTTTACAATATACAGATAAAAAAGCGCTATGAGACAGTATTTTGTGAAGAAACTGCTCAAGAAATGTAACAATGGGTTAAACGACCCCAGTGACTGAAAAAACAAAAACATAATCCCTATTCTGAACTTTAAATTCTCTCTCAGATATAATCCAGAAACTAATCAAGACTGGAGACATCAGACGGAGGAGTTCTTAATCTTACACCAAACAGGACAGATGGCTCCCCAATCGAGCCACAGGGGCCACGGGAGCACAGACAACACTGCAACAATGTGCAGCGTGACTCTGATTGTTTTCCTATGACAGACTCATCTCCTCTACCTACAATGTATGAACAGGATGCAGTTAGAAAGCAGAAGCACACAAGTGTAGGAAAAAGCCACCAAGGAGACATTTAAACACGATATAACTTCCTCCAGCAGGTGGCAGTCGGTACAAGCACACGCTGATTGGTAAATGACAACAGCTTGTGTGATATCGATGGTTTCCTCGTGGCTCGTACAGCCGATAGGTGGAACTCTAATCAATTGCAACCAGAAATACCAAAGTGCTTATTTGCTCAAAAAAAAACATATTTTACTCATTAGCACGAAGTCCACCATCTGCACTTTGCACAACCTCCCTTTAAAGTTCCCCTCATCGGCCGTGACTCCTCCCGTGTTGAACTTTGCTCGATAACGGCGTTGTTTGTAGTCGCGGATTAAAAGGCAACGGGCTGACGCTCCTTTTGGGGAGGACACTGGCTTCTAACATGCCTCGCATCACACACTCGCGCGTTTAGCAGATACACACACATTTTTTTTTTTTTTTATGTGGATTTTTATTTCTAAAAGAAGTCAAAGAACAACGTGTCAACAATGAGGCCGCCGGTGGAGGTCTGCGTGTTGGTCCTTTCTCTCTTGGCTCCTGGAGTCCTGTACGCCATGAACAACATCCCTGCGCTTCAGGAGTAAGTGTGCACGCGCTCTAATAACGTCACTCTCATCTTGGCCTGCTGCTTGAATGCATTGCACAGTGGGCTTTAAGTCGCTGATATTAATAGGCTTATAATGCGGCCCACGGCCTGAGGGAAAAGGAGGTTTAGCGCGGGCGTGTTTTTATCCAGAGGTAACCTCGTTTTACTCGTTGCTGTTGAGATTCCTAAAGACACAGGAGACGAGACTCACTCCAGCCTTAAGGCTCACATTTAGGAGATCTAAGGAACATGTAACTTAATACGCTTCTAAAAGTAAATGTAGAAAAATAACATTTGAGTCGAGACTATATCGCACTAGGAATCAGGATTCCTTGTTGGTCCCAATATCAGTGCAATTGATCCATATAGCTCCTTTTTAAAAGTAAAGAGTATAACGATATAGTTTATTTGCTAGTAGAACCCTTTTGAAAATGAAACTAAAGCAAAGGTTGTATGGTGTAATGAAATGGTGTTATCTACAACCCATAATCCTTCACTTCTTACCCCTTTTTGTCTGATGAAATATGAATGTATAATCAATAATGCAACTACCAGGTTTTTTATTTGTTGATTTATTTTCTATGTAATGAAGATACCTTTCTACAGCACAATGTGTCAACTGATGTATGAACTCCTATACCATTATTCCTCAGACCTCTTCCTATTCTTGGAATGGGAATGGTCGTCCTGGGATTTGTTCTCCTAATCCTCCTCATTACTGTGTCCAACAAGATGAACGTGGACCCCTTATTCTATGGTACAACCAGACAAATGCATACTTTAGCATCTATAAGTGAAATAAATGTGTTTTCATTGGGCCTCTTCGTGTCTGTTCAGTATTTGCAGCATTTTCCTTCACCTGCATGGTGGGCCTGACTAATGCTCTAGAGCAGGATGGGTTCATCTCCGGCTTCATGGGTTACTACCTAAAGATGGTAAGAGGACCCACATTGAGCTAAACATTTCCCCTCTCTGCCTGAGACGACTTCTTAATAATGGTTTGTATTTCAGACTTATGTCTAAAGTTAAAACGATCATGTGATGCCATCTCTTTAGGGTGAGCCTCATCTAAGTACCGCCTACGCTGTGATGATGTCTTACTGGGAAGGCGTCATTCACTTGGTCCTTTTCCTCACCATCATCCACCGCATGTTCAAAGGGTAAGCTGTGGCATCATCGGTAACCTGGCCGCTCTTAGTTCAGTGAGTCCTCTGAGACCTGTGGATTTTCTGTCCATGCAGGAAGTCCTATCGTAGCCTGGGGCTGCTGTGGGCGGGCTCTTCGATCGCCCATCAAATTGTTCACATCCCAGGAGTGGTCATTGGTGAGAGTTGTCTACATTTGATTCATCACATCCTCTATGTTGTCTGTATTCGTTTCTATTATTGATCTTCTCATTTGTACAGGTAAATACGGGGCTAACATTCGACCAGCCTTTTGGAGGAACGTCCCCTTTTTTTTGGTACCTTTCTGGGCGGCCTCTCTGCTCTTCAGCCGACCCAGACAGGTTCCGGTCATCCCAGCAGACAAGGTAAAGGCGTTTATGGTATTATGTGTCTATGGAGACGTAACGTCCAGCCCTTGTCCTTTTTTTAGATTCAATCATTAGTTTAGTTTTAGCTTTTGTCAGTGGGTTGAAAGGTAATACTGACATTTTTCCTGTGTTGACAAGATTTCGGTGGAGCAGAGGAAAGGTCTGCTGTCTCGACCCGTTGACCTGCTTCTATCTGTTCTGTTACTTGGAGCAATGGCCTTCTCTGTTTTCAGAGGCTTTGTGAGTAAAACTACATGGAAGGTTTTATATCTGTCCAACATTTCTGCTTCTGAATGAACTCCCTGATACATGAGGTCCCATGGGTAGTATGGATGCTATAACTCACTCCTGCTGCTCTTCTCCAGGTGGTGCTGGACTGCCCTCTAGACACCTGCTTCACCTACATCTACCAGTACGAGCCCTACCTCAAAGACCCAGTTGGCTTTCCAAGGGTTATGGTCCGTCTGGAGAAAACAACTGCGCATTACATCAGATGTATTCAATATTCTGGTTCAACATTATTTATATTTGTGTGCATCCCTCCTGCAGATGCTGGTGTATTTGTTCTATGCTCTGCCTCTGCTGACTGTCTTCGCTTATGGTCTGAAAACACCAGGATGCAGCTGGATGTTGGACTGGACAATCTTCTTTGCTGGGGCCATGGCTCAGGTAACTGTGGTTGTTTGTGTCTTTGCTGTGATTTATATTCCATGAAAAAGCAAAATGCAGCATAAAAGTTTACTTCCTCCTGCTGTTCCCTCAGGCCCAGTGGTGCCATATCGGAGCATCTCTGCACTCCCGCACTCCCTTCACATACCGAGTCCCAGCAGACAAATGGTGGCCTGTTATCACCCTAAATGTGCTGCTGGCTGCTGTGCCGGCTCTATTGGCCCTGCGCTGCCACACTAACCCCACTTATTTCATGAAACCTGTTCCCGAGGGGCGGACCAACAATGAGAAGAAGAAGAACTAGACCACACACACACCAGAAATGACGGAATACTTCACACTGAGACGAGGCTCATGTTTTCTGGAGACTCTTTGGCATACAAACTGAATTAAACACAATTGTTCAACCTAAAACCCAAAGAAAATCCCCAAACATTACTCTGAGTCAACTGTTCACAAGTCACCTCACGCAGCAGTAGCACTCCCTGCATGAACTATTGGACTCTGATAAGAAGGCTGTTGCTGGAGTGGAGGACTGTCATCAGCTTTCAGGTGACTCATGCAGATATCCAGTTGGTATCTTCCCAAACTAAGACTATTAACCTGGATCATGCTGTTTGGCAACGCCACTGGAAAGTAACAGTCATCCTAATGCATCTTTCTATCCACAACACAGCTTATTTTTATCTAAAATTGTACCTTTTCATTGAAGAGTTATTGAATGCTGATAAGGGAGATGATAGTTTATACTAATCAAGTGGAGAACTAGATGAAGGAAAAACACCACCTGGTGCCTTTTTTTTATTTATTTTTTTATTGTGTAAAATATTTAAAGATCCAATTTCCAAAAGACCAAAGTGGCATCTTCAAATTGATTGTTTGGTCGAACCAACATTTCAAAACACAACAATATTCAGTTTACAATCATATAAAATTGAGAAAAGCGGCAAATCCTCCAACTTAATTGATTATCAAAATCAACTAATAGATTAATAAATTTCAGCTCTAGTCGTGTGTGCATGTTCCACTATATTTTGTACAATAAATAAAAATGGAGCACTAGATTGGGCTTGTTCTGTATTAAAATGGGATATACGGATTAAGTGAGCCGGGTATTGGCATCTGTGAATGTTTAGCTGCACTTACAAAAGCCATCGTAGATCTAATGTTACAACTTGAGCCTTATGTGCTGTGAACAGCTTGCCCAGGTATCTCCTCTGCGTTTGTCAAACTGATAAGAGATGAACTCTGGATTAAGGTCAGCCACGCCACTCAGCTCTCCATAGTGCAAATGTTTTTGGTTCCAAAGTGTTATTTTCCCATGGTATAGTTTTCACATGGTGGATTGAAATTGTTGTCATTCTTTCTCTCAGGTTGTGGGCTGAAATTCCCATTTTATAATTGAAAGTTAATTTTAAGTGTTTTTAAAAAAAACACATTTCCCAAAAGAATATAATTTTGGCAGAGGAGAGCAAAAGTAATTTTTAAAAAAAAGAAGCGTTTAGACCATGTAGAAAAACGTATATGCAAATTAACAAAAAATAATGAATGAATTAAATGTAAAATATCGAGATGACAAAATGCCTTCCTGGACATCAGACAGGCATTATGAAAATACTGGCTATGACCCCATAAAAACAATTTAAACAGAAGTGAAGAATCATTGATCGATTCCTGTGGTTTAAATTGAGTTGATTTCAGTTTAAAAGTTGCACTTATTTTTCACGTATTTATTTACAACATGCAACAAATAACTAAAATTAGCAGTAAATATAGAAAACTCAAACAAATCCTCGTAAACAAAGTGTAACCCTCATCTATTTAATTGTGTGGTTTATATTGCAGTTTTGTAAATATCCCAGAGAGGGCACTACAGATTCAGCAAAGATCAATGAAGGAAATATGAATGTACAAATATTTTACTATAAAGTAGATTGTTGTTCACAGGAGGCCTCGGATGACCATAAATATCTACCAAACTTTATGGTAAACCATCCAGTAAAGATATGTTTGAAGCTGAAAACCAGCATGTTTGATTGGTTTGAATAAAACAAATAAAAAAAACACCAGAAATGCTGTTTTCTTACTTTATTAAGAATGGAATACAACAGCAGGAACACCGAAAAAGTGGATGACCGATCAAATATCAAAGGGACCAAAGACAAAACAAAATGTGACGTATTACACTTCAGGTAAATATAGCCGTGCAAAGATCGAGAGTATTTAGCAATTCAGATACAATCAAGTGGTTATCTCAAGATAGTATTGTGTAATCCCATCCTCACTATCCCATCTATGTCTATGGGACATACTCACTATTGAGAGGGCAGGACAAGGTCAAGCTATTGATCAGGGACAAGCCAAAAACAAACACCACAATATTTACAATACAGAGATTAGACGCAATTGAATGATTAATTTAATTTATTGTTGATTGTTTGATTTATATACTGGTATAGAAAAAGGATGTTACATTGGCTCTCTGAAGTATAAGTAAAAAAAGAAAGCATATTCACTCACAAACAATTCATAATAAATAGTAACGTAACACAAACATAGCAAATATTAGAAAAAGCATGTCAGTAGAGTAAAACAAACTAACTATTCAGGTGCTCAATGGAAAAAGTAATAGCTACAGTACACATACAAAAAGCTCAGCGTCACCAGGGACTGAATGCTAACTTGCATCAATTACATCTGTGCTTTGCTAACAGAACCGTTGCAACAACAAAAACAGTGACTCCGCACTTTTCTAAGTGTCTCTCTTACATGCATACACTCACACACACTCACTCACAGCTGTTAGTCTGACAGACAGAGAGGGTTTAGTTGATAGACAGGAGGAGGATTTACTGTATTGAGATGTTTGGGAGGGAGGCGTTAATAAGAGTTATTGTTAAGAGTTAGTGTTCGCATGGACCTCAGTTAAAGGAAGCAGGGGGGGGGCTTCAAAAAACCCAAACTCAGGGATAGACTTTATGGAGATAAACTGTATGTTAGTGTAAGAAAACCTATTCATCAGGAGAAATAAAGTAGGAAAAGGAATGGCGATGATGTTAACTACTGTCTTTCTTTATGGGCTATGGTTAGCACCTAGCCATTGAAGAATGTTGTGTTATTTGGTTCAGTAGTAGCTGTGTGTGTCCTCTCTGGCCTTGTGTCCCTCTCCTCCGTGTCTCCTGTGGCCGCGGCGTTCGTTGTGCTGATTGTGGTGGTGGCGTCGGTAACGGTGGGACCGCCGGGCTAAACGAGGAGGAAAACAAACAAGTTTTATGTTTGACATATTCTGTAGTAGATGCACAACTATTATCTGTTTATTGCCTTTTTTGCACTTCTCCTTACACATTATTACTGTTAACTTAGGAAATATGTTAAAGAACCATAAGGTAGTACAGACCGACTAATACTGGACTTAATTAAGGCTGATTCTGATATGAATATCAGAGTTTTAAAATCCAATTACATTTTTGCAGAGTAACTGTATTTATTGTAAGTGGCTCTGCATATGAGCATAACAAAAATGATGTTATATGTAATCAGGAAAGGGAAAATAAATAATAACCATGTACAATGACCACCTTGGGATGGGGGCAGGATAACAATAACCAAATTACATCATTATGAATACCCAAAACTGACATAAGGCACAAAAAGTTTACCAGATGATTCATAAATAGATTATTATTGATTAAAAGCTGATACTAATAATCTTTAGACTCCAACCAGTTGGTAAGAGCCAGGGCTCAATAGTAATCGTGGCCAATGGCAACCATTTTGAGAAATTGGCAACCAATTCTAGGCCTTGGGTTGCTATCAGTGGCAACCACATCCATCCATCCATCCATCTTCAATACCGCTTATCCTCATTAGGGTCGCGGGGCGCTGGAGCCTATCCCAGCTGACATAGGGCGAAGGCAGGGGACACCCTGGACAGGCCGCCAGTCCATCGAGGGCACATGTAGGGACATACAACCATTCACTCTCACATTCACACCTATGGGCAATTTAGAGATCAATTAACCTGCAGCATGTCTTTGGACTGCGGGAGGAAGCCGGAGAGCCCGGAGAGAACCCACACTGCCACGGGGAGAACATGCAAACTCCACACAGAAGGACCGCTCCGACCGGGAATTGAACCCGCGGCCCTCTTGATGTGAGGCGACAGTGCTAGCCACTACACCACCGTGCAGCCGCAACCACATTTCAATAGTCAAAAAAGAAGTGCACCCCAAAATAGATATATATAAAAAAAGTGTTGCGTTAATGATATTTATGTATTGCTGTTCAGTCAGAACCAGAACCAGAACTAGACATGCTGCGCGCCACAAGTATTTGTTTTAGAGACAATGGCGAAGCAAATCAAGTTGTCTGACTGTGGGATGGAAACTCAACATCAGAAATTAATCTGCAAATAAATTCAACTGACAAAGAGATGAACCTGAACGAAAAACTAAAATGAAATTTGTGGAGTCTTGGTAGTTGAAGTATCCCGGCATCATTCTGCAACCAGAAGCTGAACCTATTTAAGTCCTGAGTGCCTTTACCAACCTTTACTGAAACATAGCAACGGTTTAAAATAGACGTTGAACACTCACACTTTGTGCAGATGATCCTGGGTCTCTCCCAGCTCCCGTCGGCCCGGCAGCGAGCAGTGGGGATGTGCCGCTGGAAGAAGCCCTCAGAGCACTGGTAGCGTACCACTGCATGGATGTCATAATGTGACCTTCGCCGACCTATCAAATGGGCGTTCTCCACTGCGGGCGGTGTCCCACACAACACTGCAGGAAATAATACAACCATCGCAGAGATGAGAGGTATTCACAATATCTATTTATCATCAATCCAGACATGCATATGGTGCCAAAGGTCTGTATAGATACTACAAATAAAAGTACATTGTCCATACTGCTCGGTATGGACAATATTGCAGATGTGCCTCTAGATGGCAGCCTTGTTGCTGTATATATGTAATGTGTCTCTGCAGTAGACAGGAAATACAGCCAATCCACAAAGCCATGAGGCCGCAGCCAGACAAACAATTACTTAATCTCCATCTTTTATAACTCCGGACCATCCTCCAGTTCTCTGGCGTGTTCCAGTCTTTAGCTTTCTTTGCATCCTACAAGCTCTCGCTGCATTTGCATTCAGGTCGAACATGAGTCGGGTCACAGAGGGAAGGTGTGAGAGAGTATTAGGAAGACTTGGCAACTGGCTTATTTCATATTTGTGGACAACGCAGTAATTGGCAATAACTGCAAATAACGGCTCTGCTGTCTGGACAAGTGTAAGAGAGTCCAAAGGAGAGTCGGCAATAAACAGAAGATTGAGATTGATATTGCTCTCAAAAATCAATACAGGGTTGAGACTAACTCACAATCTTCACTTAAGTTTGTGTCTGTTGTCAATTTTCATGGAGCATCTGCTCCCTTAAAGGGTGGGTGGGACCTTTAGAAAATGTGCAAATGACCAACAGCTGAATTTTTGCTCCACAAAGAGCATAAGCAGTGATGACTAACAGGTGGGCAGCTGGTCAGTGAGAGACAGCAACAATCTCTCCTTATGAATTGATTATGCTTTGAATCGATGAAAAAGTCCCACTGGACCTGAATGTGCAAAACAAGCTATTGTTCATTGGCACATCTGGCATGCTTTGGTTGGATTGAGTGCAGCAGTATTTCAGTACCTGTGCCTTTCTTGCAGATGTAGGGCAGGTTGTAGTTGCAGGGCACGTCGTTCCACTTGCCGTCCTCATGGGCAATGGTCACCACACAGTCCTCCCCTCCCGCAAAGAAGTTATCTGGCTGGCTCTCCCTCCAGTTCTCATATACCTGCACGACAGCAAAAACAGTTGCTTTCATTTGTCTGCACCGTCAAACAGTGAGTCTCCAATTGTTTCCCTTGTAAAAGCAATGAAGAACACTTTCAGATGAATTACATTTGTGACATTACACTTGAGAGGGACACAGTTAAGATGCAAAAAAACCACAACAACAACAAAAACTTACAACACTTACAAGTATCTTACTATGAGCAATGGGTCCTTTATGAACACAAATCTTTCTGCAAATGTTAAGATTTCTCTATTTGGGGTTTCCAAGGCGCTCTTCTCAATGGCTTGAAATACGACGATTTGGCAACATTTGAATCATAAATCTTATGCCAGTTGTTGATATTGTTCTTTCAGATGTAATTTCATTTAACTCTGAACCTTGTGTGCATGAGAGACGGCTCATCCAGACCTCACAAAATAATGTGCATTTAGACCCCGTTCAACCTTTTCTCATGGTTAGACCTCTGAACCATCTGTGGGGAAAGAGCTCCATCCATTCAGCTGAATGATGTGCCTGTTCAATAAATACTTAAAGACATTTAAGAGTTTTCACATCCCGTTTATTATTATTCCACCACATTTTTTTAAAACTTTTAATCAATAATAACGTGTGTTTTTTTTAATACTAACAAAAGATTTGAAGGGGCCTTAAAAATGGATTTGAAGATTCTCACATAACAGCACAATTCAAAAGGGATCACTTACCAGATCGTTGCTATCGGTCCACTGGAAGTCTTCCTCCACAGTGCGGTCATTCAGACCAATCCAGGCATTGTCATGACCCAGACCTGTAAAACACAACCTGTTGATACACTGATCTGTTTTTCTTGTCCCACTTGTTTATTCCACCATCTTTGTCCTGTATTATTTCATTACTGCTTTGTTCTATTCGTGGCTTTCCTTCCCCATCTTGCTTTGTCTTCCATGCTCTCCCGGCATCATACATCAAAGCAACAAATCAGGAAGACTATAAGTAAAATTAACTTTTAGTGTTTATCCCGTTTTCTGTTTCAATTGTATGCATAACACTTCTTTGTTATACGAGATGTATGCTAAACGTTTATTTTATTTCATTTCATTTAGTTTCTGAATATATAAACATTTTGTAGCATTCAAGTGTCTCATGTGTACTGTAGGTTGTTTATGACAGAAATACACACATACCATTGATAAACTCCTGCTCAGTGGCTGAGATGACGCTACTGAGGTGGGCACTGTGCTCTCTGCAGTCTTTCTCTGCATCCTCCCAGGTGTGTCTATGTGTGAAGTACCTGTGGGACAGTGAAAGTGGATATGAAAGTACATATTTCATACATTACGCAGCCAGACAAGTTTAAATGCTACAGAGCGCTGTGGTAAGTATATCACGAGTAATGCAGACAGATGAGGCACCGGTGGTTGCAGTTAAATTTATTTATTTTAACAGCAGAGAGAGTTTTTCATAATTTCTACCTGTAGCAGTGGCCATGGAACTTTCTCCAACCGTGCTCGCAACCTTCTACATCTGAAAAGATGAAGAGCAAATAGAGAAGATATGAGAGAAGCAAAGATAATTTCTTGAAAAAACGTAGAAATAGCGCAGGAGCACAAAGTAAGATAAAATGGTCTGTATAAGATAGAAGGAGAGAGGAAGCTTTTTTACCAAGCGTTACATCCCATTTGGCAAATAAAGACAAAAATATACAACTCTACAATCTTTAGAGGCAATTCACAACACAAGTGGCCCTCTCGCTGCACTATTAGCATTCATTAATAACATCAAAGCCAGTGGATTCATTTACAACAGCAATGGTTAGATATTCATTCATTCTCCTTACTACTAGGACATGGCACGCACACACACACACACACACACACACACGCACGCACACACAACCCCACACGATGAGAGCCGATCTGGAGCTGGAGGAGGCTAAAACCAGTGAGGTGATGAATCAGCGCTTATGTGCGTGCTGGTTGGAGTGTGGGGTGTGGAGGGTGATTAAAGTCACCACACAGACACACGTGAGTCTTGCCTCATGCTCATGAAACTAAATTGCATCTTTATTGCTGCCGTGCCCACCACGTTGGTTGCTGCCGAAGGCCTCTTTGATTTGCTCACATTAATCCTGATTTACCTACTTCGATATTTATATTTTACAGACAAAGCCATCCGCCTGCTTGTTTTCCCTGGCTTGTTTCTCTGCCTCCCCATCCTTAGTTATGACCTGTATCTACTTAGCTTTTTACTTTAGTTAGCTTTGAACTGGTACATGGGGAAACAGGTAGCCCAAAGGAGGAAACAAAATGCACCTCCTTAAAGCTCACTGATTAACAAATTATATCTTGGCAACTCATCAAGGCAGCGAATAAGCGTGGTACACAAAATGTCAAACTTTAAATATCATCCTAAAACTAATTTGTTTTCTTTGGCTTTGTCATGATTTTACACATTTATATTTTGTGATTGTCCACTTGTTTTTATATGTTGTCTTCTCTGTCCTTTTTAATCTCCCTCCTTTACATTTTATTAATTTGGATTTTTATTATTTGGATTTTCAATTATTCTTATCTTTTGTTTTGAAAAGTGCTATGTAAATAAAGTTTGCTTTGCCTACTTCCATTTGATCCATTTTAGGGAAGCAAGAAAACTCGACAAACAATACATTATGCAGGTACAGCAATAATCTCCAACCACAAAAAAAATTACTATTCCAATAAACACTTGGAAAGCAGAGTGTGTTGAGCCTGCAGGGTTTCAATCAGTATCTGCCAGCCTGTGACACACACGTACTGACAGATGCATCTTTGTGATATTGTGTTATGGCAAACAGATGTAACAGAGACGCTGCACACTGATCAAGACTATTTTCAACAAACATTTCTCCGGTGACCGGGAATCCAAGCAAGTTCACAGCTGTGGCTGCACAACAATGTGCTGAATTTTCTGATGCAGTATTCTCATTCTCACCTTTCTCACACGTGTCTCCTCCATAGCTGGGCAGGCAAAGGCAGAGAAATGAGTCAATCTTGTCGACGCAAGTGCCTCCATTTTCACATGGTTCAGACTGGCAGTCATCGACATCTGTGAAGAGGAAAACAACTATTAGAGTTCAAAATAAAAGGATGTATTGTATTCTGCTGACCATGTTGTTCATAAAGAGAGAAAAACTCTGTGGCCGTTTGCTTCCATTCACATATGGACACAAAATGAGCAGTTACTTTAGTCCTTTGAACAGTGAAATTGTCAATTTTGGTGAGTACAGTATAATACTGTAATTCAAACAAGTTGTGAGGAGAATACAGAGTCTAATCCCTTTTTCAATCCTAATTGGTCCTCATTCACTCACTGAGGAAGACACTCTAAAAGCACTTCAAGTGTTATTACATCCTTTTACAGTAAAGAGTGTAAGGCTGACTTGATGTATGTCTAATCTCTTCTTTTGTCCCGCTGTCTTCATCTACAAAAAGGCTGCATGACTCATAAATAGTACTTTGCATTGCTTTTCCTTGACAACAGTTATATATTTGGTGGACTGGTCAGCAGAGAGGATACACCTGACCAGTGGATCTAAGTTTGAGCCCCCATGTTGGCAGCCATCCACAATGCAGGAGAAACAACGACATATGCCAACTCCAGGGCTGCAGTGCTACAGTGCTGTCAAAGCTTTTTGGGGAAAAAAGCAAGAAAAAGGAACATCTCCTCACAGGGATCAATAGAGCATCACTTTATCATTGTAAATAGGGGGCATGCAATTTTCTTTCTTCACTGTATATATATACCCTGCAGAAATATATTAAAACTCACAACAAGAGAGCAAAAAGAAAGCTCCTTGTACATTTTAGTTATTTAGTCAGTGGCTGTAGAGAGATAAATATGTCAGACAGATTGAACTAGAATGACCTTCAGGCTCATGAATTGTCTGTTTCAGATTGTTGTGACGAGACACACTGAGGGTTGCTTGCAATACGGCTTGATTTATCATTTGTTTCATGGTATGAGTGGCAAGTGAGATTGTTTTTAATCTTTTCTAAAATCAAATTAGTTTTTGCTTCAAAAATGTTTTCATATAGAAATGGTAGCTGAGGCTTTCTTTAGAACTGAAACCAGAGGTTAATGCAAATGTCTTTTCTCTCAACAGGCCTGAAGTTGAGCAATTGATCAAACAATGGTGTTTGTCCGTGAGATCAAAGCAATTTAAGAGCATAAGAAGCAACAGAGTTTTCCCCTTTTCCCGGTGAAGAAATAGTCTTCCTTGACTACTTGGTTCATTGGTTTAAATCACTTAAAGTCACTCTGTGTATAATTTGAAAAAGTCCTACTTTCGCAGTAGAGGAATCACACTATGACAATCACAATTTGGCCTTAAATACAAATACAATGAAGCTGTTCCAACTTTATTAAAAGATGTGTGGTTTTAAACTTAGATGAACCAACTTCATTTATTAGAGATTAAATAAAACCATGTGGGTAGAACTCAATTCAAATTGTGAATTTAATCTCCACAAGAGAAAATTAATCTGAAAATCACACATGTTTGGATATCCTGCAAAGTAATGGAATACATTACATATATTATTTCTTCTCAACGAAGGAGAAAACGGGAACATGTACTTCCTCAGGCTTCAAACTTAAAACAAATGTTAAATGGTTTGTATATTATCAAAACCTAGCATCTCAATACAAAATACTTATTATAAATATGATAACGCTAATGACGACCTTGAATGACTTATCAATGTGTTACTTCATAGCTAAACACACACCACCAACTCACTCCATTAAAATCAGTCCAGCTCTTTGTTAAACAAAAAAAGGTCTGATCCCCTCGTCCCTCTCATCCATTATGCAGAGGAGAAGCTGCTCCTCAGAGAGATAATACTGCAAATTTTGCAAATCCATAACGAAGACCTCCAGCATACCCACACATCAGCTGCTGGCTGTCAATTAGATTGTGTGTTTGTCCACCCGTCCGTCTTTATGTGACACTGAACAGATACAACTTGGCAATCAATAAATAAGAAGGTGTTCACAGCCAAAGACAGTTAAAAGTTAAAGGTAAAAAGTAAAAAAAAGAATATATACAGTATTATTACATTTATATTTCTACAAATATTCGTTAGCTTAGTTTTCTATTGTGTTATTGTTTTTTTTTCTCCTGAAGTAGAGAAAAGGTCCATTGTGTCAGCTTGTAGCTTCTTGACCTCTCATGTCACGTCATGTTTATAATATGGATTCTGCTAATAAAACAAAATGAATATGTTACTGTATGTGTTCCACCAAGGAGGTCACGTTTTCGTCTTTTTTGTCTGTTTTGTTTGCAGGATTATGGAAAAAATATTGGCCCGATTTTTAGAACATTTAGAATAGTCCCTGTATGAATACCACTACTAACAATAACCAATGTATTCTCTTAAAAATGCCTTTCAAGCAACGTCCTCAGAAGATGTCTTGTTAGAATAAATAAGTGAATACATCTGAGTGGGTCTGCCGTGGGCCTTTTGATCAGGGGACATTATTTAAACAAGAAATAGCAGTGGAAATAGAATGACAGTCTGTGTGTGGAGTTGTTTGAGTCTTAGATTTCTCTGCAGTCCACGACTGTGTTTCATGTATGCCACTGCGCTGCTTGTTATGTGGTATAACTCAAATTGATTGCAGTATTGTTGGGCAAATTATTGAAATTAAAAATGTAGAAACACCATCTTCTGGTGTTAAAACCGGGACACATGTGTTGCTCTCTCTCCGGTCATTTCCTGTCTGGCTCTACATTATTATAAGGCAAAGGAGTGCAAGAAGCTCATGAGGCAGCAGGTATGATAGTTGAGATGCTGAGTTGAGATGAGACAGGATGTGTTTTCAGACTACAATATACCTCAGCTCTAATAAGCCAACTGTGATATATTAGTCTGTTTTCTTTACTATGCTGTTGGCACCCATAATATTTTGTTTACATGCACCATAAAGCCGTCGATTTAAGGCGTCATATGCATCCGTTTGTGGTCAAGTTTTGAGGTGTACCCAATGACCACAGTGTAAGCTAGTTATCTGCAAGGGTTCATTCTCACCTTGAAGTCACATCTTATCCCATCACTTAGAGTTACACCTCTATGCAGAAACATCATTTAGACCTGACCATGTTGTGCTACAACCAAACAGATAGGAAGAACAATAGGGGAGCCAGCACAAAGACAGAGGGAGGGAGGAAACTGCATGTAGATAAAGAAGAATTGATCAGGAATAATTTGAATCTAGATTCTGTCAGTCCCTCTTTGTCTTGCAGTTCATGCAGGTCACAATTGGTTTTGTGTCAGCTGACCCTGACGTCTTGTAGTAGAATGTATCTTATCTCTCACCTCTAAAAGTGTAACCACAAACAACTGGGATCAGCACCTCTCAGTCCTCTTTGTAACTGAACACTGTTGTATTTTCTCTGCTGTTAGTTGCTCCTGTCAGCAACATATCAAATCCTATGAATGGATTTCTCTGAAGTTTGTCCGGGTGAAGAACTGTTTATTTAGTTTTATAAATATTCTTAACCTTCAAGTTTTTTCGTCAGGGACAAGAAATCAATTCAGCTCAAAAATTCAACTGGCTGCAAGCAGATACCCTCCGACAGGAATTTAGTTCTAAAAGAAAAACGTGGCTGTGAAAACTACCATTAGTTTGACCTTGAGGGACCAATATTATTGTCCTACTGTCAAAGGTCTGTTCTTAACCTTTGACCCCAGCCTCCATTAAAAGTCCTCCCTCGCTGTGACGTAAAGCTCGACCTTTGACCTGCCAATAGGCCATTGGAGAGCCTTATGTCAATATACTAAGACAGGGCTGACTTTATCATGACAATGTCTGGATACTTGCTTGCATATGTGTGTGCCGGTGTGGGATGTGTGCTTGTGTGTGAATGTGTGTGTTTGTGTAAGCATCACTCACCAATCTCACAGTTCTCCCCAGTGTATCCTTGTGGGCAGTAGCAGCTGTAGCCCGTTCCCTGCGGAAGGCACTTTCCTCCGTGCAGACATGGGTTTGTCATGCAGGGCTCCACCTCGTCTACAAGAGACAGACGGATGGGGGGGGGGTATTAGTGATACTGTACAGGAGAATGCTTTTTCTTTGTGGAACACAAGCTGAATACATCTGAAATATTTATTTCCATGGTGATCTTCTAAAGTTGGATGGCTTTAAGACAATTTTCCTTACCACTTCCAGAATTTTGAATTAAAATAAAATAAAGGCATATGCTACCCTAATTTCCACCATTGTAGCTTAGCCAAAACCAGCGTTTATAACACACGCATATCCATTTCACACCATGTCTCTTTTCAAAGGGATCAGAAGCCAGAGAGCCTCAACCTCGCCGTCCCCTCACAGCCACAGTTGTCATGGTTACCATATGGAAAACGGGGCTTTGGCTCACTCCACCGAGCGTAGTGGGCAGCGTGAGAACTTCAGACATTAGCCATCCTCAACAGAAATGAGCAGACCTCCCGCTGAGCGCCTCGGTCCTGCTACTCACAACCTAAATGTGTGCGTGTGTGGTCTCCTTCCACAATTACACATTTCCATATCAATTGACACACTACCACGTGTTTCTCCCCTGAGCCGCTCATTATAGCAACTTAAGGTCTTTGAAAACCACCACTCGTTCATCCCGGCCGCAAAAGCTTGGCTGTGGGAGTCTTTGTTCTGCCAGCTCTCTCTGACACTGAGGACTGCTGAGGAGGGGGTGGTGTGTGAGGTTGACTGTGTGTATGTGAGTAGGTCTGTGTTTACACAGTATGATGAGCGAAAATATGGCTGTGATTAGCCTTGAGGCTGATCCTGTCCAATAACTACCCAGAGGCAGACATCTAAAGCTCACATTCTCTGAATGATCATGATACCGGCGGCTGTGTTGGTTAAAATAAATGTTTAAGGATTTAAAAAAATAATAATAATAAAAGATTGAGTGTTTTCAATCAAAAGAGCAAGATTTGTCAATATAGCGTCCATAGATTTATGTTAAGTTTTGCTCGCCAATCCTCTGCTCGGGGTTTGTATTCTGCTGAAGTAAGGTGCTAAAACCAGCCATGCATTTCGTTTAATGTACATCAGTCCAGGCCGAAGTGTAAATGCACCCTCTGCGTCAGTCAAGGTCATACGGCTTGACAAACACCAACTGTTATGAGAAGCAGATTTACGACAGTGTGTGTGTGTGTGTGTACCCATGTGTGTGTGAAAGATAAACTCTGTGCGATTGGCCGTTCATTAAAGCGAGTGGTGCAGAAAAATCAATAGAAGTCGGTAGAAGGAGTTGACAGAGTGGACTGTCCCTCGCTTTGCACAGCGGCCGATACCACCGACAAACAACAGCAATAAGCTGGCAACAGCAAAATCCAACTAATACGTTTACAGAAATAGCACAGGAAGGGGATAATACGTGGGAGAGGCCACGTTGGGATACCTCAAAGTATTAATCCACACCTCACACATAGCCTTTGCGCCGAGTAATAAAAGCTACAGACACGGTGGAAATATGGTTTACTTTGGTAATATCATTTTCAGATAAACACTTAATTAAACCTCACAGATGGCGTTTGGCATTTCTGTGAGGACAGGGAAGCACAAAAAGGAAGGTGGAAACAAGAAACCATCTGCAATTCAAGTGTAACAAAAAGATGGTGTGATACAAATCAGTTTAAAAAGATCAGATAAGGCAGGAAAGGTTCTCTCATTGATTTAACTGACTGATAAAGTGCTCCGTGATCCAGTCAGGAGAGAGAATACTGACCACCACCATGAAACACAACCACAAGGGACTGAACTGGAGACGAGTGTGTTCACAAGACAGAGAGAGAGAGACACACAGAGAGAGAGAGAGAGAGAGAGAGATTGAAGCCACTATTCTGGTTGAAGCGCCTCATCTCACTTCTTCTGTTTGTGTAGCAAAGATATCACCGTGTGTTAGTGTGTTTATGGCCTTCTGCCTGCATGACTCCAGGGGGTGGGTCAATCAATCAACCCTCATACTGTACACCAGAAGCCCCGATGTTTGCCCTCAGCTTCTTGTCGATACAGAATACAGCTGTTTTCCACCCTCAGACTCCTCACATCCCGATCAGACATGAGCCGCTTTCATAGGCAGGAAAATAAATCAGCATGAAAACATGTGTGATAGGATGATGGCCGCCAGGTGATAGGATGTTCCCTTTGTGAGCTCTCATTATCAAGCAAAAAATAAGTAGACCAGGTGGCCAGCCAGGAGCGTTACTGAGAAATACAGAGCTGCAGACTTAATCAACAGATTGTGTGGGGCCGGGAATGTGGTCTCTGCCTCTAGTGGGAATAAAAGGTGTGTAGCTAAGGGAATAAACATAGTTATTTGAATAAATATGCCAGTAGCGAAGTCAGGGGAGGAAATGAAAAGGAAATAATAAATGATACTTACATATTTACAACTTGGGTCTTATTTTCATCTGCCTTCATTTCCTATCAGTTATGATAACCCTGAACCTACCAAAGTAATTCCTGAGACATGTAGGCACATTGACGCACCCAAGTGTGAGCAAGCAAGAAACACAAACAGTCACACAATCAATTCATCTTTACACACAGGGGCTGTGACAAATGAACACGAACATGCTAAATTCTCGGCTGTGAATATTTTGCATCAAAGCTATTCATATCGGCAGCAATGCAACTTTGAGACAATAAATGTTTGAATATATTTGCGTAGGCAGGGGACCAAATACCTCCTCTTGACCCACAGCAGACAGTCGTAAACTGTTGGATAGCCTAAGCTATCGTAAGCTATTAATTGAGTTTCCTTTCAGTGAAATGCTCTGCATTAACTTGAGTTTCCTTTGGTAAACTGTTACGCAGTGAATAGTTCAAGGGCTTTTATTGTGAAAGGTAAAAACAGAGGGAGTTAGATCTCATGTGCTGTCTTTGTCAAGGTTGAATGGAGTAGCAAAGTTTGCCATCTTGGTTTTGGACCCAATGTGCCTCTGTGTTGTTGTTCAATATAGAGTACGCACAATGTGATTTGTAGATCTTATTGGTGGTGCAAAGCCTTGAAGGGGTATGTCGATCTGTTTCTTGGCCAGTGGTGCTGGTAGATGCTGTCATCTAATTCTGGGTGAAAAGAAAAATCTAACTTTTCCTTCAACAAGCATCCAAACTCTGATTTCAAGGTATTTTGAAAATCCACAGCTAGCTTAGCACCAGTGACTTCAGATGCAGTCCTTTCAGTGAAGCAATGTGGTTTACACATTCTTAGTATTGGCAATAGAAGTGATTGTTAAAACAAAAAAAATAAGACCCACATTGCATAAAATCTGAATTTTCACTGAAGCCTATCAAATCAAAATTGTGTTTTTTTTGTCGAAAAATATCAATTCATTTCAATGAATATACGGATACATAAAAACAGGCATACAATGCTCACCTGTTGGGCTGAGAGTTATGGTGCTGGTGTTGACTCCCCCTCTGCTGCTCTCCTCTTCCATGTTGCCAGGTAACAGCGCCCCTGACCCCACAGCGTGAGACCAAGCAGGCTCTTCCACATCTGGGGGTCCCGACAGTAATGGTGGATGATCCAGAGAGCTGTTCAGAACTTCTTTCTCCACTGGGATCCAGTGGGATGATGTCAGGGTCTTAGTGGAGCTCTCCTGGATGTCTGAGTGAGTAGATGGAGCTGGGTCTCCTGATCCGGCAGTTTGAAATCGGAAAAGGAGGGGGGGGGATGATGGTGAGTTTGAGAAGGATGTGGTTTGGGAATTAGATGAAGGTGAGGAAGTGGATGGAGATGGGGAAGAGGAAGATGGACTAGATGGGGATGGTGATGGGGATGGAGACGGGGAAGAGGAAGATGGACTAGACGGGGATGGGGATGGAGACGGGGAAGAGGAAGATGGATTAGATGGGGATGGAGATGGGGATGGAGATGGGGATGGAGATGGGGAAGAGGAAGATGGACTAGACGGGGATGGGGATGGAGATGGGGAAGAGGTAGATGGACTAGATGGGGATGGGGATGGGGATGGAGATGTGGAAGGAGATTGTGATTCAAAGAGGAATTGAGATGGTGGTGGTTGGGAGGACGTGGGAGATGGGGACGCAGTAACAGAGGACAAAGGTGATAGAGATGAGGAGAGGGATTGGTATGGATCTGGTGAGCTTGATGGGGATTTGATTTTTGCTGGTGAAGTGGACAGGGACTCAGATGTAGATAAGTCAACGCTTTCCGACCTAGTTGTGGTCATCACCGTGAGCTCCAACGGACTAGTGGTAGTAGTGGTAGACGTGGTAGTGGTGGACTGTCCCTTCCTGTGACCCCTGTCTCTAGATCGTTCTCTGGATCTTTCTCTTGGTTTGCTTGTTCCAACTGGTCGACGTGCAACTTGTATCTCCCCTTTTGCTTCTGCGCCAGTGATTTCTCCACTCCCCTCATCTTCTCCTTTCCCTTTATCCTCTCCTCTCCCCTTCTCTTCTCCCCTGCTCCTGTCCTCCCCTCTGTTCTTCTTCCCCCTACCTCTACCTCCTCTACCGCTGCCTCTGGAGGATACCGTCTCCTCCCTCTTGTCACCCGGATGGGTTGTGGTTGCTGATACAACACGGATCCAGGTTTCCCCTTTGGATGAGGTGATTCCGGGTGCAGAGCTGGAGGTGGTGGAGATGTGTGTATCTGAAGTCTCCCAGCTCTTGTTGCTCTCAGTAGTCATGGAGTTACTGGAGGCCGCCAAAGTAGATGCCAGACGAGTGGGAGATTCTTCACTGACTGGTGTAGAGTTTTCCCTTGAGGAGCTGGTGAACCATGAACTTCCCCAAGAAAACAAACCTGCAGAGGGCACAAAACCAATAAAAAATGAAAGAACGAGTGAAGTCAGGAGTCCAATTATTGCACACAGAGAGAATAGAGTAAAAGGCAAAGCCAAGAGTGACTAACAAAGCACAAATCATCTTATGGATTCGCTCTGCTTTGCCAAGGGAGACAAAACAAACACTTCTAAGCTGTCTGAGGTGTCCGTCAGTTGTTTTTCCTCTATCGCTGTACCAGTGCCGCCTACACTTCAATTTCTGATCACAGCCAGCTAGCAAACCTCTGTGGATATTAAAATAAAGGTCTTAACATTTCCCTATATGGTATGCTAACATTATTGTCACATAGACAATTATGACCACAGAACACTTTAGGGATGGATAAACAATGGCAAACATTTACTTAATCTGCCTCTTTGAAAGAAACCTGATGTTTTACCCCACAAAGCCTGTCCCTCAGTGGTAATAGTGAGCATCCAGCTCAATAGAGACGTGATTTCTCTGCATGGATATGACAGTATTCCACTGCGTACTATATACCATGGAGCTATTGATAAAGGACGCTAAAGAGACATCTTATTCAGCTTTTTCCTGTGGTTTTTTGCATTATATATAGTAATAGAGAAAGGCTTGATTGATGAAATCATCATAGCATTTCTTAATCTTTATGTTGTGGTTTTATTTTCAATAAAGGTTTTAAGGACTCTTTTGTTTTCATAAGATGCTGTTATTTAAAATGATCAAACCTTCGGCCCTTCACTGTTTGTGTAACGCCTCGTAAGGTGTTGTTCTAACGGCATTCATTAATGACATTTAACTTTGATATCACATGTGTTTGTATGTTTAATGTACTCTGCTTTAAATTCATATGATATATATATATATATATATATATATATATATATATATAAGAAATGCCATTTTATTTGTGCAAACAAAAAAGAGGTGATGCTGGACACACTCCTTCTGTTCTCCTCACTGCAAGGCGTCTGTTCTCCCAGTTACTCCTTATTCATTCTGTGTTTCTCTAATGAACTTAATTCCTGGGGCTTCGTTGTACTGTAATTAATGTACCATCCTGTTGTGTTTCCCAAACACCACAGACCAATTAGTGCCTCAACAGCAGTATGTTTAGAATACTGTACATGCTCATAAATATACACTCCCATCAAGCCTGGTTGCTTTATAACTAAATGATGTGACTGTGTTCCTTTTCAGACTGCATACTGTGCTAATAGTAAGGTATTCTGTATTATGTTAACACTGGAAAAGTGTACTGTAAACTGTAAACTAAGGACTAAAGGATGTCAGTTGTGCTTGATTTCTGTGTGCTGTTGAAGGACACAATGCAATGTACACAGTGGATGGATGTGAGACAGCACCAGGAACATCTCAAAAAGCAGAAATAAAGTATTACAACTTAAAATGGTTTGCTGTCACCTTCATAAGTCTCTTTAAACAACTTTCCTCTGTTTTCTCCTTTTAAAGATATAGTCACTCATAAGCTCTCTCGGGAGGTAACCCTAGTTGATAGGCCATATAAATTCACACATTAGAAACTGTAGAAATCCACTCACTTGGTGTTGCTGCAGTGGATGCATTTGACCCATCTTCGGTCGGTTTCATGGACATCTCGTCTTCCCCTGCCTGTCTACTTGGTGCTTGGGTTCCTTCCTCATCTCCAGTCCCAGCCAGGTAGTTCCAAGGCTTCCAAATGGACTTGACAATATTTGAGATCACCTACAAATACATACAAGTTTATGCACAGGAAGTTAGGTGGCCCAGTGATGCTGCTCCTGTTCTCAAAATAAAAGCTTGAACCAAGACCAACCTTCTTGTCAGCAGGAGTGGGGTTGACCGGCGGTCGGAGAAACTCCTCAGAGTCGGGGCCAGGCTCCAGCGGCTCTCCCCACTCTAAGAGCTGCTGTCCTGGGATTAGCTGGAGGGTCATAAATGACCCTGAAGACTCAGAGGACCAGGGGTCTGATGCTGAGGACACAATCAGTTGGATTATAAACACAAATCTACATTCTGCTGTGATCAACACAAATAATCAATTCAATATTAGAAATCATCCTTACATGCATCAATGCTGTAAATGGAGGCCTCCTCTTCTAGGTCAACCAATCCTGTCCAGTTTGATGGTGAAACACTGGCATCTGTGGACCCTGCAAGGATGTGTAAAGCATAGCTAATGTAAGTACAGTCTTACTGTATTTGTGTTTAATGATTGAATGGTTGATCCTATGATTAATCAGCTGGTTCATGCTGCTATAGTTCTGCTAATCGTAGACAAATGTAAAACCTCCGGTAGTGGTGGTCTGCTGTGTAGTTACGTCTGGACTGCCCGTCCCCGTGGAGTCAGCATCACTTAAGCCCGCGAGGTAGCTCCAGGGCTTCCACAGGGAGGTGTAGATCTGAGAGATGGAGCCTGAATTCTGCACTTTACCTGGGAAACAAGTTGAGGAGATTTGCTGTTCACATTGCTGTCGCTGAAGGCTCTTATGCAGTTGGTCTCAAGGCTTTGCTGTGTTTTAATTTAGCAGAAATTAGCCAATATCAGTCAACACAGAGAACACAAGATGGCCTTAACAAATCTTGTTCTCTTTTTCTCTCTAAATTCAGCAGTTACACAAATACGTGACCATGCGATAGATAACATGGATAAGAAATTATTCAACAGTGCCAATGGCATTTATTGTCATTGTAACAAATAGCACTCAAAGCTTCCACAGTAACATCAACACCTCTAGTAAGAGTGAGACGGCGGCAATATATCATGATGTATAAGGATTGTCGGTATCGATGATAACCAGGATATTTAAAAAATACAACATTGATAACGTGTTAATAATACACATATGATGATATCATGTAAATAATGTAGTACCTCTTAAATAATACATATTATACATATTTATGTTCACAGAGTCTCTCTTCAGCTCCCTACACTTATGTTTTGAGTGTAATTAATTTGCCAAAATAGACAGTTAAAGTTAAAGATGAATATGATTTTTTTCTGATAGCATTATTTGTTTCTTTCAAATGTTCTATCAACTATTGTTTAAGTTAATTGTTTTGGCCTTGATAATAGTGTAGCGAAAACCTGATAGTGACAGCCATAATATGTGTCCATATTGTAATTTAATGTTGATATGAAGCATTATTTCATATGATTATGATCATTGAGATTATTCACTGTATTCATCCATCAACAATAACTTAACTCCTTTTCCATAAACAAAAATAGTAGGCCTATACAATTAAGCCAGTGATTTATTTATCTATATTTAAAAGGTACCTCTGTAGCAGTAGGCATCATATAGCACGGTGGTGTTGTCCGCAGTGGTGTTGGGTGTGACGGTGCGGACTCCTGGCTGGCTCCCTCCACAGTCTGGGCGAGGCCAGGTCACCGGGTAGCGCACGCTGCCATCAGACAACCAGCCCGGCGCGCAGCTGTCCAGGCCGGCCTTCCAGGCCAGATAAAGCTGCCCCGCGGTGGCCAGCTGCCCCCCGAGGGACACACAGCGGTCTGAGGCCGACGACAGAGACAGCCTGCCGGCGACCGCGGAGTGGAAGACTTCACCTGGAGTACGGAGACATGAGACAAGGATTTATATCGGGACTAAAGTAGGCTTTGACATCACACATTATACGTATAATGGTACGTAAAGTATAAAGGAAGGTGATATGACATGTCTTTGTTATGTAATTCCCTGTGTGTGGCACTTAGCCCCAAGCTCATTGGTTGCTAGTAAAGATATAAGTATTTCAGAACGAATGTGTGCACAATTTAAAAAAAATTGTCTTTTAACTTTATTGAAGGTAGTATTTCAAAAAGAAAGAAATATGTTCACCTTTTCCAGAATATGATGTGTGGTGCTATTTTGATCAACATAAATTGGCATAACATAAAGTCTGTTTTACTGCTACATGCCATAAAGCTACATGCATGACAAAAACGTGTGCGTGTGCGTGTGCGTGTGCGTGTGCGTGTGTACCATCCAGTTCTTTTGCAAAGCAGTACACATCAAACAACTCTTTGGGGTCCCTCTTCCCATAATTCCTCACTCCAGCTGAGTACTCCTTGTGTCCATAGCAACCAAGCTCTGGCAACTGGACAGAATAGCTGTGAAGAAAACCATGTGGGCGTCATAAATGGGAATGAACTTCTTATTTGACTAATCATAGGAAATAAGTGACAATGTCGTGTGGACATTTTCCTGGAGAGAAACATAATCGCAGCTCACATATCAAAGTGTTTCTTCTCATTTTTAAATGTCAGTGAAGAACACATTCAAATTAGTAATCTCTTTGAAAGGGCAAGAGATTAAACTAAATTAAAATACAATTAGGAGCAAATAAACAACAGCAGTCAAAACAGAAGAACTGAATATTAATTTGGACAGTAGATTGTTCAAGAATAGAGGAAACAAACTGGACACAAAACAAAGCAAATATTAGAAAATAATTAAAATTAGCAGTCTTCAAAATAGCCCTTGATTGACAATTAGTTGATTAGTTGACAATTTTGATAATCGATCAATCATCAAAGTAAGTTTATATTTTCTAAGAGTATTAGTTTGACATTTTGGCAAATAGACTTATTTGCTATCTTTGTTGAGAGTTACATGAGGATATTGATAGTATTCTACTACCACAACACACTTTCATACCAATGCATCACAAAACGAGGTCAGTGGCACCAAGCTTCAAACTATGATGTCTTTGTACCGGCAGGATAATACTCGCTCGTTACATGCCAGGTATTTAGATTTAGGCAACGAAACCACTTAGTTGGGCTTAGAAAACGAATGTGGTTGAAACAAATCTTTTGTTTTAGTTAATGGTTTCCATTATATATGATATTATATTTGGACTGGGTGTTCATCAAAACCTGGACTAATCAATCAATTGACAAAATAATCTGCAGATTAAGCAATACTGAATATAATTGTTAGTTGCAGTGGGGATTCAAAGCACAGCAGGACTCTAATCAATTAGTAAGCTTCAAGGGTGATGTGACTGAAGGAAGTCATTGAACGTCTCTTCACCGGACAGTCTGATCATCCAACCAGCCGGCCGCACAGCTGGCGAAGCCGTCATAGTGCGCTGCCCACAGCTGGGCCGGTGTGGCCATCTCAGCCGAGTTTTCCTGGCAGGCCCGTTGGGCATCAGCAAATGAGAGGGCGTATCTGGTTCTGGGAGCCTGGTAGTGAAACACCACACCTACACAGGTACACACAGGGACATGTAATGAGATGGTTGTGAATTATTTTGAGAGATACACCAACACAGCCGAGTTTAAAATCAATAAATCAGTGGGATGGAATCAGTAAACATGTTATTGTGGCCAGAAACAGATCAATCTAACACTATGCAAGTTTCAGGTGACACTTCACAGAAGTGATCATTGGTATTCAGTCCAAACTCTTTAGTTAAAAGAATTACACAATTACTCAAGTGGAAAACTAGATTAAAAAAACAACAACACAGACACAGAGAGCAGGAGGCTACATTAATTAAGTCAGTCATGTTGATATTGATATGGTGAACCAATGTTATTAATATTTAATTAAATAGAAAAGCTGAGATAGGTTGGCAGTGCTCCTGTTTTCAAGTTGCCATTATCTATCTGACATTAACACAACAATCCTGGAATGCGATAAAACACAACAATCAATTTAAGTTAGAACAACTTTGAAGCTTTTTGTGTTAATGCTGCTCAGTCCGTCACAGCGTTTCTTCTGTGGCTTAAATGTGTCTTGGAGTGAGTTGTGGCACTAAACCTTTCTCCCAATGATATCTCCCGCCAGCGGCCGGTGCACTTACCGGAGACCATCAGGGGCACAGTGTCTCGCTCATATTCGTTACCCATGACAACCTGACAGTGGTAAGTGCCTGAGTCGTTGGTACGGAGACTGGAGATCTCCATAGTAGCATTCAGAGGATTGGCATGGTATCCTGGCAGCATGGCGCGGCCACTGAAAGCCTTATTCACCTTGATTATGTCACCTTTGGCACAGAAAGAGAGGTTTCTTCATTATAAGTGTCTATTGGCATCCTGTAGATTTGAGAGATAAAGCATAAATGTATAAGGGGCCCTAGATACATAGATTGAGTTAAAGATAAACAAATCCTCTCAGTCTGCCTCTGTATTAGTAATCAGGGCCTATGTGAACACACAATTGCCTGCCAAACACGCTTTAAGTTATTTGCCACAAATAACTTTTGTACTTTTGTTTTTATCTTTGCTTTTCCCACAGTTTAGAACAATATGATGTCACATACTTCTGTGGATCAAGCAGGAACACTTGAATCAAACTCAAACAGTTGTTTAATTCAGTTTCAGGCCAAAATCAAATGTGATGAAACCACACCTGCACAGTCCTGACAAAGCAGAGTAGCTCACTTTTTGAGTTTTTAATCTAAATAAGTTAAGTTAAATTAGGTTTTAATTTTGGACTTTACCTTTTTTTTTTCTTTATTTGACGTTGTAGAGGAGAGAATATTAAACGTTTTCAAAGACTTTGATGAGTAATTCCAGTTTGTGTGGCTCTTAGATTCTTGTCACTCAAACAGCTGCCTCTACATTTGAAAACCAGGTTGATTAGCAGAGAGACTGAACCAAAACAGTAAAGTTGCTGGTCTTAAAAACAAGGAACTAAAAAGACTCCCACTTTCAAGGGGCCCTGTCTAGATGACATTAATCTGTGCCTAGCAATGACATTGCTCAAATCCTTCCACTCAGGGAGGTTTGGAGCATTTACAAGTAAAGTGGAAAATCTCGACGAAGGTTCATCTCATTTTAATTTCAGGAGCTTCCTGTGTCAGCTCGATCGGTTCTTGGTCATTGTTTTACTTGTGAGGCCTTCAGATTAATTCATTAAATACATGCTGAGGAGAGCTGCAGAGGCAGGTGATGGCTGTACAAATACACAGTTATTTAACTATGTTATGATTAATATGGAAACATTGACTAAAGAGCACCTTTAAGCACTCTAAGAAAGGTTATCTGACTGAAAGAAGTAGAGTGATCCACTAAGTATTAATAACAGCTAAACCACATCATTGTGTCTGATCTACCTTTAACAGAAAGCACAATCTGCTCCAGAGGAGCACCCTCTCCTTCTGCTGGTAGCCTGATGCGAGTCCACAGGAGGTGGGGAGGCTGGCTAAAGGAGCTGGTCTGAAGGGTGAAGACACAGGGGAGGACGGCATTGCCTGCCAGCGTTTGTTGTACAGTAGGATGCCTGATCCTACGCATGTTCACTTTGGAGGAGGCTGCACCTACAGGGGACGAACAGGGCACAATTAGATTTTGCTATTAAATATGTTGGAGGACATTTTGCATACAAGGGAAGGAAACAATTAACAATATATTGCATATACTTTTTGACAGATATGAACAAGGCTGGTGTTTGATTATAGGATAAATGACACACAAAGAAAGTATCGGCTGTATTATAGCTTCTAACCAAGGTGTCTGCTTCGGTAACAAGACCTCAGGGGTTCATTAGCAAGTTCACACTCATGTTTCCACACGAGAACAAGGAGCTGGTTTTAACATTCCAGCAAAGGAACATAACGCGGACCCATTATAAGGATCCCAGCAACTCAAACACAATAACACACACATAGACAAGAGTAGAAAGACACACACACACGTGACGACAGGGGCTCACAGGCTCTTACTTACTTATCTCTAACCTATGTTTCCTCTCTCTTCGTTCACATAAATGACTCCAACTGTCAGTCAAACTAATTCATTTAAAGATATTTCATGCAAGAGAAGCATCAATGTAAAGTCAAGTTCACAGTGTGAGGCAATTTCTTGGTAACGCAGATTGATATCAGCAACCCGCTCTATCTGGTTGCCATGACATACAGGTTCAATGTAACCATGACAACAGGATCACCTGTATCGAGATTATCTGCAAACCAATTCCTGTCTCTTTGTGGCTTTAACCTCTGTGCACCTGACCGTGACATACCAATACATACATTTTCTATAAGGTAATATCCTCAAAATGTCATTTTAAGGACAACCAAGTTATCACCATGACAACTGATCATAGTCTATCCATTTCCATGAGATGAAGAGGAAACAGCAAGCACAAAGGACCTTGAGTTAAAATGCATTTATAAAAAAAAAAACAATGATCAAAACCAAATAATTTATAGTCATTTATAATTCATAGTGAGTTAGTTCATGCTGTTTATGCTCAGTGGTGCCAAGAGTCCTGACCAGTATGTTACGAGATGGGAGGAGAACGTGTTGGTGAGGTGTGACCGTCTCTGGCACATAAGAAGACACAAAGGCAAAAGACATAATTACATATTTGCTCAAAGATTAAAAAAATCTCTTCTTTCAAATCCTCACCATTAGTCAAATGCATCAATGTGTAGAAAAGCTAATATGAGCATAACAAGAGGACCTAGGAACCCCCCCCCCCCCCCCCCCCCCCCCCCCACACACACACACACACACACACACACACACACACACACGCCTTATTTGGAATATTGCACATGGTGGAATTAAATCCCCTAAAGATATTTCCATCTGCATTTAGATTGGACTGCTTTCACAAGCTGAACCCCCTGAGAGCATCTCTCTGTGCTGAAGAACGAACGCCTGCGCTGCCTTCCCCCAAATCAGATGTAATCACAGAATCTCAAATATCAGGGAAAAGCAGGAGAGCCAGAACAAGACAGGGAGCAGGAATGAGAGAGGGATAGGGGAAGAGAGTAATAAGAAAAATCAAAGCGGAAGATGGAGGATAAAAAGGAGTATAAGAAACTGCATGGAGCAAATTGAGAGACTTTGGATGACAAGTACCCTGTAACATGGTGGTGACAGATGGGACAAAAGACATACAGCCTGAAAGGAAGAAGAGAGATCTGGAAGTGACAAGAAAGGGCACTCTCTATCATTAACAGATGCCTTCTCCTATTCCTGTCACTCCTCTTCTAGAGTCCAGTGAGATGTGGTAAACTGCAACGAGGCTTTCAAGGCCAATGGCAGTGTTTCATAAACTGAATTGGTTGTGCTGGCTAATTCAATTTGATGATTTCATGCAAATAATAATATTGCTTCCAGATATATAATAAGGACATACTAACACATACTACCACAGCAACACATGTGGTAGGCCTAGCATTTTTATTAGAAAACAGTTAATGATACCTAAAGGTCTTCTAACTTGCTTTTACTGGAGCCTTTAACTGCATTTCACAGAGTTCCTCAGGGTTTTTTGAAAAGCACAGACAAAACAAAGATTTATTTATTGTGTGAAGTTATACATATTGTTCCACCATGTATTCGGTTCAAGAGTTTTTGTGCTAAATTAAGCTGACTGGTTGCTGGCACGGTAGTTTCATTTTTACTGTACAGACATGAGAGCGCTATCAATGACCTAATCTAACTCTCAAGAAAGCACATACATATTTTCTATCCCAAAATATGGGCCAACTCCTTTAACCTCCCCTTTAAGAGGCCCCCTCCACTGCAGTAAATGTAGCTGTACACAACTGGTGCGTTGTATCTTTTTTTTTTAGCATTATGTCTCCGACAATCTATGTTGCAACAGTTTATAGATAACTGGCACATTCAAGGGATTCCTATCAGCTCATGAAGTCAGGAAATATTAGGCGACCATGTATTTACCAGATATTCTCTAGCGATGAGCATCTGCCACAGAGTTGTGATACCATCAAGAGTTTCCAAGGCCAAAACGTGAATAAATCCAAAACAGACAGCTTTAAACTCCACTTGTTCTGGTTAGCAGACTGAAGACATTGTGAACTTCATGTTACAGAGCAGATGGATATGCAGTATTTATCATTAACCTGGAACATTGCTTGCCAGCTGTCCATCATCACAGTTTATACAGCAAACTCTATTATCCAGATGTCCCAGTTTGGTATATTGTGGTACTTTGTTGACTGCTTGAGGGCAACTTTGTGGTGAACTTGGAAATTACTGACTAAAAAGTGAGCTAATAATATAAATGTTTTAACCGCTTTTACAATATAATAATTTCGTCTCTGGGAGTAAATAGCAAGTTCAAATTAATTTTTTCATTTTTTTTAGTAGTAGTTAGATTATTTTGTTTACTTTTGGATGCTGGATGAAGTAATAATCTTCTGCAGTCAAAGCATAATGACCAGTAAGGTTTGTATTTTGGAAATGGGTGATGCAGTTTCTCCTTGTAATGAAAATCCACACTGACCAGCTATCAGGCATGCCCATTGCAGGAAAAGTAATTAAGGAGAATAACTTATCTTTACTACAGGCAGTCAGCAGACTACATGTGGGAACTCAAACCTCCGGCTCTGAGATGTTTTGTCTTTTTGTTCCATAATTGGGAATTTTATGCATAGTTGTAATGGAACAGATGGTCGACTAAACTTGCAGAAATGGGCTTGGAGGTGTTCCAGCTAAGTCCCACCGAGCATGTCTGAAAACATCCTCAGCATGTCAGCTCTTACTTACAACACTCAAATTAGAGCAGACCTGTCTTGTGTATTCATGTCTATGGAAAATTAATGAAAGGACTGATATTTTTTTCTCCATATTTTGCTCCAGTTGCTTCTTCACTATTTCTTTTTTACTTGAGCACCAACATTATTCGTCAGAGCTTTTCCTTCAGATCATAAACTGCTGGTTCATTTCTGCAGCACCTGGAGATGCAATTTAGAAAGGAAAAGGAAGACAACTCACCAGAGCCCAAAGAGAGCAGCAGCATCAGGGTCAAGAGGATCTGCTGCCCAGCTGCCCACAGACTGAGCCCCATCCTGGACTTGCAGAGGGAGATACGGGGTAGAAACCAGGATCAGTCTGAAGTAGAGGCAGAAATTCAAAGGTTTATGTACTGCAGATATTCGTTTCTCTTTCGGTTCAGCTGTTACTATTTGAGTTGCAGGAGTCTCCATCTTCCTTAATGTAAGCATATTATCATCATAAAGCAGTTCTTCACCCATAGTCATACAATGAGATAATTAATCTGTACATGTCCAGTGCTCTCATACTCGGCATCAACATGCTTTGCCCAAATTAAAATGTATGTTTGTTTACAAACATTAAGAAAGAGTTACGTGAATCTGACATGATAATAAAATAACTCGACATAAATTGGAATAACCTAAAGTCTGTTTTACTGCTACATGCCATAAAGCTGTATGTTCATGACAAGACACATAAACAATATGTTTAGTCTATAATTCCAAACATTAAACCTACAGACATGTACAGAACCTTCTGTACTGAACTGTGTGTGTGATCATTTCTGTCAATATGAAACTTCTGCATTTTGAAGTTACAGTGTTATTGAAGCCCCAGTATGGTCCTAGTGTCTGTGTGTGTGTGTGTGTGTGTGTGTGTGTGTGTGTGTGTGTGTGTGTGTGTGTGTGTGAGAGAGAGAGAGAGAGGAATTCTAAAGTGCTTTGGATACAAGTGTGATATAAATACAGTCAATTATTCTGTCAGGTGAAAATAGTTTGGTGATTTTGGTTTTTCAACAGATGATGGGCAGCTTGGCGGAAAAAAACTCCCCAGCTGTTTGGTTTACAAAAACCTTTTCAAAACTAATTAGACCAACGCAAAACCAAAGACACAGAGGGAAAGAACATGTATCATGTCCATTGTATGTATTGTTATCATGTAAGAAAGAGATAAACAATACTGCATCTTTAAGGGCACTTAGAGGGCCAGACACGGTTGACTGACTTGTATTCAGTGCTTTCCATTTAGACGATGCCTTTTTCCACAGATTTTTACATTTTTCCCCCTCTCTTCCACCTGAGCCACCACTGCTTATTTACCTACTACAACATTGTCCTCCGGGATTGGACTGGTTTCATAGCAGCAGACATTGTTACATCTAATGCAGAATCGTGATTCTTAAGAGAACCGCTCTGGAAGTAAAAATTGGATTAAGTTTCAACACAGTGCAGTGACAACAAGTGATTCTGGGGCATTCCTACTGCACAGCATAGAGGAAATCCTACCACACATCAGAAATAAGCTGTTGACATTGCCAGAGGATTTGGCTTGTGGCCCAAAGCTTCTCAGTTTAATGGAGAGACGCCTGAGACTTCATTGCCCCGGAACCGGTATGAAATGAAGAAGTGAGTTGTTTGTTTGTTGTTTGAAGAAAACAAGCTTTGTTTCATAATGCATAATTAAGGGGAGCTAAGCAACAACAACATTATCTATTTACAAAATATCGGTCCTACACCTTCCTGAGGCTTGCAATAGACCACATGACGAATGTTAAGTAGTTGGAGCAGAAATTAGTCCAACATGTTTGAACTGTCTGGATTTCAGTAATAATTTATCCAGGGAAGCAAAAGACTTCTTTGCATTCACCAAGGTAACAGCAACTTGTGTCACCAGCATCTCTGATGCTCAGAGAGAAGATTATGCAACACCAGTTCAACCCCTTATAAATTACAGGAATAATGGCCGCTCTCTTCTCTGACCATGTGAAAGCTCAGTAAAACCTTCAACCGTATAAAACTGGAGCGTGTGAGGCAAAAGCAAAACATTCCTCTCAGATAAATAAGCACTATGTGACGCCTGCCAAACTATACTGCCATTAAACAACAATTTGTTGAGTGATTTTTAATGGTGGGCAATCAAGTTGGTGTCTGGACTCATGGATGCGGGTGGGACCCCACTGTGACACACACTTTGAGGCATCCAATCCCTGATGGTAGGTTAGGACCTTGTGATGGGCTGTGACAGATTGGGGTTGAGCTGTTGGACTCTCTGCATGTTGAAGGCCTGAACCATTGGTGGAGCAAGCTGTGTGGGTGACAAGAGATTTCTAAAGGCTTGGAGAGGGTCATGACACCGAGGAGTTTGCCCAGTCTTGTAAGAGAGAGCGTTAGAGAGCGTTGTATTGGACGGCCAGGGACTGGCAGGGGGCCAGCAGCCACTATCCACAGCAACAGAATACAGAGTTCAGCCTATGGACATCTCTTTGGATGCTATACAACATACAACATTGTGTGCTCTATAGACAGCCGCCTTTCAACATTTTACCAGAAGGGATTTACAACATACAGTGCACTGGCCATCCAATCACACTGGCCGCATACAAACCAGTACCACCTTTTGTGAAAGAGGAGACATCAGATGTCGCGAACGCCTCCCTCTAAAAAGCCACTCTTCACTTTCACAGGCACAGCTGTGTCTTGATGAGAAAAGAGCCAGAAGTCTCTAAAATGCTTCAGTGAACTTCAATGTGGATGTCCATCTGACACATTTTCACGATGTTGTCTGAATAGGACGCATTCTCAGCTCATTGTGAGTGACAAAGATCCAAAGAGACCTAACAGACGAGGCTGGCAGTCCTACATTACTGCTCAGCGCTAAGCTGTCAATCTGTTGAAGCAGCAGACCAACTGGCCTCATGTTCGTCATGACGCAGGCCAGACGGGCCCCTCGACCCAAATCTCCTTCAGTTCTGCCGTTGGTGGGAAAATAGCTTCAAGAAAAAAACGTGTGGAACACTAGTGTGAGCTGATAAATCGTGTTTGTGAGCACAGCGTTGTGTTTATAATGCCTCCATCATGCTACATTGAAGTGTGTGTGTGTGTGTGTGTGTGTGTGTGTGTGTGTGTCTGAGTGTTCACGGTTTGCTAAGGTTTATTTAATCAGGTCAGGTTGAGTCCCATGTTGATTCATCATGCACAGACACACACACACACACACACACACAGACACACGTCTGTGCGCGCAAGGCTGTAATTGTACAGCTACTGTAAAGCCCCACATCAAACTAAAGCCAATCGCCCAAGGTCGGTCCCTGAAACTCACCTTCTGAGTTTATGTGCACAAAGTATGTCTACAAACACAAGCACACGCTGGCGTTTCTGTTTAGGTCAAGATAACAAATAAACGTAATGGATTACAGTTTGTGAATTAAACCACATGCAGTTTGCATGGATACAAGTGGCAGATTTACAAAAGATCATCAGTCATTTTTTGGAAGCAATGGGTACTGGATTTCAGACGGAAGTACTTTTAACAGGCAACCGTCAATTTATCTGGCAAATTTGATCCGCTATCTTTATAGCTAGCTAATTAACACTAACTCCTTGAGTTCTCCATCTGACTTTTCCAGTTGGAACAAAACAAGTAGATTCCTTTATATTTGATAGCTACAGTAATTACACATTGTGCTACCAAATTGAGTCATTTAGCATGAGAAAGCTACACGGCAGAAAGTTATTAAATATCATCGATTATAAAATGACTCTGTTGCTTACTGTAGAAAACATACTTGGGCAAGGTTTTATTGTTTATTTCCAAACAATATGTTTCACTTAAGCAAAGAGGATTTGAGGATAAGTAAGTAAAACTCTTGAGCTTCTGTTTATATGCTATATTCATTTTTTTAATATGAAATACACCAACAATAATGTGTTTTTTTCTTTCTACCCTGGCTTTTGAAAGAATATTGTTCTCTACCCAACAGAAGAAGAAAAAAAAACTGATGCTCGTTTTGCACCTTGGGGAAATGAATTTCAGAGATAGGAAAAAAATGTCTTTAGTTTTTTTTACAGGAACCACCTTTCTTAGGCAACGGCATGATGATGACAAGAAGAAGCAACAGGATTAGTGTCTAAAAATATAATGTATGCTAGCTCAAGAGGAGAGGTTCAGGACTAAATCTGCAGACTTCGGGATGGAAACATGGTTTACAGTAAGGAGTCAAACTGTCAGTCTTGTATGCCCCTCCTGGGACCTGACAAGAGAAGGTGATTTCTCTCCTTCCCTTTTTCTTTAATCATGTCTCACAAAACTATTACCTCCAGAGAGCGGGGAAGTGTACAGCAGAATAACAGCTCTGGGTGAGTGACAGACAAAGTGTTGAGCTGACTGAGGAAGGAGATGAAGGAGGAGGAATGAAAGAAAGGTCATTTTATCAACTTCGTGACAAGACTACACTGACACGATGAAAGCTCTTCAGAGAAGCTGAGTTGGAAGCTACATGATTATTCTTAATTTGCTGTTTGCAAAAATGTCGCATTTTGAATAGATGTGTGGCCAAAATAGTAACTGTTGGTGATCACAGACACAATTTTGTAAAGACAAAATAAAACACAGTGGTAGTATGGTGCAGTGGGGATTTGTTACAATTAAGAAATTCAACATTAATTGCTGAAGAAAATAAGAGGAAAAGTGAGCTGAGCTGAATCAGGTATTCACTTCCTGCTCCCCACATGCATAATGCACACTCTCTCTCACCATCTCACACATATTCAGATGCCCATTGTGTTTGGTGTGCCTGTGTGGTGACTAATCACATTCAAAGCAACTAATGACTCATGCAGCTCTGGCCCTGGCTTCAGTTGGAGAGAGGACTCTAGAAAGCTGGTCCCTCCGATTCAAGATTACACACTCGTTCCTCTCACACTGACACCATTGATCTCACTGGGCATGGAGACAGAGGTTATTTAAACCAGCTCGCTCAGGACGGGCCAGATAGGATTTTATATGTGTGTGCAGTAAAGCGCAGAGAGGAGGAAATTTGGATCGCTCTGAATGATCCTCAACAGACAAGTAGCGTGAAAAAGAGACTTGTTGTAACAAGGTAGTTACAACGTTTCTGTTCTTTTCATTAATTATTCAGTGTTCAACAGCAAACCAAGAGTAACTATATTGATGTGATGATTAATGCATGTATCACAAATGTGTGCATTCATGTGAGAGACTGACAGCTCTTGTAACATCCATCTGTTACCTAGATTCCTGTAGAGCTGTTAAGCTGCTGTGGAGCGACACTCAACAGACCGGCAGCAGATGATCTCAGAAATGCTCTTTTCCTCTTGCTGTCTTTTCATCCTCGGTCTCTTTCTGGCACTGTCAAATGTGTATTGTTGTTGTGTGCGTGTAAAGGTAGTGTGTTAAATAGTAAAATCAATTCAATTGAATTTGATTAAAATATGAGGGAGCCACACTAGTCAGAAGTGTGCACATAAATATTTGAGAAGCATTGTAACAGCTATTAGAGGAAATAGAAAGCGACCTAGAAAAGCGACTTTGCTCAAATCAATCATCGCTCCTTTCTGAAGTGTATCAAAAAGGATCAAATTACACCAAGATCAATTGTTTTGTTAGCATTGAACCTTTTACTGGACAAGAATAATCGTATTTAACTCAGATAAATACTAAAAAGAAAAGACAAGCTGATTTTTTGGGGGATTTTATTAAGAGGACTCTATGGTGGGCCAGTCCTGCCAGGAAAACTGATGAAAAATGAACATTGATATAAAAAACAAACATACTACTTAAGTATTAGATACACATTTTGAGACAATACAATTGTTATATACTTACCACACTGTCCCATATATGATTGTTACTTAAAAGTATAATTGTGACTCATTAGTTGATTACTATTTCTAACAATCAATGTATTGTTTGGGGAATGTCTATCGCATATTATCACTTTACAAGTTGATATGGTTAATATGTAAGTAAATAGGGGCTAATTGACACATCCAGCAGACCAATTCCTTTGGAGTCTGGTTTATGGCCATCGGACACTTGCAAGTCTGTTCTTTCATCTGTTCTTTATACCGGTACTTGTTACTTTGATAGTTAATTAACGAAATTAGCATTTGTAGTTTGTTTTATCTAATGTTAGCCAGCAAGATAAAACAGTTGATGGTAATAAATAATCCTTGCGAAGGTGTAAAAGAAACAGACACGTCGCTGCAGTATTGGTGAATGTTACAGCCTCTCTAGCTTAATCGCTGTCATTACTTACGTGTGTGCTAGATAATAATATAGGCTTGATAATAAGCATGAATGTAAATTGCAGAGGCCAATTCCATTGTAGCACACCGTCCAGTCCTATAGGATATTTACCTAATGCTGACAGACCATGTAATTTGGTTATGTATTATGATGCAGCCATTTTGAGTTGAGCTGTATGCAGCTGTTGGACAGAGCCATGATCGGTTTAGACACCAAAACAAAGGGAAGGGAACTGATGGTGGGTTCACGACAAGCGCCCCTTTTCACATGATATGTGATATGATACAAAATAATAATAAAAGCAGCTTAAAATGATGATGAAGTTCCCATGCGTGGTAGCTAAAATGTTTGTTGAAGTAAATAGCAACATTGAAGGGGATAATGGTTTTAGGGTCAGACTACAAATACATGTAGGAACTGTCTAGTCGTAAGTAGCCTCCACACCAGCTGTGTTATAAAGACACCGGAGGTCAAAGGTGAAGGTTCTGAGGTCAGCTCTTGGTAACAAAGTCAATAAAGGATCCGGTGCATGAGACGCAGCTATCAACTTGAGTATATTAGTCTATGACTCCACACACACAGGATAATGAGAGCTTCCATAAACAGGCCACAGCACAACCACTCTTTCACCCACTGGGAAAGGTGGTCAGAAAAACAAGTAGCGGAATTACATGAAAGAATAGACAAACATAGACGTGATGGTGGGGCTTCTTCCAAAAATCCCTCATCTTTAATTATGTGCTGAGCTCTGTCCTTCAAGTATTTATAACCAGAGCCAATGCTCACAGAGGCACAAGCCATCTATTCATTCTCACAACAGCACAACAAGGAAGAAGTGTTGATCAGTGAGACTTTAGGGGGAAAAACATAACGACAATGAATATTAACTATCTTTATGAATGTGACAAATGATTCTAATCTTCTGTGTTGCAGAGGCGGATAACATTTGTTGGTTCTGCCTTAAAGAGCTTCTTCTCAGCCAAAAGCAAAGCCAAACATTTTTCCTCTACCGGTCACTACCTTAGAGGAGAGCCTCTGGCCAGGGACAAAGAGAGGGAGCTCTCCCTTTGTGTGGGTGAGCTGTTCAGCTGTGGTCTCATCTACGCTTGTAATGATTGGCCTGGTGGGCCGCATTAGTCCCTCCCAGGCTAAAGACGACTTGAGTGATGGATTGGTTTGTCCAATCCCTTTTGGATTTTGGTGGCTGGGGACTCATTCTGGTTTCAATAGGCCAATTCCAGGGAGAATTACTTTTCCATCCAGCAGCTCCAAACACAATTCACTGCTCTTTTTCTATTTGACAAATGTTTGTGGTTGGATCATTGGACTCTGAGATTTGGGAGCTGTCCAGTGCTGAAAATGTGGACAGTTTTAGCTCCAGTCACTGTGACGACGTTGTTAGTAGAAAGTCTGTTCCCCTTCTAGCTGTAAATTAACCTTAAAGTTCAAAGAGATCATAAACTTCCTACTTCAATTCTCAGTTGGATCTGCTGTTCATGAATTACTGCTATGACAGACTGCAACAAAGAAGTCTCAAACATTTGCTGCATCAGAACGCATTTTTATCCAAACAAAGTCAACACATTTTCAGGGCAGCATAACCGTAAAGAAAGAACTGTGGCTGACTCAGATTTTGATTGTCACTATAAGCGAGCACTAGTGCTGATCTGCATTTGTATAATGCTATTCTGTTAGCTATAATCACTGTATTAGAGGGGGGTGGACACCATAATCACATGATACCCAATATCAAACCCTGACTGAGAATTACCTTTAGCTATACTGAAAATACACCATCTGCAAGATCGGTGACAAAGATCCTCAATTATGACCAGTAGGGATTAACTCCTTTTGTGTTGTTTTATTCTTGAAAATTACAGTACTTTAGCGCTGAAAGTAACTATTTCTATAACCAATAAATCTGCAGATTATGTTTTCAGTCGTCTATAAATTGTCAAAAAATAAAGCCCAAAGTGTTGTTCGACCAACAGTCCAAAACAAAGATATTCAATTTGAAATGATAGAAAATATAGAAAAGCAGCAAATCATAACTTTTAAAAAGCTGTAGGCAAATATTTTGCTTAAAAAAATAACAGAGTACCGATATAAAAAAAAGCTGGGTCTCCTTATTTATCTGTATGGTGAAAATGTTTTTAAAAACTGAAAAACTACATTAAGTTCTTTGAACTGTCAAATCCACAAATATTCAGCAAACTATCAAATAAAAAAAATCTACAAATCCTTAGTTACAAAGAAACATGGGATTGTGTGGCAGCTTTGCTCGAACAATTTTCTTTCTGCAGATCGTCCTATCATTTCACTTCTAGGATTTCATCTAAATGAAAACATCTAGCATTACTTCTTTTTGTTCCATCTTCCCGTGATCCAAAGTGTCTCCTGGAATTGCAGCCATTCCACAGCCAGTCATGATAAACAACACTGAGGCTGATCGAGTGCAAAGTGTGCAGCAACAGATAGTGAATCAGCCGAACTGAGCTTGTACTCTATTGTCGTCAGACCTTTTTTCCCCCACAACACAGCTCTCTCTGATCCCTGTACTCGTATGAGTGCAGTCATCTACATACACATCTCTGCTGTATGCGTGCCAGGGCTCATGGATACACATCCGGACCGAATGAAAAATGCATGCTGTAAACTTTCTGCTGGGTCTCTTAGCCTCATTCCTCACTATTCTCATCCCAAAGGCACTACTGCTCTGTTATCTCTCTCTCTTTCACACACACACACACACACACACACACACACACACACACACACACACACACACACACACACACACACACACACACACACACCGTACATTTCTTCTGTTCGGGCTCGTCTAAAGCGTGGTGTTGCCTGGTTAACCACGTCCTTCTTTGTGGCTTTGAAACACAGCTGGTGGTGGACACACTAACAGGGCCAAAGAAGAAAAGACTTGGACTTAGTGAATAGAAACATAATGGGCTTTATTAGGCTGCAGGGGCTCTCATATTCTCAGACAATACAGCTCATTTGTCAAGGTGACCCAAACTCTTCTACTTCACCGTGATTTGTACATGCAAGTGTTTGTTTACAGAGAAACCGTCAATACAAGACTTTCACAAATCCATTCAGCTACCAGGCAATCACCCATTTTATCATAGTTTGGTCACTTTTTTAATATTTTTGTGTTTTACAAGGCACAGCTACTTCAATGAAAAGACTGATATTCCAGTTCCTATACATAACAGGATCTTTGATGTCATGCCCAGGTGCAGATCAGATTTTGGCAGTTGTTCAGTGCATGTTGTTCACCAAATTACTCTGATTTACACATATATTTCACAAACACCTGTTCAAGAGTTCAGATCTGCTTCCACAATTGCATATCTCAACAAGGCACCCTCCCCTCTGATTTCTTTTGATTTTGACATCTGTATGGTTACATACATTTAAAAATGTATGTAACCAAAGTTCTTATGAAGACAAGACATCTAAGGAAGGACACACATAATTACTTGGTGAGTTGATGATTTATGCATGCCCCTACGTGGGTAGTAAATATAGACCAATATTAAAAGCACACCAATCGCACATGGGATATCTTTAATTATTTACAGGTCAGAACCTGTAAATAATTAAAGATATCCCATACATGTGCGATGTATCTAAAGGTTGAGGCTGTGATTGCGCGAGAGGAAAGACGTGTTTTGGTACACAAGAATAACCTATCACATATGCCTATAATTAAATATTGAGCAATGTGAAAATAACTAATAATAATAATAAACCACTCTAGCAGCTGAGCGGTCTCAGGCGCCTCCTGCCACCCGGTGACTTGAGATATCACACACTGACCAAATAACTGATTTCCTAAAGCATGCATCCGAAGCAAATTATGTCCATGCTTTCAGTCCTACCTTTTCTTGCCAAAACGAGACGCGTCTCAGTGGTGCAATCCTCAGGAATGTGAGCTTTGCGCCTCAGTGCAGGTGCTCTCCAAAGCTCCCGCGGGGTAGAGAGACGACGAAACAAGGGTGAAAACAGCACTTTGCAGAGGCAGAAGAAACCGGCGTGAGTGTGTGTGCACGAGCTCTATAGACGTCTTGGAGTCGTCACTCCTTCGCCAACGTTATCCTCTCCTCGCCGGGCTGCAGCCTATGCGCCGTTCATCCTCACACGTTGATATTTGCCAGATCGGAATCGATGCGCGCGGACACACAGCAAGGTGCTGCCTCTGACCCCCTCCTCGCCAGCAGCAATGCTGAGGGAGAGAAGCAAGATCAGTTTGAACAAAGAGGCAAGCAGTGACAGGCAGACGGCTCCAGCACCCCCATTCAAAGAGGGGGGGACGCAGGGTGGGTGGGAGAGGGAGGGTGGGGGTGTAAGAGAGCGAGAGGAGGGGTGTACTTTATGACCATAATCCGATTCCTACATAAACCTCAATGTGTGATCTGGTGTCTGAATTAAATTGAAATGTACCCATGAGCTTACAATGACAGCCTGACCTAAACCCTCTGATATCCTCATGTCACATCCGTTTCTACACACACCTTTTATGAAGCAACTTTACTCATGCATCGCACAACCTCAGGCCTTCTGTTCTGTATTGAAATAAATATCAGACTTTATCCGACCAATTAATGTGTGCAGGAATAACATTTTGAGGATAATTAGCAGAATTCTGTGCAACAACTGTTGAGTGAAAACACATCTCACAACATCTCCTCAAGGTCAATACTCAAGTCAGTCTTTATTAGCCCATTATAAAAAGCTTTGTTGTCGCTAGTGGCAGCTTTGACCAAGGCCATCCGACCACAGGCTCCTCCACGATTTCTATCAAGGAATAAGTGAGCCTAAGATCATCAGACTCATACTGCAGGTCTACAGTCTGTTGCTCAAGATGGCCGGCATTTCCATGAGTAATAATGAGTAATGAGGCAGGACATGGTTTCGTACATTGATCAAGCAGCTTATCAAAGTGACTCAAACTTTTGTGGATAATTCCTCTTCACTCATTTTTGTATTTGAGATCTTTTAAAATAAAGGTGAAAGGTTTCTTTTAAAGTAGGGGAAGAACAACTCCACTTGGGGAACTAATTACCATTTAAAACAAGACAAACATGTTTTTTTTAATGAACTAAATGTTTTATAGAAATAATCAAACATAAGATGGCAGGGACTTAGTTATGGGGCATTCAGGAATATCAATATAGCCAAATAAAAACCACAAATCCCAAAAAAGGAATGCATATGGTTTTGTAATACAATTTTAGCTTAACATGCCTTAATACTAAATGTTAAAACAACATTAAGCTTCCAAAACTATAGTTCACCATAAACTAAGCAGAACTTGAGAAACTGAGCTGATGCCACGGCTGGAGAGGCAGTCTAAAATGCAACCTTCATTGTGTCCCAGAGCTTTTACTTTAATCCATAAGGTGAAGAAGCTTCATCCTGAGTGCTTAGCCTCCCAACAATGTGGCACTCTGCTTCATTGAAAGAAAGGGAACACAAAAAGAATTTTAAAAAACAAACCCAGTTGGTCTGACAATGCTTCACCGAAAGAAAAGAGACCAAGAGTAAAAAAACAATAAGCCAACCAGTTGGCTTGACAATACAGGCAAAATAATAATAACAGCGACAGGTGAGCTTCCAAAAAAGAAATGTGCTTATGAGGGCTCACCGTGCTGCATACCAAAATGATACACTCAGCACCTCTGGTATTAACACACACGGGATCACCCAAAAAGATGGGCAGGACAACAATGGGGTTCCAACACACAATATGTTCAGTCAGATCAAGGCACTCAGATGACTGCTGATAGTCAACTAAATGTGAAACTTTGTGCAAGCTAAGTAATTTATTGACCAAACACCACCAGCCATGACAGCCATGTCCCTCCTAATTAGGGGATTGGTTGGGTGAGGAAATTCACTTGCACTAGGGGAGCATTCCCCACCACCCACAAGCCATTTAGAATACTTCCATTTTCAGGGGCAGAGGTGTTTTGTTCAGGTCGAACTCCCAGGAGCAAATCCCTGAAGCTTTTTTTCAGGGCATTGCTCCTGTTGGTCCTCCTGTTGTGTTCAGAGGGAATCAGACACCCAGTAAGAGCCGGATGAATCCCCCACTGCCCTGTTTGTCTCGGTTTTTCCCATCACTCTCACAGCGACGATGAGGGTCCAGTCAAAAGACGTGCCCGTAAATGTGTCTGCTCGTAAAACAAACTGGCTGACTGGATCAGGAGCAGCAGTGGTAGGCCTGAACCATTGCTAGTATTTATGAAACATATATTTTTTTCTGTCTCACAAAAGTATTAACACGCCATTGTTTTTGGATGGCAACAAAACCGAAGCCAAAAAATAACGGTTGCAACGGGATTAGAGGCAAACTATGTTTACACACTGAATACGATTAAATATGACTAAACTATGTTCTCCCAGACATCAAACAGCTTTGTATAATCTGAATTTCTGCGTTTGAAATTTGAAAAGTTTTGGGGTATTTTGTGCAACAAAGAAGGACAGAGACCGAGAAAGCACGATGAGGCATTCAGATGATTGATCTAACATTAACTTGGAGGACGTTTAGCTGGCTCAGGCCTTGTTGTCACAAACAGTGTGTCTCATAGAGTCACTCAGCACGACGTCCACCATCCTGTAGATTTATGTGCTGACAGGAGCAAAAAGCTTTTCTGTTGACCAGAGGTGCACTTATTCATATTTGTTCTTCATTGTCAGTTCTGCAGGTTAGAGCAAAGAATGACACAATGTTCATTAATCTCTTTAATATTTATGTCAGACGACCACAGACTTTAAGGATACTACATCAATAGCAGTAATGGATCAATACTTGTTATTGGAAACCCCCATACCTCTGTGGACTGGAGAGAGATCGGTGCCATTGTGGAAAGACAACCTGCCCTCTGCTCCAATTCCAGAGGATAGATTTCTAGCAGAATTATAACAGTATAAAGATAGTATTATATTCAGCTGGTGTCTTCCCTGAAGTGTCTCCTCTTTCTGAGCTCATAAAAGAAACACTGCATCACATTTCAAACTGCTTCTATGCCTTCAAATGTCTCAAAACATTTCAGGCTTCAGGAAAGACCACCATCAGCACTTTTTAAAGATTCACATATCCCAGTACATCCAATGTTACCATTATTGCCAATTAAGCTGCTATATGTTTGTTTATATCAACAGTGGATGAAAAGACTATGCGTAATCTCCCTCGGAGTGATGAACCCGCTGAGTATTATTACTACGCTGTTCCCCTCAGCCCTCCAGAGATCATTAAAGTTTTTCAGCTCACTGTTTTGATTTTACAATCTGCAATGCTACTCAGCGTCATAGTGGGACACAGCAGGCAGCTGCTGATAAAATCAAGGCAGAAAGACGTTGTTAGATACTAGCTGGTGAACATATTGGAGCAGTTAGAAGCTAAGGAGGCGGATCATCAGGAGATGGTGGAGACCAAAACAAAGCTAAAATTAGAGCAAATATTGGACTAGTATTGATCATGTGGCTGGGAACAATACTCGAAATGAAAAAGCTGATGTTGCAGGAATATACTTCTGAATATTAAACATATATTTTACTACAGGAAGTGATTGTGGATATCTGAGCATGTTTGTGTTCAACGAAATTAAAAATTTTTACAGCATGCTGCACATGCACTGCTCATAGCCACTAATTTATTCACACACACACACACACATATGCAAGGAGGCCTGGCTCAGCCTTAATGTGAGCTGTGACTTTTAGAAATGTCAGCCTCGCCAAAGAGACAAACAATGTCAATCACTCTCCAGCGAGGGAGCAGCCATCCATCCACGCACAATGGAGAACACACAATACACAAGGGCGGCAGGATGAGGACAATGACACAAACATGACTTCTGGAAGCAAAATAAGACACATGCTGTTTTTGGTAAGAATCAGAGAGTGTAATTAAGCTTTCAGCGGCATCATGATGTCTTCACACTGATAGAGATGTGTGTTTAGGCTCCTGTGTTTGCTTGGAATTTACGGGGCAGATGTTTTTATGGTCATGCTGTTAATGTGAAGAGATCAAACAGGCCAGTAACCAAGCCACATAAAAAGAGAGGAAAACAGAATATCTCCCAGTAGAGAGAGGTCTGAACTAAACTGGATTTAATAAACTCAGCAGTTGTTCAGACTTGGTTTAGCCACCATGCTGCGTTTAAGTGTTTGCGAGCCAAGAGGCCCCATCTGGGCGGCAGCAGAGCAGTTATGGAGGAAGTCGAGGAGACGTGGCGGGCACCGATGATAACCACATGGGATAAGTCCACACTGTCTTACCACAGGCCGACTTTTCATATTTACTTTGTTCTTCATTTCATTTTTAAGATTCATGGGACCAGATAGATTGCCATTATAGGCAGTTTCGTTTTTTGGTATGCTATCTGTGGTGGCTGCACAGGAGAAGCGTAAAGGTTTGACGCTCACTCTGAAAGTGGAAACACAAGCTTTTATTTATTATTGAAGTGGAATACTGAAACATTACTGTGAGAAGTTATTTCTGTAATCCATTCTAGTTTACCAAAAAAACAATGAACTCAAGGTCCAGCGAAGTTTGGCATAAGTTAAATTAGGAAGACTGTATTCATGCTGACTCTATTTAAAATAAATGGATAGCCATGTTGGTGTTTGAACGTTTTGCACAAACACTCGGGGAGGAATTCTACTGGTGATCAGAGATGTTCTCCATGAGATTCACATCTTTGGTTTTGAGTGAAATAAAGAAAGATCAAGAAGACCAGTCACGTGGAACGTGTCACGACCCGGCTCAAAGGCAGCAACAGACAGGGAGACAAACGAGCGGCCTGCTAACAAAAGCTATTTATTTTTAACAACACCAGTAATTATAAAATGATGTGCTGCCAATATCAGTTAGTTTCATTCAGCCCACTCAGTATTTAGTAATACACTTAAACCCTGAACTCACGTTACCTAGACGTTACCTTACCTGAACCATCACCATGACAACCGAGACTACTCCTTTTGCTGATAAGATGTGTTTGAAAGCTTTGGAAAAAGCCAACCATGATTTGTTTTGGTCAAATCAGTTGTTCTGTTTTAACTGTAGAGGTTCACAATCAGATTTGATGGAGCGTGTCACTGAGCCTGAGGCCCAAATGTAGCTGTATAAAATATAAAATATATCGCAGGAATCAAAGAGAAAGGAAGTCTTGGCAGCCTGGAAGAGATGATAAATGAGGGGGGAAAGGATCAGACAGCAGCGCAGGGACTATTAGCAAACAAGAAAAGAGTTTGAGGGAGGTGAGAACAAAAGGAGCTACAAACTCCCAAATCATGAATGTTTTTTGACAGTGAAAATACTAATGTTTGAGCTCAAGCTTCTGGGATAGAACAATACCATTTTTTGGTAAAGCTTTTGTTTTTGTTATTATTTTTTAATCCTTGAAGATTGTTAAATTTCAAAGACGCTTTCATTGTGCATGTGCATCTGAGCTCGTCTTACAGTTTGTCTGATGTGTGATGGCTATAATTCAGACTGAATGAGAGCTTTAACAACCCCAACCCCCCAATAACACACACACACACACACACACACACAACACACACACACACACATGCAAGCACACAAAAAATGGAAAGAAAAAAACCCGTTTACATGCTCAATTAATTGCTGATCTACCTTGGCAGTTAAAATTCAGGTCATGTGTGGAGGAGCAGCTGTGTGTGTTTGTGTGCGTGTGCGTGTGCGTGTGTGTGTCTGTGTGTGTGTATGCGTGCGTGTGTTGTGTGTGTGTGTGTGTGTTGTGTGTGGTGTATATGTGTGTGTGTGTGTGTGTGTTGTGTATGTGTGTGTGTGTGTGTGTGTGTTGTGTGTGGTGTATATGTGTCTGTGTGTGTGTATGCGTGTGTGTGTTGTGTGTGTGTGTGTGTTGTGTGTGGTGTATATGTGTGTGTGTGTGTGTGTGTGTGTGTGTGTGTCTAATGAGCTCTCCTGTGCAGCATCTGTGGTCTATGTCGCACTCAGTCTCCGTCCTTCTCCTCCTCTGTGGCGGTCGCTCTCTTCTCAGTAGAAAATAAAAACCACAGAGCTTTGAAAAGAAGAAGCTCTGCTGTCAGCCGGACAGTCAACTTGACAGCAATAGTCAAAGAGGAAAAACATGACATACTCTTACGTATTGTTTACTCTGCTGTAACTCTTCCTTGTTCTACTCTAGTCTACTGGAACTTAACTGTACTCACCTGTACTCTACTCTACAGTGATATACTATACTATACTTTCTACCGTCATTCTGCTCTGCTTTATTTGATATATGTTGCTTTTACGCTTTACTCTACTCTTTTCTATTTAGTACTTTCCAGTAACACTTATCCAATCTACTATTTTATAATGCTTCAAAGACAAACTGCAGTTTATGGTAACTATTTGTTATTATAGTAAAGTATTACCAACGTAATACATATGTGAAGAATCGCTGCGACGTCGCTAAAACAGGTCCAACAAGCATCAGAGGTCAGATGGTCAGAAGTACTGCAAGCAAATCCCCAAATCTATCTAGGAGAGAAAGCAAAGGCATACTGAAGAAGCTCAACCATCACAACCATTATAAACACACATCCAAGCTTACAGACCAACTTCCTGGTTCAACGTTGACCTACTAGTACATGTGGATGAAAGCATTGACGGTTTTGTACTTTGGACGATATAGATTGTGGTGCTGTTGAATTGTATTGCGTTACACAGAGAGGGCTTTCAGTCATTTTGTCCACCTCATTTACATCAACGAGGACACAGACTAAAACACTGAGACACCTCTCTGGAGAAATGCAGCCTCTAAAATGATCACACAGCTGAATCAACACCGCTCTCGAACACTTTCAACTAAAGCTGGACATTATATCATGAAATAACGATAAAACTTTAAAACGGTAAAACCTTTCCACAAAGTTGTTGGACCAACTGTAGCTAACTGAGAACACTTAAACAATTAAGAGTATTTAATGAAACAGCAGGAAAAGTCACACACCGAGATATTGAAATGAAATCTCCATCCCAGTTTATGTTTTAAAACTTTGGAAAGCTCCTTCAGAATCACAATGAAATTCAACATGCAGCATTCCTTGTGACAAGTGCATTTAACCTAATGTATAACATTGGTGGAGTGCATCTTAAACTCTTTACCATTTTCCGTCTACATTATTGTATTCAGCTGCAACTCTCTGCTCTTTCCAACTCCAGTTTACTCTGCTATAACTCTGGCCTCACCATTACTCCTCTCCCCTGTAACTCAGCTATATTCATCATTTCTAAATTGCAACATAACAAAAGAATGTAACAAGTCGGTGAGCTCCTAATCTCCTCATCGCTGCAGGTAAAACTTGCCCTAGTTGGTCTGACATTAGAGTGTGTTTCACTCTTATTGCCTCACTCTGCCTGCCTGACTGAGGGGAATCTGACTAAATGATCCATAGATCTGCACATTCCCTCCTTAACCTACTTTAATCCAGTTTCATCACCCATGTCTTCAATCTGTGTGTGTGTGTGTGTGTGTGTGTGTGTGTGTGTGTGTGTGTGTGTGTGTGCATTCAAAAAGCCTCATTCTTTTTGAATGCAAGTTGCCAAAAAACATGCTCCACTTTCTCTCTGTGCCGACCAATGACATCTCAGTGTGTTCAAGACTGTATTCCATAAAAGAGTAAACACCTCTCATGAAGCCTTTTATAATGCCCTTCTCTCTGTATGTTATCAGATTTCTTTCCTATTGAAATGGGAAACATGGACCGTAGATATTTCCAATTACTGCAAACACAGGATGCTTTGCACATAAATGCATGTAATGCAGTGCTTAGGTGAGAGGGTATTGGCTTTAGCCCAGGAGTGAAAAAGCAAATCAGATGCAATTATATTAAGAAAGGCCATCTCAGATTGCTTCTAGAGGCTGAATATTCTGCACAGCAGACCTATTGGCACACAGATTAATACTGAAATAAATTGGATGTAAAAGAGAATTTCACAGTATTTAGGAGTGATAAATAAGATTTTTTCTGTAAAAATGTTTTGGAATAACAAAAAAAGGCTTCAAAGAGAAGCGTTATACCTGTTTTTGTTGGTGGTTGATTAGCCTTTTTCACAAAACCATGATAATTAACCATGATTAAAACTTAAATGAACTCCCTTTCTCATTCTCTCTCTCTCTTTCTCTCGTTTACACACACACCCACATTTAACGCCTCTAATGAAAATGCCCATCTGTTTGTTTTTCCTAATTACAAGGCATTTGGCTTGTCAGAACATTAACACAGCGTGAATCAAACATATTTTTTAAAGGGCATAACTCTAGTGGAAATATTGTGCATCTTGAAGGCACACAACTGTTAAAGTGCCAATTAGTGCTATACTATCCCACGCCAACTACCTAGTAATGAAATATGGAATATCCTTAAAGGAACAGTTAAACATTTTGGGAGATTACTCTAATTTGCTGACTGTCCTCCCAAGGAGAACGACAGCATCATAGTTTTAGTTTATCTGTTTGCGTTTGTAAGAATGTTGACGGGAGCAAGTCAGAAGTGACAGAGCAGCAAGGTCCATAGGGAGGCGATGGGTGGATGGGACTTTCATGCTTGTACAGTAAATGTGAAGCTATACCGTGGGGCGCAAATGAGCTGAGCTCAGCACAAAGACCAGAGCCAGCTCACCTGGCTCTGTCCAAAGGAAAATAAATCTGTCAACCAGCACTTAAAGCTTACTAATTAATTTCTATAGCATCTCAGCTTCTTTTTTACTCTGTAAAAAATGTGTACTGTAAAAACGTCATTTAGCCGTTTTATGGGGGGTTACATGCTAAGCTAGTTCTCAGCTCTGACAAGTGTAGACACCATGATGCTACTGCTCTGAGCAAATATATTAGTTAATGCTTTTACTTTTTGGTTTTCATATATTGTGTTATTTAATAAACTTCAGAGGTGTTGGTAAGTGGATTTATTTACCTCTGGACAGAGCTAGCCCAGCTCGTTTTTTGTGCTAAGCTAACCGGCTGCTGCCTGTAGCCTCATATTTAACAGCACATCAAAAAGTTATATTCTTCTTATAATGTTACCTGTGAGACACAACTTTTTGCAGATGAAGAGCTGAGGATGAGGAGAGGAGAATGTGTTGTTTGTCCTTCAGTAGCAAAGATATTCATGCTTCACAGTACTGCAAATCACAACACCGTCCTTTTGTCCTTGACTGAACGCTTGGATAACTACAAGTAAAAGACTTTCAAAGGCTTTAATGTTTATTTTTCTACATTTGATTGATTTTTAGGTTTAAGTCTAGTATACCTATGCACACACACACACACACACCTGGCCAGATGGCTAACAATCTTATTGATCGCTGGTCTTTAACCTCTTGGGTAAAAAAGGTCAGTCTAATTGAAAGCTCTGCATCCTCAGGAGAGCTGAACTGTGCTGAACTGTGACATTTACTGAGTCCTGATTTCAGGTCGCCTCCTTTTGCCCTCTGTCTCCTCCCTCTGCAGCACTGTGCCGCTAATGGTCTCATCACTGCAATGCAACCACTGTTTCTCACCGTCACAGCTCCCTTTCTTGCTCTCTGCTGTCACTGCTGTGCTAATAAACGTTTGGAGGAATTTTCTTGAAGGACACCAAGTTGCTGCTGCTGGTCTTCGGTGCTTCCGTAAATTAAACCTCAGGGCCCATTTGACCAGGCTGGCAGAAGGTGATGAGGAAGGCTCCTCAAACTTTAGTAGCACCTATATGACACTGAAGACAATGTCACCAGGCGGATTGAATTAACCTTCAGGACCTGCAGACAATTCTGGTCTACTGTCCAGCTATTGAAAGCGTTTGTTGCTACTCTCTATCTCCTCTGTCCTTGCCATCTTTCAAAAAAAGCAACAAGAAAAGGGGAGACGTTTCAAGATAACTTAATAGCTCAGACGGTGAGGTTTTAGGGCCATCTAGTGGCAATAAGCGGTGTCACATGATACTTCGTTGTCCAAGAAACTGCATTGCATTTTTCAAAATAAAAGTTGCCTTACAGTGGAAAGCAGGAGAAGAATAACAAAGTGGTGATATTTCAAGGATGATTTATAAATGTATAAGATTAAATTAAAAGAAAGCCAAAGAAAATAAATACATGTCGTCTTCTGCAGCGCCACTGGATCAAATATGTGATCAGTTATTAATAATTAACTTAATTTGGTCCAGGAGTAAAAACAAATGTGATGTCATATCAAATAAGCAATGAAAATAAATTGATAGAATATGATGCTTAGAGATTAATGGGGCATTTTTCTGTATAATGGGTACTTTTTCCCAATAATACCTACATTCTCAATTCAGGCCTTTGACTTTTAATTTAATATTTGTACAGTGTGGTATACTTTAAAGAAGTAAAACATCTGAATATTTCCTACACCACTGTTTAATGGTGGACAGTGTTATATATTAAATTACTAAACAGTATGAAGTAGTAAAATGTAACATCATGTAAACATGTTGTTTATGTTTTAATTATCAATGAGAATAAACCAATAAGATAATAATAAAACAGTGTGACAATTAAATTAATCTGAAAGGGAAACATGGGTATTATTATTACTTCTTTCACCACTGCTTTTATTCATATATTATTTATGAATGAAGACACGGGTGTTCTCGACATCCGGTGAAAATACATGTCTGAACATGTCTGGAAATAAATCATTCCAGTCAAAGTTTAACAGGAACAGAGTGTTCCTGCTGTTCCCGTCTCGTCCGACAGGGGTCGCCTGCTGCCTCCGTGGCCGCCTCTCCGTGGTCTCTCTCCGGCTGATGGAGCTGCAGTCCGGCTCCCATTCATCAGTCTTCTTTTATTCACAGTGACAAAAGCGACATCAAATGGGGAGGAGCAGGAAAACACAACAATGCATTTCAGGACACAGACACTTAGCTAGCTAATTTATGCAAAGTGAGAATAAAGCGAATCCAGGCGTTCAACATGACGTGTACTCCTGTGTGTCAGCGTGTGTGTGTGTGTGTGTGTGTGTGTGTGTGTGTGTGTGTGTGTGTGTGTGTGTGTGTGTGTGTGTGTGTGTGTAAATATATAAGTTAGTATTTTTAATTTACTAATTCATAATCCCAAAAGAAATCCCGACATTTAACATGTTGGACTCGTGACACAGGAGTCAGCCCACATACAGTTGCACCGAAATCCAAACAGTTTTTGCTTCTTCCCATTCTTGTCGGCACCAAAAGTCCACGAAATGAAGCTGAAACGATCTGTCTCTCTCTCTGGCTCCTGCTAGCTGTTTCCCAGCTAAATCAAAAGGGGTGAATCGTGGGGGGGTCATGTCTGGCCACCCCTCAGGAGAATAACGGGGTCTCTGTCTGCCCCCTAAACCACCAACGGTTCTTCACTGTCCCTATGGCAACAGCCAAGGACCCTGGAAGACCCCCAGACTGGAGCGTCCAAGCAGATGCCCATAATTAACGTTGCTATATGGAGGTGTCAGTCCTGCCAGTCTGCCTTACATGGAGGCAGACCCTCTCCCAGACCTGTCAGAGGCCCATAGGACTGGGTGAAAAATGACTGCCCTGCGGTGTGTGTGTGCGTGTGTGTGCGCGTGTGTGTGTGTGTGTGTGTGTGTGTGTGTGTGTGTGTGTGTGTGTGTGTGTGTGTGTGAGTTGGGGGTGGGTAATGTCTGCCCACCAGTATCTGCCCGGTCCTGCTTAAGACCATCATGCGTTGGCAAAATATAAAAAAGATTTTACACTCGAGACCATCTCCATCGAAACAAACCGTCTTTAAAAGTGAGTTATTCAAGCAAAAATCGAAGTAAAACAGCGATAAAACAAGGAAAATTGGCACCGAAGCTCATATAAGATCATTAATGGCTGAAGAGCAAAACCTCCTATCTGAAAAATTCTCTTTTTTGTGAACACAAAAAAATAACTTGTTGTTTTCTTGCAGAATGCTATTTGTTAAGGATACCCGATACATAATATACAAATATACAAAATACCAAAAATACTAAGAAATACAAAAAAAAAATGAAACAAACAAAGTGCAGATTGGAGGGTTTCCCCCACTTTTCCTGGATCATTTTGCAGATAGGAGGTTTTGCACTTTGGCCATTGATATCTTAAATCCTTTGTAAAGTCACCATAGTGTACTCCATTGAATATAAATGTATTATCTTTTAATGTATAATATGAATGTGACATGCTGTTGTGACTGACTTGTTGTCTGAGGAGGAGATTGTGTCCCGTCCTTCAGATGGAGGGACCATACCAGAAATCTCCATAAGTACTGAAACAACCAGACCTTGGAAACACATTTCAGACATTTGGACATTCATCATTTCACGAGCATTTGATCCCGGTTGATCTCACACACACACACGCACGCACACACACGCACACGCACACACACACACACACACACACACACACACACACACACACACACACACACACACACACACACCGGTTATAAATAAGTTAACAAATGCCTGGAACAATATGTTTGCTGACACTTTATTTTAACCCCTCAAATAAAAGGTTTATAACACTAAGTAGTTATGAATGAATGACTGTATTTGTCAACAACTATAACTCTACTGCTGAAGCAACAGTAACTTGTGTATAAACAAATAAGGAGTTTTTAATATAATATAATAAAGTTCATATGTATTCATTTAATAAATCCACAAATAGACAACTGAACAAACTCCCTCTGCTTATGAAGGTATTGGAATGTGGCTGAAAGCTCTGGAAGAGAGAATGTGATCCTTGAATTAAAAACAAAAAGTGAAACTATTATATATAATTTATAAACACTTTAAAACCCACCAGTATAATAATGTATGTCTGTATAATTGCTTTATAATTGCGAAGGGATTTGTTGATAAGATCTTTTAAATGTTTATACCATGCTTCATGGGAGGAAATACATTGACAAATAGTTAAAGATGTCCTTTTACATAATGCTAAAGTACATTATATCCCCCATTCACCTGCATCTCTTTAATTTAATTTTACTTTATATATGCACTATATTTAGGCTAATATTTAACATTGGCACACATTATCTTATCTTTGATGTTCTTTGTGGTATATATTGTATCATTTTACTATTGCTTACTTCAAACACAGTACTGGAGGGGGCAACAAATGTAGAGATATGTTCAGTATTTGATAAGTAGAAAATTTAAATTATAGTGTGTCATGTATAGTGTGTTGTCCTCCTGATAGATGCTAAATGGGGGTTTGAATAAAGTGTTAGTGTGTTCTTGAGGTGAATAAAGAAAGAAAATGTCAAGCCAGGTTTCTGGCTTTTGATCAGATTCAACGAACACCATCGATCCCCAATGTTTTCCTGCCTCACAGGTCGACTGATATGTGCTGATCAGGTTAAAGACACCTCCAACTGCTGTCCGGCAAGTGACACCAAAGGTCACCAAATACACTGTCCACGAGTCCACGAGTTCATCATCCGCCCTGTGGTAACCGGCACACTCCGCGGGCTCAGAGGGGATCAGGGGGGTCATCTCACCTCTGACCTGGCCTGCCCTCTTTGACATCATTAGATAATAAGATGTTTCCCTCCTCACTGATGAATCTGTTTCTTTTTGCAGGACCACAGAGAGTTTCAAGTCAAGTAAATGCTTCATGGGGATGTCCAGCTTTTGAAGCCCAGCTGAGGAGGTCTGTAAAAAGGAGACAAGTGAAAAGGTATATGGGCTCGTAAAAGTGGATTAACAACAACATGCTGATTCAGAGGTTCAGTCAATGGTTTTATTTAGTTTGTGTTATTATGCAGGATTGCGATGACCACAGTTGCACTGCAGATGTGACTGTTACTCCTTAGAGTTGAATACATATTAAAGCACGATCATGAAAATAGGTGAAGTAAGGATTATGGTGGAGTCACTTACTGATTTGTTAAACTCTTCACTTCACGATCACAGACAGAACTGCACCATCCAAATCATGAGTGAAGGGTTTATTCCCTCAGGGGTCGTGGGATCAGCGAGCCAGACATCATTTTATGGGACCTCAAATGCAGGAACATGGGGAGGTGGGACGGGGCTGTCTGGGAAAGAGCCAGCCAATTATACTCTGGCTAGACACATCACACTTACATGTCATACATGTGGGAATCTTCTGCCTCTGACATCAAGCTCACGCTGAGCTCCTGCTCTTGTTTTACAGACACCTGTTTCTGGTTGGAATAACTCCAGAAAAATGTATAAAGCTGATTCACTCCATTTTATTTAAATGGTGTAAAAAAGGCAGAAATGTTAAGCTTAGCAAGCAGTTTGCACCAAAGCAAAGGCAATTCTATTTCCTGTGTGTTTTGTATATATACAGGACTTTAAATAGGCGTCCTGAAAATATGGTTTACGTTTTTCGTTTTTCTCTTTCAAAAATGGGCACTGAGACAAATCTGAAATAAATAAAACTGTTTTAATTTCTTGTTTATGTCTGTTTGAATGAACTTAAACCCATCATAATGCAACTATCATAAATGTAAGTGTAAAAGTTAGGTAGATAAGCCCATGAAAGGTCATTAATAGCCTTTCAGTTATTGAGTATCTGAAAAGCACTGATCTGCTCTCCTGATAATTATAAACATATATAGTAATACTCTTTTCAACTCAGATGGTGTTCATGTCTTTTAAAAACAAAACTCTTCATTTCACTAACATTTGATCACAGTTCCTTATTGAGCCCTCAAAGGGAAGTTTATCTTGCAGCCTTAAAGCTAAACAAACATAAACAAATACAATTCTTGTCTCTGGAGTGAAAGCACATTTAACCAGAAATGATTTAAACCATACAACACAATGCTTGACATTACGCATTTTAATAAACATACACTATTATCTGTCCATACAAAGTACTGCAGTAGAAATTAGGTTTTTCTTACTCTTTCAGGAACGTCTTTCCTTTTGGTTGAAATGACAATGTTATAAAACAATTGTGTCAATATCTACAAACAGTAACAGATGAAATGTAAGATGTAAATGTATTTCATCTTCGAATGGAGACACAAAAAGACACATTAAGAAATGTTGTATTTTTTCGTTTGAATAAACAATTAGACAATTGAATGCATGTTGTTTTGTGTACTAATTTACTGTTTTAGAAGGAGTGACAACAACAGAAGCCTTTTTGTGTGTGTGTGTGTGTGTGTGTGTTTTGTTTGACTGTTGATGACAGCCTCACAGTGGGCATATCTATCCATCTATCTGCTGCTGCATTTGAATACAAGGTGACGAACTCTCCCACGCCAGGGAGTGCGCGCCTTTTTGGAATTAGCCACGCGGCACGCCACGCATAGTAATGGTGGCTCGCGCTTTGAGCTTGAACTTGACCGTAGGAATGCGGCTCGTGGGAACGCAGGCTCGAGGGTGCCCTCTTCTATTCATGGCGCACAGGTCGGTGTCAGCTCTGATTATCATAAAACCCAGCCTGCTTCAAATTAAGGCACAGGGGCTCAGTCTCTCTCTCTCTCTCTCTCTCTCTCTCTCTCTCTCTCTCTCTCTCTCTCTCTTTCACACCAGGCAGAGGAGGAATTAACAGGTCTGCACTAACCTGCTGTGGTAAGAAGTTCACTCTGTTTAATATATTTAAACATAAAAGTTTATAACAATGCCTGTCCTCTTTAAAGCTACTTCAACATGTCTACAATTATTTACCTTTCACATCATTTTAAAAAACTTATTTTACAATTAAATTGTAACTTGTTTTTAGTTGGAATGTGTTTGTGAAATTTTAAAAAATGAACAGTACTTTCTTGTACCCTTAAAGTTAGATGTTGTTCATTATCACCTCTAATTCTGTCTCATTAACTGTCTCGTGCAGATAGCATGGTTAATGAATGCACACTAGCCTTGTATTCGGTATGTTGTCTAAAATGTGTTTAGTCTCAACCGTAACCAGAACTTCTATTTGTTTAGATTTATCAGTATTTCCATTGCACACATTTGAGAAGCTGTGTATAGTAATAGAACATTTCTACCTTTTAAAATATATTATATTAATTATTAACAGTATTTTATTCACCTAATCGTAATCTTGTATTTACTAAATTCCTGTCTCTCTCAATATAATCGTATTGACTTCATTGTTAATTCATTAGTCATATACAACACAGTCTGTAATAAATGTAAAAACACGTTTTTAATTGGAAGATGCTTGTAATAATAACAGAATAAAACAAGAATTTTATTTTTTTTACAGTTACACCAAGGTATTTTTCTCAGATGACTTGACTAAATTATTCTCACAAAGGCCAGACTTGAGCCTGAAGCTGCATCTTGAGTTTAGTCTTCTGAGTCTGAGGCCTGTGAGTTTAGCAAGAGACTTTAACAGTTCATAAAAGAGACATGGCCAATATATTAAAGAAGTAAAACATTTATATATTTCAGTTACATTTTATTCAGCAGACAATATTTGAAATGATGATGAGTGAAAAATGTATATGTTGCTCAATATTTGCTTGATTAAGACCAGACTGTTCACAATAGGGTTTTTAAACAACCATGACATTTATGTTGCTTATTTAGAAGATGGAAGATAACATATATATGCATCCTTTCTGCTATGTTTCTTTGTAAGGAACAAAGTTAGTCATTCAAAAAAAATTAATATCATTTTGTCATCAGCTCGGCACAAATGACTGTTATATATAACAAATACTCTTTGTTCCTTCATCTGCTCCATAAAATTGGTAATATGTTATTATACATTGTGGTTAACTTGTCTGATCCTGTATCAGGTATAAATGTATGACTGCTTGAAAGCTAATTAAATCTGAACATTTCTGGGGTTATCCAGAGATATCTGCTAAAAAACACATGTTGCATTAAATGCCATTGATCATTGTCAAAATTGTCAGATGTGAAAATGAGTTAATATGTATAATCTAATCATTCAATATACACTATTCAACCACTTTAGAGGTTTGCTGGTACATTTTAGAGTGTGTGAAATGTGTCTTGTATTAATGCAAAATGTAACAGAAAATGTACATTTCATGAAAGACTAGGACATGTAAACCAACATTTTGTAATAATAGATTCAATTTTTAATCAATAATACAGTAAAACACACAGCCTCACAGATATTGGAAAATAAAAAAATCTAATATTAATTAAGTTTTTATTTAATTCATATAATCAAGTACAGACTTATTTGTATCTGCTGTGTTAAGAATAATAAGAATAAAGATTAAAGATATATAATTGTGCTCCTAGTCATCACAATTATCAGCCAGCAGCCTGTGTTGTATGTTCATGATCTGAAAAAATAACAATAACAAGAATAATAATAATTATTGTTATAAAAAGAAGCCTTTGCAATATAAAATATTTCAACCTTTGCTTTCTTCAATCTGTTAACCTTTCAACCTCTTATTTCAATTTCACTTTCAATAGGAAACTTCTGATTAAAAACTAAAATCAACACTAAACTAATCTGAATCTATATTCAACAAACACAATTCTCCCTCATTTTTATGTATTCATTTATTTTATAAATACAGTAAAACTGGTTTCTGATCATGGCATTCATTTATTAACACCATCGTTTTCATAATGGCCTATAAACCTTCCAATAAGTATTATATACATATATAGATATAGAATGACATGCAAACATGCTTTGTTCATTGTGTAAATAGCCTTATAAAACAAGATTACAGTGCCATGTACTGTAAACGGCCCTGTTCCTTCTCACCAAAGGGTGTCACTGTTTCGCCCTGGATGTATTTGACTGTAAACTGTATTTATGTATATCGGCCTCTGTGAAACGAGGCATGCAACATATCGTTTTTTTTAAAAAGATCTAACCCGTTACAATCAAACCTGCCCACCCTTATTATAGGGTGTATATACATACATATATAAATACTATATATTGTTATGGATAAATGGCCATGTTGACACGTTTGATAGGCCCTATGCCGGCTATATTCCCTCCTATACTCCACCTCCTCATCATCATCATCATCATCCTCCCTCCCCTCGCCTCGGTCGCTGCAGCCGTTTCTCTCACACTCCTGTCTGCCTCGCTTTATCCGGTAAGAGAGGATTTTTCCAATAATATATATGAGCTCTCCGTTAATGCAGCAGGTAAATAACATTTAATATTTTAAGGAAATTGCGTTTAACTACAGGCGTCGTGGTGCACTTTTGCATACAGGACAGGAGACAGACCCCTTTCAGAATGTCGAGCCCAGTTTATTTGGATGGAGTGCCGAAAGGAAACATTTTGGGAAAATATTTTAATTCACTTTTAATGCACAGAATCTATGAGGACGCAATTTTTGGATTTAACTCAAATACATTGTAAGTATATTGAGACAACATTCCACGAATGTCGGTGCAATATGCCACATTGGCTTCATTTATATAGTCTTAATTGCACATTATTTAATATATTAATGATTGTATTTAAAGGGGATATTTTATGTGCGTGTGCGTAGAGAAGATGTTGAGCGAACTGTTCATTCGTGTAATTATTTACGTTACTGATAAACTGCTGCTAATATTTTTCCCAAAACTATAAGTAAATTGGAACTGTATTATTATAATAACATCGTGATATATTCAAATATACTATATGGCCTCTCGAGCATTACAGACTCACTTCAAATCATCGGACAAATCGTACACATTTTTCTCACGATGCATGTCAATTAGCCAGCATTAGATTTAATGCAAACTCCGGAATATTTAATGAGGCTCTTCGCTGCCATGTGCTCATGTGAGAAGTATTCATGTAGTAGAGGAGGAGGGGGAGGAGGAGGAGGAGGAGGAGGCGGAGGCCCCGGGCAGCGCTGCAGTGCAGAGTTCAGCAGGGAGATATTGTTGTGAGCCTGGGAAAGTGTAGCGGGGCTGACGCCAGACTCTGTTGTTTAGGGTGGGGGGACCTCGAGGATCCCAGACCTGATTGTCATGTAAATGTATCTCCGGCACGTTGTTGAACTTGATTTTGACTTCTTTTTTTCTTCTTTTCTTTTCTTTTTTTGTGTGTGTGTGTCTGTGTGTGTGTGGGGGGGTGGGGGGGGGGGGGGGGGGGGGGGTGTGTAAAAAGTGTCTCACTTGTTTGTGGGAAAATCCATCTGAGGACACACACACACACACGGCACCTCTTTCAACAGATTGTCAGCCTTCAGCACAGTTGACTAAATGCATTTTATATCTCCAGAAATTAATATACATTTCGTGGAATATAACAGATACGAGTATAGCAAACTAAAATAGTTTACATTGTATTCTACAATTCTTCTGAGATATTTTTTTTACATTATTTCACCACACTGTTGATTCGTGAGTGCTAGGCTTTGCATGAACACGTACTGTATCACTTTATGATTGATTAGGTGGAATGATGGTTTACAAGCAAATAGGCTGTATACGAAATAGGAATGCACGTGCATGTATATCTAACGCCCTGGTCGCGCATGCTCAGGAGCAATGAGGATTCTGCATCCAATCAAAATGAACACCGCGCTCTCTCGCTGCAACAATGATTTTCAAAGAACGTCGTGGGCCTTCTGGTTGGGCACCAGCACAACGTTCTGTAAGTTCAATTATAGGATGCCAGCAGCAGAGGCCACAGCTGATTTCATCTGCTTATAAACGATGCAGAGTATAATTAGATTCACACAGTAGAGCCGGACCTGTGCAGCAGCTGACAATATAGCTGCACCTCCATGATACTAACAGATTCCCCGCAATAATCAGATATGTAACTGGTATCTGATGCAAGCTTCGAAAAAAACACAGGCTGTAGCTCTTTTATTGGTTTACCCCGACACACACACACACACACATACAGGTACACACGCACACACACACGTGCACACACGCGCGCACACACACACGTGCACACACGCACACTAATCCCACACCTTTTTAAATATCCTTTCAAACTTCGAGAGATATTGCTAGTTGCTATTCGGGTCTGGTCTCTGCCACTGGCTTCTTTTATCAAAGTATGTGATTGTTATCGCGCCCACTATCTCATCTCCACAGCCCAGATATCACTCATATCATAATATCACAATCGATAAGGTTGCATATTGCCTGAATATGCTATCATGTTAGGCTATAGGCCTTTTCTGCACCAAGAACAGAAACCCCGGATTCCTCTGCTCGGTGCGTTAACAGTGAGTATAAGTTAGCTTATTAAACTGAAACACACAACAAGTTATCATCCTTTATGGAGTCTCTGCAACCTCTAAATAACGTTTATTATGGGCTGTTAAATGTTAACAAGGCTATTGCTGTTATAGTAATGTAACAAGCAAACAATAATCCTCATATCAGGTTACACGAACAAGTGCAGGTCATCGAACTGGCTTTATTTCGCCAGTGTCCCAATAAAATTAATTTAATCAACTTTTTAGCATTGTCTAAAACGTGCAAAAAAGATGACAGCTGACTAAAATAGGAATAGCATTTCGTGTGTTTTTTTGCGTTTTGTTTGGCTTCTAACTAAATCAAATACAGCCTATTGCCTCTTCCAAATGAAAATGAGCTTTTATTGCTGAAGGACTTCTAACTAATAAATCCTCATCTCTAATCAAATGATTAGAATAACCGTTGCTGCATAATGCTGTTAACACGTCTAATTATTTTATGAAGTTTGTCGTCCCATTACATTGGCATTGCAGGAGTAACGCTTATTTTAGGAGAGAAAGCTTCAATAAATATAACAATAAAAGAGCCTTCCATAGCTGACTTTTTCCAAAATATAGAAGCTTTTAAAAATGTCGAATTCATTTTTCAAAAATACGTACAATCATTGCTGTCAAAATATCATTTTTTACCCAGCTCCATTTGCGAAAGATGTTACGCACTCCTCTATTGTACGACCTGACTAGTGCGGATAACTAGCGGAATAAAGTCCTGGCTGACATACACCTGCATTCATTTTCAAATTGGCGATTTAATGATTTCGGAACCCCGCCTCTCTCTCTCTCTCTCTCTCTCTCCCTCTCTCTCTCTCTCTCTCTCTCTCTCTCTCTCTCTCTCTCTCTCTCTCTCTCTCTCTCTCTGAGGCGGAGTTTATCCCCCTCTGCTCAGCGTGTGGACTCTCTTCACTTGTCAGTAGCAGCTTGCATGTGTGAGGGAGAGGACACATGCAAATCCATGGAGACATAGGACACTTTGTAGCTTTAATATTCTGCTCTTTTACACTATTTCTCTCATCGGGTGCAATCAGATCACAGGCTCTGGTAACACGGAAAAATCCAAGGCGGAATTTGAAATTGTTGGAGGATATTGACTGTATAGTGGAGTGGAGTCAGCCTGATGTGCAAGTAAGTGATGCTGGCCTTATATGACTGGTATATACTTGATGTCGGAATAGCCTTGATTCTGATTAAGATGGCTCTTGGTGGTTTTGTGTTACTCTGAAATTTATTTTTATAGCAGTGACATTATTGAAGGCAGTTTGTGGGAACTTTGTGTGTTAGGCCTGATGCGTTTGAATAATGGCTCAAATCGAGCAGTGTGAAGCCACAGTGTTGACCAAAGGCAACTCGGACTTTCAAATGCATGTCTGCGTGCGTGTTGGTCAAACTATTAATGCAAGCCAAAAGAACCTGCGTGTGTTTTCTTATTCCACCTCCATATCAAGATATATGGGGAAAAGGGTTTTATAAAGTATAACATACAATATATAAAAGCTTCCAGTATTGTTGCTCTCTCTCTCTCTCTCTCTCTCTCTCTCTCTCTCTCTCTCTCTCTCTCTCTCTCTCTCTCTCTCTCTCTGTCTCTCTCTTTCTCTCTCTCTCTCTCTCTCTCTCCCCCTCTCTCTCTCTCTCTCTCTCTCTGTCTCTCTCTCTCTCTCTCTCTCTCTCTCCCTCTCTCTCTCTCTCTCTCTCTCTCTCCTCTCCTCTCCTCTCTCTCTCTCTCTCTCTCTCCTCTCCTCTCCTCTCCTCTCTCTCTCCTCTCCTTTCCTCTCCTCTCCTCTCCTCTCCTCTCCTCTCCTCTCCTCTCCTCTCCTCTCCTCTCCTCTCCTCTCCCCTCTCTCTCCTCTCCTTTCCTCTCCTCTCCTCTCCTCTCCTCTCCTCTCCTCTCCCCTCTCTCTCCTCTCCTTTCCTCTCCTCTCCTCTCTTCTCCTCTCCTCTCTCTGTTTGTATCCGAGAGGCGGCCCCTTTAAGAGACAACGGGTTAGTTTGTGTCTTTGGTTATCTAGCTGTATGAGTTTTAATTTCATAAAGCTAGAGAACCGAAAGTACGAACTGACGCCGAGCACTTCGGAGCCGGGGGCTTCCTCTCGCCTCGGCATGGAGGAGGAGGACACGATGCCGGGGCAGCAGCAGCAGCAGCAGCAGCAGCAGCAGGAGGAGGAAGCCGGAGGGACGGATGCTGAGGGAAGCTGCACGCCGCGGCTACCGATGAGGAGAAGTGGTGGTGGGGAGGGGAGGGCACTCCGCTGAGCAAGAGAGCAACACCGGCGGGATTTTAATGTTGGTTGTCCACCTCCGTGAGACAGGTGTCGGCACGTTAGAGGTGCCACGAGCGTGTCTGTGAGGGCGTGATTTAGGGTTCGGGTTTTGAGCATCGCGGTGTCGCTGGGGCCTCAATAAATCGGGGGAACATACACAGCTTATGCTGTAGTAGTCATATTCTGATGGTTTAGACAGAAATAGTTAAATGATTCGTGCAATTGGTCCACCCAGGACTCACGTGACGGTGTTGGCAGCAGCATCAGATCGCTTTTAAGATCTCACATGTTGGTAATGCTGATTAGGCCTATTAGTTGCCTTCATTTAAGCCAAGCTGCATCCACTGCATGTGCAGACTCCCTGACTCCTCTGACACTCAGTGTATTTCCTTTATGAGTGTAGGCTAAGTGATGTCCCCTGGCTGTAATTTACTTGACATTAGGAGTGTGATGTATAATTGGATGTACAACATCACTTGGTGCAAGATGAAGCCTTATTAAAGCAGGGACAGTGAGTACGGGACTGGACTACTGTGTGCTAACATGCCAGATAACAACACAGAAAATGTGTTTTTGGCATTCGTCATTTAGAACAAAGGAGACTGTACACAACCGTTGTCAGCTTATTTTTCGAACATGCTGTCATCACTGAATCCGAGTTAGACATGCCAGATATGTTCAAATGTGTGTTTCGCATGTGGATTATTTTTGTGTTTGCCTGCTAGATAAGAACAAAATAGGACATCGGCTCAGAGTTTGATCTATTCTTAGAGCGGAATCAGTGAGCCTGGAGATGACTGACAATCCCTGAAGTTCCAGCATGCTCTATTTAGACCATGACTGACAATATTTGATGTGCACGGTTAAACAAGAGAGCTTGGATCATGTGTGACTGTGTGTGTGTTGTTGAAGTTTGCGTTTGAGATCCGGTGTTGGAGCCGTAAAAAAGACTTCCATGTCCTCCATCTTGATATGAAAAATCATTAAAATATTATGATATCTTGTTATCTCATATTTATCTATCTTTCAGTTTGACAGATTGATGTGATGTGTTTTAGCATTTACCATAATACTTTATTATACAACATTGTTCGCGTTCAATTCTGGTTTTCAGTAGCTTAGCAACTGGGATGCTGACCGGATGAAGCCTGCTCTCCTATTGCTTCGTGGTATAGTTTGGGTGTCTTTTCCTTCACATTTTTTGTACTTGGCTTTACGCAAACACTTTCATGAAGCTTGACTTATTTTTCATGCAAAATAAAATATATGTAACCTCGCAAATATACAAAATAATGAGAAGTGCAAAACACCAGACAAGTTTGGTGGAGGGCTCTTAGCTGCTAGTTAACAAAGCTGCATTTATTCCTCTCCTCCCCTCCCCCCCCACCCCCCCATATATTTCCCTCCTCTCCCTCACAAGCCACTTATTTATTCCGGAAAGATGTGTTTTTATTTTAAATGAGAGCTTCGGCAATGATTTCACACACACTGATTCTCTTTTCTTTTGACTTAAAGGGGAAATGCCGACAACATCAGCCCTGAAGTTTGCATCGACTCACAATGAAGACAAACTGCCACCAGACAGGACAATGAGCCACCTTACATGCAGGTACATATTTAAATATGAGCACATGGATGTAGAGAAGTAGTTCAGATGTTATTTCCATATGTCCAGGATTTTTCCAAATGCACAATATGCCTTTTATTTTTGGTGCAACAGCAAGTCCGTGGATTTAAGAGGCAGGTTCAGGTCTAACTTTAAGATGCTGGAGGCTTACAGATAGTTATGTTTCAGCAGACTCTTGAGCGAACGATGGTGCAGCAATGCTGGCGGTTGATTGCTGTCCATATTTTGTAGAGCTGTGGGGATGGTTGTGTGTGGGGGGGTGAAAAAGACAGAGAACTAGAGACAGACTGAGCCTGAATTTTGAAATATTGAGGATTTTGTATTTTGCATCAAGAATGATTTTTAAAGTGGGCAGCACTGTAAACCTCAACATCTTATTCATATGAAAAGGGGCAATAAGAGGGACATTTACTGCCAGTTTTATTTGCGCACAGTGTAAATGTCAGTTTGATAATATTCATGTATATATCAGAATATATACACACAGTGTGGAGCTGCAGTAGTAGCCTACAGCAACAGAGAGTAAACGGTGTGATTTGAAGAGTAAAGTAAGACCTCCATGTTGAATTCCATCATTCCTTTGAAGTATTAACATTTGTTACTTTGCACATCATCCCCCATCCTCCTCACACACTCACACACACAAACACACACACACACACACACACACACATACTCACACACTTCTCTCTTTCATCCACATACATTCAGCGTATTATTCCTTTAAACACTATGATCCTATTTGTCAGGTAGAGTGTAGGTGCAGGGGAGGTGGCCGTGTAATCTGTGCTGCGGTTCTTTATCCCGTTAGGAGAGTGCAGGCGAGGTTTGGAGCTGCTCATGTGTAAAGAGCGTTTGGGTGGCGCTGTCCTTTTCGGCCTTAATGCCTTAACGAACCACGCTCCCCTTGTCCAAAGTCTTGTGATTATTGATGGGAAAATATTGATTTCCAAAACGGTGTCGCGCATGCATGATTAGCAAAGGCAGCATTAACGCTTGATAATACTGTGAATTGCAAAGGAAACCTTTGTGCAATCAGTGCGGTGAGATATTATTGGTTTCACCCATTTACATTCCAAATTTTAAGGCGTCTAAAAAAAAAAAACCCGAGGCCAGTAGATGTTATATCACACAGTCCTACCTTTAGGGTTGTAAGTTTGTTCCCTCCAATTCCTTAGTTCAGCATTAGGAATTAAACAATAAGTGCATATTGTAAGCAAGGTCAAATCTTCATGGTTCTACAACCTTGAAGCTCAATATAAAGCTCAGTTATTTAAATTTAATGTGGAGTTCTTTGAGTCGCCCAGATTTTCCCAAGCTTTATATATTAGCATATGGAAGGGCCGGCCTGTGCTGCTGTTTTCTAAAGTGGATGTAAATTATAACCTCAGTATTATACAGGCTGATAGGAGATAAATCTCTGCAGTAATGCATTGCAGCGAATGGGAGGTGGGGGTGGAGGGGTTGCTGTGGAGGGGGGTTGAAGAGTGTGTGTGTGAGAGGTACTGTACAATAGCCGGTGGCAGATGGAATACAGACTAGCAAAGCACTTGCTAATAGTAATGCTAAACTCTCTTTTCACTGGTTTGAGTATCTTCAGATTTTCTGCCGCATTTCTAGAAAGAAAAGAAGACATTTTAAGAGAGATTCTGAGAAAAAAAAACATTTTTAAGATAGTTTCAATATTTGTTTAATAGTTTTGCAAGTGTGCACACATCGTTTTAAAACAAATATTAACACAGGGAGATTACTAAGTCGAAATTTGCACTTGTGCGGTCCAAAAGGCTGAGGGGCTTCAGGCCTCACGAGCAGAGTGGAGATCTCTTTGGAATCTCTATGCAAACTAGGACTTGAATAATGAGATGTATTTATGAAGGGCTGGGAAAAGGGTCCTGCTTTTGAAAGCCAGTAGGCCGGAGCCTGAATGGGATGGAAGGAGGAGGGGGAGAGTCGGACAAGGGGGAACGGGGGGTATGTGTAGAGGGGGTACAGGGGCCCCCGGCAGCCCAGGCCTCGGCTGAGGCAGCTGTGAAAAGGGGTCCCGTCTTTTTCCCACGCCCAGCAAGACGCGAAACACTGCCGCAGCTCGCTAGGGTCAAGTCCCATCGCTAATATATACACACATACATACACATGCATGCACACACACATAGATGAGAGATGTGTGTGTAAACGTTGTGCAAATTAACAAGCTGTCTGGGAAGCTCGGTGACATGGGGGACACCTGCTATTCTCCCAGAATGCTTTGCACTCTCATCAGGGGCTGCTGTGCTTGATGGGACAACAATTAGGTCATAACTTCAACTTGAACTTAACATTTTGGTGAGGATTCAAAAGAGGCTGGATTATTATTTGTTTTTGTTTGTTTTCTTGGTCTTTTTGTGCACTTGAAAATGTTTACATAGTGCCATCTTTTCCTGTTACATTTATAAAATAAATCTAAGCCGTGATGCAAAAACAATCAGTTATGGAGAAATAATGTAATTTAGAGATGCTAAGAGATAATTGCAATTGTTGATGAGTCCATTCACTCAATCTGTGGAGACAAAACTTGGCCTTGTGCTTGGTCCGAGAACCTAACTGTCAACTTGGCATTGTCTGCCTGCACACACACACACACACACACACACACACACACACACACACACACAGCTTGCTTCAAGGACACACAAAAGAAACATTTGAACATGAAATGGAGGAGAGTCGAGGGAAGATATAAACTATAGAGGAATGTTTTTGGCGCTGATCTCTCAGTGCGACCTTCTTTCCTTCTCTAAATAGGAGCTGAAAGCAATATTTTAAAAAGAGAATACTGATCCCTATCTCTTTTATCAGAAGTAACGGGTGCTTTGCAACAATAATTAGCATGAAAAGGAAAAGCAAAGAAAGACAAAAGCGTCAAACATTTATTTAGTTTATTTGCTGCAAGCCTGGAGTTCATCTGTCTCATCGTTCCACATTTTGTGTTTGCTTGTTGCAGTTTGTTTAAGAGCAGTGTTTCTCTTGCAGCTTTTTGAAATGCTGTCCAGCTGCTCTTTTTGCTGCCTTCCCCATGAAGCTGGTATCACACCCATTCCTTCCCCCTGTGTCTCTCCAGATACTGGCACACCAATCAAATCGGGGCAGCTCAGTTCCCTCCCAGTTCCTTACTGCACCAGACCTACACAGAGCGGTGTCACACTAATTCAGGTCCCCCTGCCTGTGTGAGCTCCTTGCAAAGCGCAACTGTTATCTCTTTGAGTATATTCCTCTCTCCTTGCTCCCTTCTTTCTCTTGCCTGTACCCTCGTTCTCTGCCTCCTTCTCCCCTCCTCGTCATCATCTTCCCTCCTATTCAGATGAGATTCAAATAGAGAGGGGGACCCTTCTAATTAGCTCTGTAAAGATGCTTTGTCGCAGTCAGTGTGGCCACCAGTTTGTGCATTGAGAGGGGATGTTTTACAGCTAGTGTTAGCATTGAGAAAGTGTGTATGGGCTCTTAATGAGGTTTGTTAGCTGAGTGTGTATCCTGCTGTTTGAATACACCCTTGGCAGCCTTTGAAGGAATAGAGATGAAGAGAGAGAGGAGTAGAGAAGAGTATTTCAATGTGGCAGCTTGCAGAATGCAGAATATGCATTATGCACAATGTGGTTTCCATTTGATAGGCAGAATAATGCTTAACTTGCGTGTTGTCCGTGTAAATTGTGGGAAATATACAAGGTTTATCGTGCACCTCAGACAGACAATTTTTCTCGCCACAGAAATATGTAGCGACTCCAATTAATGCTCTGTGGAGTCATTCGTGACAATTGTTAAAGTAGAAGCCAAAATGAATCTAATGGTTTAGAGTAAAAGTAATTGACACTATTGGAAACTCAGCTAACAGTTTGCTGATGAATGGGAGGCCAAGTGCAGAGATAGAGAGAGATTCAGCTCATCCTTTGTGCTTATGAGTTAAGGCCAGCTCACTAAAGAAGACAGGGCCTGTCAGAAATAATTATTGTGCAACTTACGTGTTGGGCAACCTAACACTTGTTATAGTTTTTACTTTTCTTTTTCAATTCTAAAAAATGAGGGCTTGCATATTTCACATTCAGCACAAGGACAATGAAGATGACGGTTAAAATAATTGGGGATCAACTGTGAACAGTGAAAGGAAATAAATATCGTATAATGTAGACAAAATGCAGAGGAGAGGTAGTGGTGGAGATTAGAGATGGCTGGAAACAGATGAAACTATAGGTGGAAGGGAGATGGAGAGAGAGAAAAATGAGGAATTGCTGACCTGCTGAGATTGTAAACTGTCACTCAGGATGCAGACAGACAAGCAAGACAGACATCATTTCCACATATTACCCTCCACTACTGAAACTGTCGTCCTTGCAGCCCCTTCTGCTCCCCTTCTTTTTCCATCTTTCACTTCACTTCCATGTGATATTTCTTTTCGCCCGTGCACATGCATGAATATGAACCGCCTGATCTATTTCTTCTATCATCCTCCTCTCGCAGCTCCTCCACTTTCTCCAGGTCCGCCTGTTTTCCATTGAGGAAATGAGTCCGCTTGCAGAATACTCTCCCCTCTCATTGTTCGATGCTTCGTTGCCTCTCCATAGGAGGTAGAGAGTGTTTGGGCTCTTTCCCCTGTTTTACCAGTTTACCAGTGTAATCCTTTACTCTGGCACAATGAGCTCTCGCTCCAGCCACAGGATTCTATTAGGCTCCCAGAGAGACTCAGGATCTCCATAAACATTTTCCAGCTACCCCCTCACCACAGCTAAACTGATAGCTTCCTTTATACATGTTAAGCAGCGCTCCCCTTTGTTTAGCCAGAGGAGATTTTACCTGTCTGGAGAAGAAAGGCAGAATAAAAGCTTATACACTTACATTACAGAGGACTTGTTAACACTGTCGACTTCACTCCCAAACTGACTCCCAAAGCAGTGTTTCCTTTACAACCGCAGAGTATATAACAAGGAACTGCGAACAAGCAAATGCTTGTTATAAGATCTTTGGAGGAACGCTTAAGATGTAAAGAAAATGCTGAAGTCTTTGGAGGATGCGATTCCTGCTCGCTGCTGCAAACACAATGCCATTACAGTCTGCAGATAAACTCCCCAATCTGTCATGTCATTTAGAGGGTATAAGATTCACAACTGAGTCTGTATCTCAGTGAAACCTTTGAAATGTACAAAAGCAGACATACATTTTGGTATTAATAGTTTTCCATCTTAAGAGGAAACTTTACAAACTGTTGCTAATATATCGCCCTACTCATCCCTACTTGTCTATTGTAGTATAAGCACAACATGCAACAAGCATTTTATTTTAGCTGTAGAGTCTGAGCATGTAGGGATTTTCTACCAAAATACAAACAGTATAGCAAAACATACTAAACACAATAAGAACGAGGAGCACGGCCTGAGACTCCATAGCGTCGTTTAAATTAACTCACAAGTATATGAATGGCTCTAATGTGCTCTCTAATAGTAATTGATGCCTTATTGCTGATTCATGGGGTTATTGATATCTTGATATACTATTTTTATTTATTTATTTAATACATAACTGTGAATGTGTCAGTTCTAGCAAAATGGCTCATTTTCAACTATTGTCAGTTGGCCAAATGTTGAATTATTCATTAACAATAATAGGATGGACAACATTTCAAACCAAGCCAAGAGAAAGCAGACAAAACATATGATCTAGATTAACCATTTGAATACCATACAGGCTGATGATGATTATCTTGTTAAATGTTAGAATAATCTCAAAGAATATTGCTAATAGCTCTCGAAAGTGTTGTCATTTTTAAGGCAGTAGGATGGCTGCTGCTGCTGCTGCTGCTGCTGCTGCGATGTGTTTGTCGATGTCTCTGTTTTTTTCCTCAAGTCCAAAGCCAAAGGTCACAGCCAGGGCTCCTTTCTGCTCCCCTCCTCATACACAAACATACTCTTCTATCGCTCCTCCTGCCCCCCACCCACCCTTCCCTCTCCTCCCATCTTGATAATGCAGTTCTTTTCTTTCTTGCTGGGTGGAGGGCAGCCCTGAACCAACATTGTCCCCTATGCCGGTTCTAGTGGGGGGCCCTATTGTGTGTGAAGGAATGGGGAGTTAACACCCATGTCTGAACCCTCTCAATGGGGGCATTGTGTCTGAATCTTCCTCCGGCTCACCCAATCTCACCCCGCGTCACTCCCCTGCACAGGCCAAGCCAGGGGCTAGTCCGGGTGCTCCCCCATTATATAATGAAAACATGTACATAACAGCAAACTCAAATCCACAAACAGACCATCCCATAACTGACCTCGGCCGCTTTCACCCGGTACTTTCTGTGTCCTATTAATTTTCCATCAAACCACACTGAGCTGAATGTGTCTTTGCTGCTAGTTTTTACAGAAATGGGGGCCAGTGGAGGAGGCCCCTGCAATTCGTTTTTCTTATAGAAAAGAACAAAGCGACACATAAAGGACAATGTTGTATTAGCATGATAACAGGATTCAGAATGCTTTCAGAAAATGTCAAGATGCACTGCAGTAAAGGAATCCATGCAAACTATTCATTTAGTATTAAAACCGTTATCATGCTCATTGTTTTATTTATTTATATATTAGTCATAAGATATGTTAAAAAATGACTAGACATAATAAATGTCAATAATATTTCAAACAATGAAGGTAACAGATGTAATTTAAATGATTTATCTTTATGGGACAACAAAACATTTGAAAAATATGAACAGACATGGATGTGTCTGTATTTCATACAGTATGCTGAGCATTTTTATTTGTTTCTGTAGCAGTGAGCGCCTTGGGGCAGGTTACAAAAGAGCAAGTTGGCGTTTTCTTCCCACGTATTTTTAATCAAAGTGTTAGTGTTTACATTTGCATTTGCATTGAGCAAAGGGATGATAAAGGCCAAAGGTGAGATTTTGAAAAACTCTCTTTTTTTCCCTTTTTCAGATTGAAACAAGGGTGGGTGGTTGGAAGGCTGGATAAAGGCTGGTAGATGACTGAACCCAGAGACCCAGCGCTGCTCATCATCATTGCCATGGGCACTCGTCTTCCTCCTCTCCTCCTGTGGCCGGTACCTCCAACCAGGGGTCCAACAGAGCCAGTGAAGCCCAGGCAGGGAGCTAGTGAGTGGGCTGGAAAGGATGGAGAAGCTCCCTGATGGCTAGAAGCACCTCTGGAGCTACCGGCATGCAGGAGAAATCAATATGAAACACAGATCCAGCCCAGCTCTGAGTGGGTCTTTCCTGTGTTAGTCTGTGGCCTAGGGGCCCGCAGACCTCCAAAGGACAGGCCCTGCGTGGCCCTCGCAGCTGCAGGCTTCTCAGACTGGACCTCAGTCCCAATCTCCACTGGCTGCGTGTGGTTCAGCTGAAGGGGATCTCTCCCCAAATGTTGAGAGACCGCCGACAGGGATATTCCTTTCTCTTCCTTTTTTTCCCTTTATAAGATTGACATACCCCCCCACCTTCTGCCTCTGGCTGTTTAAAAACAGTTTGGGAGTCCTGCTTTTGACTCTCTCTCCACCCTCAACACGCTGGTTGTTATTCCCCAAACAGTTTTTCCATTTGACAAAGAGACAGTATGATCTTTATTTTCTCTTCCACTCATGGCTCGCTGTTACTATGGTGAGCTGTAGACATGTGTTAGTTAAGACCCAAAACACCGGCACATGATTTTTCTCTCTGTGATGTCTGGTATTCAATCCCAAAATTATTATTTTTTAACTGAATATCAAGAAGGGCAGAAGATCACAGAGCAGAGAGACCTTCTCATCTTGTAGTGGAGTTGGTAAAATGGCAAGTATCTCTCTTTAGCACTCCACATGTTCCACTCTCAATGTGCTCTCATTACCTCATACTTCACTTACATTCGTATGTTTTTTGTGAGTGTGTGCGTGTGTGTGTATGTGTGTGTGTGTGTGTGTGTGTGATCCTAACTTTGCAGCCTGTGTGGTTCAGAGAGGATCCTTTTTGTATGTGGTTTACAGTTTCTTTAGCACTAATACATGTTTGGAAGGTACCAGGTTAATTCAGATTTCTTCTGAAATTGAAGATGTGCCTCAAATCAGAAAATGTTGAATCATATTCTATTTACATTTCCCCCAATCGACAGCTCTGTTTGCGCGTATGAATAGACTGTATATGCTTGGCTTTGAAAGCCAGCGAGCAGCAGCAGTGCACCCACAGCTCCTAAACTGCTGCTGTCGTCACAGTAATGCTGTGTGGTTGTTTCCATCCAGATGGGCACAGCTTCAGACAAAATGGCCGCCAGTCTCTCCCTCTGCCAAAGATGGAGGGTGCATCTCTGTTGTCTGCCATCTGTGCATCTGTTAGCTGTTGTCGAATGCAAATCGAGGCTAATTTCATTTGCATAACCTCCAACCATCATGGCATTGGCGTGTGCTGTTAATTGCTTCTATGACCGCGGCGTAGCGGCAAGCGAGCAGGATGTGTATTTTGGCGCTGTTTGTTTATCTCTTAGGGTTATGAGAGCACCCTGAAATGGGTTTGATTGTTTTTGTTGTGCATGTGAGATCAAGAGTCTGGTCCCACTGTGCCATATGGTGCATGATGTTTACATGCGATTCCCTTGCATGCAAATGTGACAATGTACAAAAGATTACGTCAAGACCTTTTTTTAATCAGAAAGCGCCCGGCCAAGCATGCACTTGCAGTTTTTTAACATGCAGACAGACATACATAATGCACTGATGAAAGCATTAAGCAAACAGAGAAGCTCAGACATGCACACAGACACTAATTAAAAAGGGATCCATAGGTCCAACAAACTCCAGACTGACAGACCATAATAGTCTCATTTTCATGCACATGGGTGTCTGGTTACCATGCCACTGAACAAATCAAGAGGGGACTGATTTGGCTAGAAAAGGGCTGAAAATGAAACATATAAATGGGAGATGTGAAGCCTGAAGAACACTGTAGCTGTGAAGTATCATATCAGGGATATTTGACAAGAATAAACCAGTTAAAGGAAAATGAGAGACAATCGAAGTGCTTGTCATCTTTTTGTTACTTGAAATAACCAGACAAATATTGAACATGCAGATCTCATAACTTGGCATAATAATGTTCGAGCCGTTTTTTGTGGTCAGAGGATTGAAGCTTTGTATAAATGAATAGCTCACGTTTCTGCATTTTGGCAGTGTGTCATTTTGTTGTCGCATTTGATTGAACGGGTCTTGTTTTTGGGGCGTTAATTCATGCGATGAGAGTCGGCTGAGCGACTGAGTAACAAAGCAGCGTTCATATTTGCATTCGCCCATCAAGGCAGCTGCTGCGCCGTACAGTCAGGTCTACTGTGGGCAGCAAAATGGCGGTCACGCAAATCATAGGGTCTGTCTGCTGGTCGTGGGAGCTGAGGAGAGGAGAGAGGAGGAGGAGGAGGAGGAGAAGGGGGGTGTGGTGGTGGTGGTGGTGGTGGGGGGGGGGGGGGGGGGGGGGGGGGTTTTGGGGTGTCTAGTTTGAGTTAAAGAGAGGGTTGCAGGGTCTAGACTGTGGGGTGGGGGGTTGCTTATAAGGGGGAGATGGAGTGGGGGGTGTTAGTGAAGAGGTTATTATTTGAGAGGGGGGGGGGGTGTCTGGTTTTTACGAAGAACAATTAATGAGGGACGGGAGGGGAGGGGGGTAGTTTGTCTGCATTTGTGAACATGTGTCTGCGTCTCGACCATTTGCATAGAGCGTGAGGGCGTCCATATGCTGTGTGGCGAGGCAAATCCAGTCACAGTCTTTTGCACGCCTCTCACATGATCTGAATGAAAAGCCACCGAGTGTCGCGCCCCTCCACATCTGATAGTCACATTATCCGTCGGTGAGCAGGAACACGCTCTACCCCATTTCTCACAATAACACTTAAACGCTCCTACTACACTGAAGCCTCATGTTAGCCGCATCACTGTTTCTGTCTGTTACGCCAGCCAATAGGCAGATGTGAAGCTGCTTTCAGCCAATGACCAACTGTAAAGAATCAGGAAGAGGAAGGACAGAACGAGAAGAGTCATGAGTTTACCCTTGAAGTGCCGTTGAAAAGTGAATCAACAACACTGCTTCAGCGGGAAGAAATCAAAGAGATGAAAGCGAAGGATAGTGAGAAGTGGAGGAACGACATGAGAGCATTATTTTGTGATGAAGATGACCTAGTTTTCCGAACATGAAGCGACAAAAAAGGGAAATAAAGCAGTGTATCAGAAACAAAAATGATGATGGTGTCACATTTATTTTGTGCGTCAGTCAGACACGAGATGGCAGAATATTTACAGATCAATTGGAGGAGAAGAAGGGAAAGTGCTCCAAAAAAGTCAGACAGTCAGACAGAGACACAAAGCAAATCTCCATAATGTCCTATATGAATACTGCTGTATTTAAAGTGTGATGGTGCTGGAGGCCTGAGGCCTGAGCTCGGAGCGTGGGAATGTTAGGAGAACATATGCAGAGCAGTCGGCCGCTGGCGAGACAGCACTGCTGGTGGAGCAGGTGAAAGAGGACCCTAGAGTTCATAGGTCAAGGCCAGTGAAGGGGTTGTCTGGCTTGTGTGTGTGTGTGTGTGTGTGTGTGTGTGTGTGTGTGTGTGTGTGTGTGGGGCCACTTCGGTCGTCGTCTGGGTCATGTAGGATGCTAATGAAGTCGCCCGGCTGTTTGATAAGCACGGCCGTCTATTGTCAGCTCAGTCTGGTTTGTTCGGAGAGGCCTGACTGGGTGTAGACTTGGACAAGAGCTCCTTCATCATCTTGTAGTCGCAGCAGAGTAGCAGGCAGGCAAATAGACAGGCAGCTTAAAGTCAGACCTCCCTGCTGAAAGTGTTGTCTGGAAGTCTTTTCTCCCCACATCTCTGCTTTCGGTAACATTTCTTCTCTGAGTGACACATTGTTCTCAGGCTCTCCAGCTTGAGGCCTGTCTTTTGTTTCTCTCTAGATTGATGGCAGCTTTGTAACGCGACTACACGTTTCCATGATGGAGGAAATCGTCAAGAGTGCACTGATTTAGAGCATAATATTCAGATGCCGGCTTTATAGCCTAACTCGCTGTTATTTCTGTGTGACTTTACAGTTTATAGTTTTGTCTATATCTATATTTTAGTTAATTGATCTAACATCAAGCAATACTAAAGACTCTTTCATCCACTGTTGTCAAAAGAAATATAAAAAACAGCAATATGAGCCTCACCAATACATGAGATGATGTGTTCCTTCATTGCAATGAACATGAGCACTGTGGTTTATTTTGAGTGGTGCTGCTAACACTTATTAGAACATCAAATGTGTATTATTCCTCAGCAGAAAATAGTCCTTTAGTGGGAATGCTCTGTTTACTTATGTTTGAGTAAGATTTGTTAAAAAATTACGTTGCCCATGCTGTTTTAGGGAATACCTTTTTTTAATGAAACAATATATTTGTGACTCATTTACATCTTCAGGAGGAACAAACAGGCTTGGGCTTAAGGCACTATGGAACATAATGCAACCAGAAACCAACTAACGCAGTTAGATTGGATCTTTTCATGGGATTTGTTTGTTGACAATAAGGAAAATAGAAAATAATTCCAGCCATATACTTAAAACATACAGTATTTAAACAGCTTTCTTTCCACAATGCTGGAGACAGCTTGGTTAGATTCCTGTCATTAGATCGGATCCAGTTTCCTGAGCAGAGGATTGCGCATAAAAACAATTTATTCATGACGTCTCCTGTAATCGTGTAAAGCTGCATGTTTCAAGGTGCATTACTTATGGTGTCCCTTTAAGAGGGAAAGCATTACCTCATCAGGAGCTGTGTAAGGGAAGGAAGTGGGTGAATGGGTGAAGGAGTGCAGTGCTAACTCTCTCCACTCCTTTATGCCTGTGGGTGCAGGCTTCATTAGCTCTACAGAAAGGGACAGCTCCCTCCCAGTCCCCTCAATAGACCCATAGACCTGTCTCACTGGCACAGGCTCTGGCTCAGTGGGGAGTGTGTGTGTGTGTGTGTGTGTGTGTGTGTGTGTGTGTGTGTGTGTGTGTGTGTGTGTGTGTGTGTGTGTGTGTGCGTTGCCAAACCATTCACACACCACCAGGCCTCATAGTCTCTCACTCATGCCTAAAGGAAGCCCGGCATTGACACGTTTTTTGAGACTCACATCTCTCTTTGTTCCTCGTTCTCTTGTTTTTTGTCTTGCATACTTTCCATTATTCTCCATTTCTCAATTTTTCCTCATTGTGTTTTCTCTCTCAGTCGCCTTGTCTCATTATGTCTCAGATCTCTCACAGTAAAGGACCATATGCTATACAGGACTCAGACTCCTGTACTCTGCAGCAGATTTGGGTTTTATCTTGACTTGTGTTACTTAACATTGACCTGTCCCGTCTCTTTAGCCTATTTTTGAGATGAAAAGGGCTTTGCAAGAATAACTTGCACCTTAAATTGAAATTTCACCGTTATTTATACTGTATTTGCAATGATTACTTGGCAGAACTTTGACAGTTCAAAAGACCAACTAAGCTCGCAACATGCACTGGTTTAAAAGAAGTTACCGAGGAGATACATTCAGTATGCTGTTACAGTATTTTACAGGTTTCTCTGTAACCCAACCAAATCTGATACAATTATAGCATTTATTTGTATTGTTGTTTTAAGACTATTTCATACAGAACGTATGAAATAGTTACATTTATTGAAATATTTAATATTTATTCTACAAATCTATTCAATTAACAAATTAATGAAATATTATTGCTTTTATTAAAATCCGTTCTCAAGCTCATTAAATATACTTTGCGTGATGTAAATTAAATGGAAACAGGCAGATGGGAGACTGTTCCCCACAACACTGCTGTGACGTCTCCGTTTGCCATCAGGAACTGTGTGCAGGCAGCTATTCAGGGTCCTCGCTGAGTGAGGGGGGAGGAGACACATATAGAGGCAAAAGTGCTGGAAGGTGGCGGCCCAGCAGAGATGATTATCATGGGCAGCCGCCATGGCGTTCTCTGCTTATTGTTGCAGTGCTGCATTAATGAGCCCAGGATGCTTCCAACAGTCTGCCCATGATAAACACATGTACACATACACACCCACGTCTGCTTTACGACGCACACAGAACACAGAGTGATAGAATAAAACACATAGAGGTTCAGAGCACTCACCAGTCATTCACTCGTGTAATTAAATTGAGGAGCAGAGCTTCTTTCTTGTATCATATAATTATTTTGTCTAATAAAGATAATTCGGTGTGGATATTTAACATACTCACTAGTTATTCTTTTAATAGTTGATTTCCAGTCGAGACCAGGTCATATCTCTGGGGGTTCAAAACTTCAGTAGAAAGTCGATGAGGAAAAAATTGTTATATCCGTAGAGAAATGCAAGCTTTGACTCAGAAATAGAAGCCTTTATAGTGGAAAAAGAGAGAGGCAGAGGGAGGGAGAGAGACATAGAGAGTCAGTGAGAGAGAAAGAGGCTGACAGAGGAGGAGAAATGAGAGTACAACACTGTGGCCTGGTTTGTGGTTCCAGAGGGATAGAGACACTTTCCCCTGCAAAATGAGATAGGATGAGCTCCTTTAACACACATACACACACTCACACAATTTACACAAATATACACATGCACACCTTGTTCCCTCCTTCTAAGTGAGCCAGGACTGGATTCGTGAGGCTTTGTTGTTGAGGCAGCAGAAAACTTATTGCCCCAGATTTAAGTGAACCTGCTTCACACATGCAGCAGTAAACTGTTACCACACTCACACTGAATTCAAAACTATTTTCATCATAATTTCATCACTTCTTATCGCAAATATCCAGAAAGCTGCGTGTGTGTGTGTGCGTGTGTGTGTGTGTGTGTGTGTGGGTGGGTGTGTATACATGTGTATGTAACAGACAGCCTGACCTCTGACCTTGTCCTGCTGTGAGGCTTTCATTCCCATAGGCTGGTTGCTGTGGTCGTCTCTGCACTCTCACACACACACACACACACACACACACACACACACACACACACACGCTGTTGGCTGTATTGGCATAGCTGTCGCTCGGCCACCCATTCAGGGCTCAGTCACGGCCACTTAGAGCGCAGCAGACTCAGGGATTCAGACGAGCTGTGATCCAATGACATGTATTTATAATGAGGTGGCTGTGGGGACGTCTTTGTTGGACAGATACAGATTCAGCATAAGAGTGTGTTTGTTGGGGAGGGGGTTAAAGTCCTGTAGACTCCCCCAAATTCACAAATTCAAGCTTTTTTGCCTCTCCTATACTTCTCCAACTCTTTCACACACTTTCTCTGGACCTCGTTACTATGAAAATCCAACCGACCTCGACGAGTGGATGAGAGGAAGAGTTTGGTGGACAGTCAGTTCTCTGTCTCTGAAAACGGTTCAAATCAGAGTGCTCGTCCCAAACAGTCCCGCCACAGCAAACATTTCATGTTCTTGCTGAAAGACAATAGGTCAAGTGGCCTCTCGGGTCTCTTATTGCTGATTATGACAATGACACAGCTGACCTGTCGAAACTGTCAAACTTGAGACGCGGATGCTTTTGTTATGAAGCCTCAAAGCAAGCCGAGTCTTTCTGGACCCAAGCGTCAAGTAAACCATGATGCCTAGTCTACAGCTCTGATTGAAATACAGTTTGGATAAATCGAGGACATCAAAATAAAAACATGTCACTCAACACAACACCATCAGGTTTCATTCACCAAATGTTTTCGGCTGTCTCGCGTGTATCTGTCATCGTAGTCCTGACTTGTAAAACACCTCAGACACTATACAAAATATACAAGTATACAAAACAACATTACTGTCACCTTTTAATGCTTTTTATTGAAGGCAAGAAGACGCCTGAATAGGGTTTTTATTTTGATGGAGCATCTCGCTGTGCGTGTTCTCCAGAAGGCGTTAAAGTCTCTTTTTTCTCACATAGATATGAAAAGTGCTAGTTATTTAAAGATTATATAGTCAGAGAATGAATAATTACGCATTATAATTTTGCACTCTTTGCAAGTTTCTCTGTGTGCTAGAGAGTGTGTGTGGTGTGGAGACAGGACCCTCTGCATACATTAGCAGGTTGTTGGGACCGTGTGGGCAGCAGAGGAGCCCATAGAGCCCTACAGGCTCGGGAAGGCCCCTCATAATTGCCCAATGTCTGAAACCCTGATATCCATCCGGGGGGTGCGGTCGAGCTGTGATCTCCTCAATCATGACTAACCCTCTTCTGCCTCCTCACCTCCCACACACCCTTCTGGAGCATTAATAGAAATAAGAAGCCATTAAAAACCATGAACTTGGAGCTATTTAAGGAAGTCCAAATTCAAAGACGGTTGGTTTGGTCCTCTTTCATTTATCTAAAATCTGGACAAATTAGGATTAAATCCCTTATCTGGGCTGGTGGGATCATTATCTTGTTCAGTCATGACATTGCAAAACCAGACAGCAGAAGTGTGTCTGGTTTGTGTGTGTGTGTGTGTGTGCGTGTGTGTGTGTGTGTGTGTGTGTGTGTGTGTGTGTGTGTGTGTGTGTGTGTGTGTGTGTGTCTTTTCCCTCGGGCATAGTTGTGGGGTTCTCTGTGTCCTCTCGATACTCCAGGCTTTAGAGGTCAACTCCAACACAGGTCGAGTCCAGCACAGACAGATATTAGTAGTCATGAGGAGGGAGTCCCTTCTGTATCTCTGCTCCCTCCTCAAATCTCTTTTTTTCTATCTTAGTCCAAAACTGCTGCGTCAGTCCTGTGACGTGACTCTTATTCATGACTGTGAAAGCTTGAGTACAGGTGTATCTTGTATTTGTATTTTATTCTGTCACTAATCTCCTCTGTCTTTTTGTTTCTCTGCAGATCGGTGAATTGTTTGGCTGAAGAACTTGACTCAACTGATCCAGATTCAGATTGGACCGGACCAATTTAAACACTTTATGATGATTTTCTGCTGACTGAATAAAGCTTCTGACACAAAATATGTTGTGATAGACAGTGTCTACTTTGCTTCTAAACTTACACACAAACACACGTAAAGGTGAACCCCTACATCTTCAAATCTGAGGAATAGTCACTGACAAAGAGAGACTTTGAAATAGATTGTTGTGTTTTTAAAGTTCAACTGCATGTGTATTTTGTGGGTTAATAAATTATATATTAAAATGTATTGTAATTAAAGTGATTTTATTTCTCTAAATATATTAATGATGATGCTAATTGATCTGATTTTGGGTTTTACTACCTTAGTTAATCCCGTTGTGGAAAAGTCATTGGATCGGGTTTTTAAATCGATCACTTCATAATATGTCTCGTCTTTTGTTGAAACTGTGTACTGTGTAAATATGTGCTCTATAAAGTGAACATTGACTTTGACATTTTTCTCCCGTGAATTTTTTTAGTTTTCTAATTATATAATTATATGGAATTCTTGACTTTGACACAATGCTCTCACATTTACATAATTAAAGAACGAAAAAGTGTTATCTCCGTTTCCTGTTTTTAGAAATGTACATTCGTTGCTTCTATTAAATTAGTTCACGGTCTGACTATCATTTATTATTGGAAAATTAAAAACAGGGATATTATAATTTTTCTAACAAAAAAACACAATTAAGACAACAAGAGATAGGAAAATTCCAACTAAATGTATTTATTAAGTGAAATTAAACCATTTTCAACTACACCTTTACCAACCCCAAAACTATTATTAATCTTATTAATCAATGTTTTATTTTCTTCAGATTTTGATGCTGTTGATGGTGTTCATGCCAATTCAGTTGTATTCATAAAAATAAATAATGATCTATTAGTTCCAAGGCCCAAGAAAAGCTAACGAGCTAAGCTGTACAGGCCACACTCCTCGAAGAATAGGAAATATCTGCTAACCCTATCCCTAGTTTTAATATTAAATATACTACAATGGGAAAGATTACAATAAAAACTGCTCTATTTTTCTTTTAGTTAGTTTAATTAACTTTTTATCTAAAAGTAATGCATCATTACATTTTATTTTTGGAGCTAAACTTAAGGAAGCAATTCAGCCCTACATGAAACTATCCACAGGCCTAAAGTACAGTGCATAATTGTATTTTTTGTATTTTCAATCAATAAGAGACAAATGGTTAGATTTTTAAAAAAAACAAGCAATCATTTGGCTTTACATCTTTCAACTTCAAAATCGAATACAATCTAACATGGGCAAAAAGCATCTGGGTTTTTTGGCAGAACATTTTGTTTTGTGGCACAATCAGAATACCAAATGTACTCTATGTCTATATCAACTTCTGTATATATTTTTAAAGCAGTTTTCACTGGGTTTTGCATTCAAATTAAAAGGAAATTGAGTTAGAATCCATTTGAAATGGAAGAGACGTCTGTTTTGCTGCTTTTATTTCAGAGAGAGAGAGAGAGAGAGAAAGCAACCATCATCTGAATAAATGTAAATTGGCGCTGCCTCCACCTGGCATCATGCCAAGTATCTATAGCAACCATGTCCTCCGACAGCCTCCGTCCATCCCTCCCTCCTTCACTCTCTAATTAGTCCTCTATCTTCCCTCTAGCTCTTTTCTTCTGGTGCATTTTCCCCCACGTTCCCAGAAATCTGTGCACAAAGAGTGTGGTCCGAGCTCCTTGTCCAGTTCAAGAAGAAAACCCAGACCAAACGAAATAATTAATCTCATTTAAACAGCAGCTCAATTAACACAAACATATAGTAAAAAAACCCGTTCATGAATAACATGTGGATTCCTTCCTTTCTCCATAATAGTATTACATTTAAATCAAATCTCTAACAACATATATATTTAATAATACCAGTCATTTTAACTAATTATTATTGTTTACATTTTGCTCAGTTTATTCCTTGGGTTCCTATGTTGCGTTCACGGTCAAGTTCAACGCTTCAGCAGGGCCTGCGGCAGCGAAGAAGCACCATTTGACCCAGCTCACCTTCCCTTTGGCCCCCGGCGCGGTCCTGTAGCTTCACCTAGCGGTCACCTGGGAAACTACAGCTGAAGGACTTCATCCATTCATGGGGAGGCAGCGTCCTCCAGTGGCCACTAGATATCATTACATACCATGTGTCTTCGGCCTAAACAAAGACATTTTTTTTCTAAAGTGACCCGAGAAATTGATTAGATAAACAAAAAAATGAGCATGAGAAATTGAAAATAAATAAAAAATGTTGCCATGAATAAATAAATGAATAATGAATGTTCCAATTTTACTGTATGTATTTATTTATTTATATCATTATATTATATATTTTTTTATTTAACAGTATATCCTTATTCATTTTTACATTAATTTACTTATTTATTTATAGATCCATATGCATGTATTCAATTATTTTTGTCCACATTTATTATTTATACTTTTTAAACTATATTCCAAATGTATTTATAAGTTTTCATAAATATATTTATATATTTATTTATATATTAATCTCTAATTTAGGTATTCATGTTCTGTGTCACTACACTATTATTAACAGGCCACTTAACAAGCTTATAATTAATAGAAAATGTGTATGTGTGATAAATATGCTTCAGGCGTTATTTAAATGTTATATGTCACTTGTTTACGTAATGCCTTCATTGTTTCATAATTGACATTTAATCTACAATACAATAAACAATCTTTATTTTAAATCAAAATAATGAAATAATGGACAAGTCCGAATGTTGAGCGTTAATGTCAAATACCACACTGGAAATTGTGTTCAATTTTTAATAAAGATATTCTACATTTTTAATCCACAAGAACTAAAAAGGCATCATTCAGGCACAGAAGTAAAACAGTGAAATAATAACAAGGATCAGTCTGTTGTTAACATCCACTTTTATTTTTGGAATTTGATATTTGATATTTAAGATACATCATCGATACATCATCGATAGAGATTAAACACAAGGTGTGATATTAGTAGCTAGGTTTACATTCAGTTGGCACAAATCACTAGGATTTACAACACAGCGTCTTAACGCTGCTGCACTGAAACAAAAACAAAACAAGATGATCTGTTGGAACGTGTAACACCGTATATCTGCATGTCGATGGAGGATTACCCACACAGGGCTAAAACAATCACATTTGCTTTTACAAGAGCACTTTAATCCCATCTTGTTTCCAATTGTTTTAGTTGTTGTTGTATTGATTCAGTATTCTTCATCATTAGGCCACGGTCAGGTACTCAACATAAAATGTACTTTTCTTCCAAAATTAAAACTTTTTTTGGCATTTCATGATTGTCTGGGGTTTTTCCAAGCTTGTTGTTACTTTCCTTATCATTGTATTTCATTATGCATTAACCTGCTTCCCTTGATCTATCGGGAGATGATGACATAACAATGCGCTTCCAATTGAAATCAGGATAAATATTACTGAGACTGGTTGGAATGGATGGTTCGAGCCACGGTTCATGCATATCTCCCGAGACAGCAGTACACTGCCTGGCAGTTTATACGTTTTACAAAATTCACATAAAAACTGGACCTTGAGTAATACATTTAGTCACAGAGGTCTAACAATCTCCACACCATCTTCTGCCCCTTAAATATGTGTAACTTCATAGCAAAGGCTAGAAAATGGAAGCAACCTTCAAAAAGGTTAGTAGAAGTAGCTCAGTCATAGTACAAACGTTACTATTCTTTGCTAGGCACTTGAGAGTCAGTAGCTACCCATCATTCAGCTTTCAGTTACTGTATACTTTCTACATTACAGCATTCTTGCAGAACATGTGCAGGTTTCAAGCCGTCAGTGATCAAACTTCAGCCACGATAATTTCTCACCTGCTAACAAAGGGATAAAGATAACACACAGATATTAAAAGACTCCACTGGCATCGGCTGTGAACAAGAATGCATCACCGCTGTTTGATTAGAGTCGTAGCCGTCTGTGTTTCAGAAAACAGGTTTAACAAACTCTGAGCCTAAACATGAACTCTGAGTTGATGAAGCCTGAGATGGGGAACTGAGTTTTCGGGTCCTGAACAGTTGATCAGAGTTTGGACAAAAACTGTGTTACCGAGTTTAAGTCAGCTCTCTTTCTGAGGATGAAAACCTAGTTTCCCTCATCTCAGGGCTTAAGAGTTTTCAACAAATCTGCTTATTTGAACAGCGCTGATTTACTGAACAATGAAGAAAACAATCACAGCATCCATGAAGAGGCAGATACAATGATGACGGTCAGACAGGCAGGTCAGGGGAGGGTCGACTTGACTGAATGAGGGCAAAGTGAAGTAGCCTTTCCAGTAGAGGGCTGGGCATCAAATAGTTTTTTGGTACCGACCCAAAGCTTTGTGCAAATTAAATGCCAACGTTGTATGTTTTATACTGCTTGTGTTTAACATATTTGACATTTTAGACATTTGGCCTCTTGTTAGATGGAAAAAAGGTTTATATTAAAGTGGCAATAGACAACTTGTAGGCTATTATCGTTGTTGCTGCCATCACAAACACAACAAGATCGTTTTCCTCAGAGCCTACGATAGCAACTCAATAGGACCATCAAGGAAAAGGCAAGAAATATTAATTTCACTCAGTTAGGAACCTGTTCGACCGAAGACTAGCATCATGTTCCTGTTTTGGGTTTTGCACAGTAGTTGACGCACTTCAAGCAAAACACTTATCTAGTGTCTTTAAAGTAACGAATACAAAATAAAAATGTATTGTTGTGGGATTGGAGCAAAAACAGTATCAAGTTTAAAAAATATATATTGATTAGTTAATGGGAAAAATAATTATCCAATTTGAGTAGTGATCTCACAAAATATTCGCTGATTAGAGATTCTCAAACGCTAAATGTTGCTTTTCTACAGCAGTGAACCTTTTGGGTCGTCTGTCTGCTGGTCAGTAAACGTAGTTATCAATGTTAAGAAATTACTTAAACTATGACAGGCAATTTGTCAGATAATTTATCAAATGTACAGATTAACCAACAGTGACAAAATATTAGTGAGCCGCACAGTGAAAAATATAAATTGAAATACCATTACTTCAGTTTTTTTGAGTAAATTAACTAACGAACCAACTTGAGTTTCAGTGGAGATCGTTACACATAGTCCAGGATAACGTCCCGCGCTCCTCTCTGGACACTTTCCTGCACTCTGCTCCCCCCAGCTGCTCCCTCAGCTCAACCCTCCTCCCTCGGTATGTGGTCTAGGAATAGAAACTATTGACGCTCTTCAATGACTGGGAGCCCTCTGCCCCAATACTGTTGAAACGGTCTCAGATACAGTCAACTGAAAACTGTGCACACAGACCCGTTTTCGACCCTTCTCCACATGAACCATGACATGAAGGAATGTCATGAACATTTAATTATGTGCTGAAATTATTTCGTCACGAGGTGTGTGCATATTTTCATGTCAAGCTAATTCATGAGTAAATACCGGCACAGCTCTACAATGTTTTAATGCTGCAAAACAACAGCAAATGGAAGACGACATTTAAATACTTATATGTGTCCGTCTTGTCCATGACCAGTGAATTACTGGAATTAGACAGAAAATAATAAACTCATTTCAATATTTAAATCCAAACCAAAACAGCTGTGAGATTACCAGAGATAAAGCAACACCTCTCACACAACGTCAAATCAGTGTATATGATCTCAAATTTGGAAAAATACCAATCAACTTACTTTATGTGCATAACATGGCACTGCATGTCCAAAGAGGTTATTTTCAACTAGTACTCGCGTCTCGTACAGATATCTGTCTGCATTTGTATCAAACCACACAAACAACGAAACTTGCCATCGCAAATTACACTATTTTCGAAAGGCCAATTATCAGTGAAGACAAACTAAATTATTTGAGCATTCTTTGTACTTCATATTTGTTGGCACTGGCATAAAATCTAGCGCATTAGTCTGCAGTCCTCACGGGAGCTGAACTACAAATAAAAGTATGTGAATTCAATCTTCAGGAGCTCCAATTATAGATACTGGACTCATATTGATTTCAATATATTCAATTTGAACAAAACAATGCTGTTACCTCTGTACTAGACACGATTTTTGCTCCAAAGTCGTACTCTGAGAACTTATGTGCTTTAATATACAAACACCACTAATATCATATAATCTGCAACAAGCTCATATACAAACCTTTGGAATAATTTCTACAATAATAAACTCACTTGTGACTAAACTAAATCTCAAGGGGGCATATTTTACTGTTATTAAATCAAATGCATCTTAAAATGTTACTTAGAAATGAGTGGCTTCCTGCGTTACACTGGAAGGTGTCAGTTTTAAGCAGACACACAAGGCAGGAGAGACCTCAGAGTGTGTACCAACCTCCAAACTCTCTGACTGACACTCACAGGCCTGGTCCACGAGAACAAATGCGTTTTATATATTACGTGCACACACAACCACACAGAAAATCACTGAGCATATTGCACCGAGCTGTACATGACAACAGTGTGTACAGGTACTCTGTACCATTCAACATACCTCACGCCTACAGGGACTGTACATCCCACACTGCACACCGATAGAGCGAGAGAATACATTAAAATCCCGCATCCTGAGCCTGTGTGTGTTTGGTTTGATCCAGCAACACAGAATTGTTACTCTGTCCTTCCTTTCTGTTCGGAGGGTGTGAGGGGAACTCGTCATCCCACTATCCCCGTTTCCCTCTCTCGGTATCGTTATTACCGAGCCGTATCTGATGCAGTTTCCTCAAGAGGATCTGCGTCATGTCAAAGGTGGTGAAGCTGATCCCCACTGCAACGGGCCCTTTGACCCAGTTCATACTGAGACCTTTGTAGAGTCCACGGATGACCCCTTCCTCAGATACAATCTCCTTCATGGTGCCCAGGATGGTGCCGTACGTGTGACCTGTGACTCCTGCAGTCTGCATACGACGTCGTACAACATCCAGAGGATAAGACGCCGACTGGCCAAGAAGTCCTGCACAGGCTCCAAACGCCAGACGTTCATACGAGTAGGGCTGGGGGCGCCCACTGCGCTCTACATGGGAGAGGAGGATGTTAAGAAGTGTCATAGTAAATATACTTGGGCTGAGGCGACATAATCAACGTCATCGATTAAAAAAATATGTACATTTTCACAACGTCTGTTTGAGCGTCACTAGAATGGCTGCGCCTGGTCCAAGATGCATTCCCTCGGAGAACAAGCTGCAGCTATAAAACCTCGCCCAAGTCCTCGATCCACACAATGTGAAATGTGAGACGCAACAAAGTGATGCTCTATAAACTCTGCAAATTGGAAATGGCTTCTGAAAGACATCGGTGGCAGCAAGACAACTCACCAACGCAGGATATATTAGGATTATCAAAACGTGGTAGTAGTCACTTCAAATTGATCTTACTAAATATTTCTTCATCGCCCCAATGTTAAAAGAAATGCCTGCACCGCTGCTGTTATGGCAACGTAACATTCAACACAAAATTAGCATTAGATCAATTGATGAATAAGTAATTGTTAGGTGCAGCCCTAATATATTCAACATTACCATTAGTTGCGAGAAAAAAAGGGGGGCTACATGTAGACATGAAAGTTACCTAAATGTAATTTCTTCAGTGTTTCATAGGTAAAGAAGCTGAGACCAGCATAGGGAATAACACCCAGCATGGTGGGAGTAAAGCCTCGAAACAATGTCTTCAGGCCTTCTTCTCGGGATATCCGCACAAACACGTGCAGGATGTTACTGTACCTAAAAGTAAAAAACAAAAAACAAAACCTATTAGCATGAAACTTGGTGAGAAACATAGTGTAAAGTCCATTCAAGGCTAAACAGGAGCACACACTACCTCAGATGACTGTGTGGTGTATACAAGTATCCATTAAAACAGACAAGTAATTTGGTTGTTTCACTCAACCAATTGTTTTTTTTTCAGACCACCTATCAAGTCTTTAGTAATGAATATTTACTAATAATCAGCGCCTTGAACAAGCGCATCATCCCTCCGAGATCTGACACCTGATAGAAATATTTACTGCAGTTGTTCCAAAGTTGTACTATATCAATTGTCTTAATGAATTGCTCTGCAATATGGTGTCTTTTGATAAGCCATCCAAACCCACTGATGACTGTCTATTGGTAGTTAAAGATGATCTTACATTTCCTTTGGTGTTACAGCCATCCGAGCTCGCACCATGTCCAGAGGATAGGTCACCATGGCTGCCGTGGTACCCGCCATAGACCCAGCCAATAACCGTGGAAATGGAGGAAGGACGCTGGAACACAGAGAAAAACAATTGTGTGTATTAGCCTCACAGATTTTGTATTACGCCACAAGATCAGTCAAGATAAAAGTCATTAGATGAGCCAACAGACCTGAGTAGTAGGTCTACCAGTATAAACTGACACTTACTTCCCCTGAAAGCCATAGTAGCCTCCCAACAGTTCCTTGTACTGCTCGTGTGCACAAAACTGGATGGCAGCGTATGGGATGACTCGCACCATGGTGGCCGAGTTGCCCCTCCACAGACTGAGGAAGCCATTCTTCAGGTAGGTGCGGTAGATCAACCTGTAGGCTTCCTGTAATGTGAACACATGAACACATACATGCTCATGATTGATGATCATTTATTTTTGTCTTGTCTTCTTCATTTGAAATAACTCTTCAACAGTCAGACTTACAACTAATATGTTACTAAATAAACATTGCATGTAATTTGTATGCAAGTTCATTTTAACTGTGAATTAAACTTTAAATTGTGGCTCATGTTAACTGCAACAGGTGTGAAATAATCTCTTGTTATGAATGAGAATCACCGTTGTTTTACCAAGAAACTGACATAAAAAAAGTGATCAAACTTACCTTGGCAGAGAATCTTGCTGAAGACACTAGAAAACAAAACACATGAGCAATATAAATGTCCAGTTTTTCTGTAAGTCATCACTTATTTTATAATATTCTCATTGATATAAATATATCACAAACATACCATTAGTTCCAGATATAATTCCATGGCATTTATGTGGGTCATTTCAAATTAAAAAACACTTTCCAGTTTAATGTCAGCTGAGAATTCAACTTGCCTTGGAAGATGATTTTAGTCCTGTCCAATGGGGCGACAGCTGTCTTGGCCAAAGCCCCTGCTAAAGCCCCAGAGAAGAGCGAGTTGAGGACAGACCGAGTGTGCTTGAGGCCCTGCATAGTTACGGAGGAATCACATTCAGGGTCGTCAACACCAACAGAGTGAATCCTGTAAAAACTGCCTCCTTGTGTGAACCAAGTTGTGTTTGAGATGCTGTTGATCATTAACTTGGGAGTAAATGTAAGGATAATAGATCACATCTGAATCAAATTCTCACCTCTTTCACATGCAATACAGCTGTAAGAATTTCAGGCAGCACATACAGTAGATAAAACACTGAAATGGCATTCGGATGCCACAATAATTCTGCCATTGAAGAGAAAAAGATAATGACACTTTTGTTTTTTCTCCACAATAATATGGTAATTGCTCACGTTGATCAATGTTTCAGGTCTCTAAATGAGACAGCTGAATAACATTTACAGATAAAAAAGGAACTTGGAAAAGAAAAAAGGAAGTATCATGTCTATAAATGTCACCTCATAGCTCCCTTCTCCCTGCGTGAGTGTTGCCCGTTGTTCCTGTACTCCAGTCCCCATCCCCGAGGACTATGCACGGCTGTCACTGAGCGGGCTCATGAATTCAACCACCGCAAGAGGGCCACCAACACCTGCTGAGAGCTACAGACGAGAGGAAGAGGTCAGAGAGAAAACAAGGTCAATTTTAGGTAAGTCTAAATATAAAACAATTGACAAGATATTTTGGTGGTTAAGCTTCTGTGTCAGGATGAAGTGACAACCATGACATTGCCAACACTGTCTACAAATTAAGATTTAGCATTCAGGAATATAGCTGGTTTCGTCAGGCTGCAGCGAGTACCAAACAATTCAAGTCTAGACCTGTTTAAACCTGGAGATACAAAGTAAGGAAGTGTCATGTCATTATATGATGACTGGCATCTCTGTTATCAAGAAATTGTAAAGACAACACCCAACTAGAGTAAATAGTTACCTCGAAAAAAATCCAGTTACATTTAACCAACTACCACACGGTTAAAGGCTGTATAAAGACACTGAGCTAAGTCAAGCTACAGTAAGTTACACCCATAAATATCCCTTGAAAGGTCAAAGTTGAGGATTTGTAGGTGAAAAGTGTCCGTACAATGAGCTAATCATTTTACTGGACAAATCACCTATTCATGCAACCTTCTACCCCCACACACTCATATTACACACTGTGCACGATAAACCGCCAAGCATTGCTCAAACCACTTTAAATAAGTCAGAACTCAAAAGTATGTATACAATATACAGTAAGTAAACGTAAGAAGATAGCATGCGTGTTGTACATACATACATGCTATTCTAAACAGCAAAACAGCAATAAAAGTGAGAACAATAGTGATATAGGTCATATATAAATAAAGGATTATAGTATTTTCATTTACTTTTTCGGTACATTATTCCATTTGATGTTACAGTTCCCCATTGGAAAGTTGTAATACTTCACTAAAGATAAACTTGATCCAGCTTCAAAACAAAGGCAAGAACCATTCAATAGTGAATATGTTATAACATAACTCCACTTAGAAGCCTCAGGATTGAAGGAGTACAGCAACAGTCAGGAGAACAAGATGTAGAGACGTAACAAGTTAGTAAAAGGAGGGTCTGCTGAAAAGCTGTGTAGTCAAGGGCATTGTATTAGTTCCTTGTTCTTTACTTCTAAACCTGTTTGATGTGCCTCAGGCTTGGCTGCAGGACGTTTCCAATGTATAATCTATGATCCAAAATACCACTCACATGTTATACACAGCAATGGAAAGGTAGAGCCGCCCTTAATGTAAATAAATAGATACACCGCCGTGGCTTCTTGTGTGTTCTTGTGTGTTTAGCTCCAGGGGACTGATTGAATCATGAGGTGTCCTGGTGCTATATGCTACCATTTTCCTTGGCATGTAGAATATTATTGTTTTCAGATTAGTTGTGCGAGTACTTTCACTGCATAACTACAATGACAGGTATAGTTACAATACATACACGTTTGTCCAGAATTAGATATGCATCCATAACATAATGGCCATGCTCTGGTCCACTCGCCACTAATGTCGACACTTGCCCACTTTACGACCCACCAACCTGTCAGCAGTTACAAACACCAACGTCACATTCTTACCTTACAAATCTGACATCAGCACAAAGCTTTCTGATGCTTTGGTGCCGGCAGGTTCTTCGGAAGCAGTTTCCAAGTTAGCAAGATGTTAGCTCGCTGCTACATTACCGTAAATGTGTCTCTGGTCAACAGTGTTGTGAGTATTAATGGTGCGCGTGTATCTTTCTAAAAACGTTTCCTCGCGTTGACGGCACTGCCTTTCACACATGTATCATATTCATTAGCTCTGAAGTGACTTTAACTGACGAGCATCGTCCATGCTGTGACTTCTGCCGTTGATACCCGTGACAGCGTCGAGACATTGGATTCTGACAAGGACGAGCTCAGTGGCATTCTGGGAAATGAAGTCTGAACGAGTAGGGGGATGTTTGGATAGGTCGGTTAGAGGGGCGTGAACTTGGCAACAAACTGGCTCAGTAACATTTTTCCTGAGTTATTTGTTGTCCGTGAAGTTGTCAGATGATCATAGAGCCACACAGCCACATAGGTGATGCACCAGTCTTTATCCTAATTATGCCAAATATACACTATAATGGTGTCTGTGGTAGGTCTAAGTATCAGATATTCTAGTGTTTTAAATAAAGCATATACAAAGTAACAAACATCAAATGGAAATATTTTGATCTATAATGTATAAAGGCATTAAATACATGTTAAAATGTGGCTACGCCAACATCGGAAAGGAATTTGCACCAAAAAGTGCAGTTAAATTATTTGCATAGAAGCAAAAACACTTATTTATATTTACCCATTGCACAAAACATACAAATTCAAACATAACTGTGATACATATATACAATTGGGCAATATAACATTTGCGTACAAAATTATAATAGCAAACAAAACACTATCAACAGGACTACAATTACCTTTTGTACTTGTCAAAAACAAAAAGGAAAACCTATTCAACCTCAAAAGAGCACAATGTGGGACTAGCTTTTTCCAAACAAAAATGTATATCTGGGTAGATGCATCTGCTTAAACTATTGGTTAGGTACACCAACATAGCATTTTATCTTGCTTTGCATTTCAGGCAAACTCATAGGAAGGAGTGATTGCTGTCCTCTACTTTCAGTTGGTGAGGCTGCCATGTTTGCCAGTCCACAGCTCTTTGAGCTCCACCTGGCATCCCAGATCTCTGAGGGCTGCTTTACCCACATCACCACAGTCTTGATGGGTCTTTAGTGCCTCTGTTATCAGGGCCTCTGCTCCCATCTCCAAGATCGGTTTGCTTAAGTCACTCATACGTCCAACCAGGTTTCTCATGACCATACACGCCTGTTTCTGTTTAGAAAGAAATAAAACAGGGACATAGAGCGGTGTCAGATTATCAGAGTACCAGTTTGTTTAAGTCAGCATATTAATTATTATTATTAATGACTTAATATCACCTGCACATTTACTGCATCTTTGTGTGTCTTCATAGCCTGCACAGCCGCCAAGGCACCTCCATTTTCCATGATGACTTTGCAGTTGGCGGGTTTTCGCAAAGCAAGGACAGAGAGGCATGCACAGCCGTGCTCACACACCTACAGCAGAAGGTGAACACAATCTTAGGACATTTGCAGAATTTATTTATAACTCAACTTAATTGTTATCCAACTAAATTAATTAAAACAACCAATATTAAAGTTTGTATATTAAATAAAAAAGGTAAATACTACCTAATTACAGAAAATGAGTGTGTAGGTATGATATTCAACTCACAGAAGAGTTGTTCATGTGTCTGTTCATGGCAATGACAATGAGCTGGACTCCTCCAGAATCAACAACTGCATCTTTCACATCGTCATTTCCTGCGACAGCTTGTATTGCACTAAGGACCTGCCGAACCAACTCCTGCAAGAAGAAAATCAGTTCAGTGAGCATTAAGAAACCCATCTTCAATCAGTTTGTATCACAATCCCTTGTTTTTAAGTTGGTTACCGGTTTCTCATAGCTGTCCGCCAGCAGCGTCATGATGAGCTTCAATCCTCCAAGATCACAGATCTCTTGACAGAACTCATTCCTTACAGCCAGGCGGGAGAGAGTGGCACACAGCTCACTCAGAACAGAAGTATTATCAAAGTGAGCTGTGAGGGAGGAACACAGGAGATAAATAAATGACATCAATGAAATCAGACTCTGACTAAGAAAAAGAAAAAGTAGTTGAAGTTATTATGCTAAACACCCACATAAACTAGGCATCAGCTGGCCTCACCTTTCGCAGCGTCAACTAAAACCTTCAGTCCATTGTGCTCAAGAACAATAATCTTGGCGTGTTCATGAGAATTCCCAAACGTAACGCGGACATCATCATCAAAGGTCATAACCCTGAGCGCTGCAGAGGCTACCTTGATGAGCTCAGCACATCCACTGTGTTGTGTAATGGCACCGGTCAGAAGAGGCAGGACGCCCCCTTTTACCAAACTCTGCCTGTTCTGTTCATGTTTCAAACAGCAGTGACGCACAGTGGTGATGGCTGCACGCATAACAGAGGAATCTGCCTTATGCTTCTTAAGGACATCCAAAAGGAACTTTTGGCCCTCTGCATCCATCAAGTCTGGCTGTCCATCTGTCAATACAGCCAGAGCAGTCAGTGCAGTCAACACAGCTTCCTGCTCCTCCACACTCTTTTTGCAGTAAGAGAGGATGACGGGGTAGGCGTCTTTTTGGGCAGCCAGGTACCTCTGGGCAAATCCAAGTGAGCATTGCACAGTGAAGCGTTTTAGGTCCTCCGTCACATCCTTTAAACCGGTAGAATCTTTTCCAGTGCGGAGGGACTCCAACGCCTAGAAGTGGGAAAAAAAGCTGTGAGATTTTGACACTTTTGCTGTCAGCGATCACCTGTTCACAAAAAAATTAGAACTTACCTTTAAGACCTCGTGTGTTGGCTCCTCTTGTTTGTCATCAAATGAGACCACTGGTACAGCTTTTACGATATAACGGAGGTTCACACCTGCAGCCACACATAAGATTGGGGTTAATAACACAAAATACCAAGCACAAAAAATAAAACATGCAGTAAGCATGCAAAACTAAGTTCAGACGGGCAGGTGCGTAGGAGTGTGTTATCTGCACACTTTGAAAGGGTGGACAACAATCTCAAGATGAGAATATCAACTATCCAAAGAGGATTATTTAAAAACAGTCACACTGCAGCTTAACTCTGTATGTGGGGTGGGGGACAATTATTCAAGTTAATTAGGGGATGAAAAATAAAATTACTATTTAATATTTAAGCATCTTAAACTCAGCATAAAGGTACAGAGGTGTGTATATGTGGACTTATGTAAGGCCACTAAGAGGGTTGTAATGCTAGATATACTGCTACCAAGCACGTGGTATGTTTTACGTGTCATTCTGATTCTGAAGTATAGATCATAACCGGCTCGCCCTCATTCATTGTCAGTCACTGATCTTTCTAGCTACGTTACCTTGAGACTCATACTGCTCCACAGCCTCCCTCAACGCCTCGGCAGAATCCATCTCAAACTCCTCCATGTTTTCCTTGACAGCAGCATCAAAGGTTTCCTGTGTGATCCTCCGCGCCGCCATGTTCGCCATTAAGGTCCGCAGTCAAATTAAGTATGTAATAACGGTGATGACAACACTGATTGTGTCTATTCAGTTTGATCAAAGATAGTTAGTAATAGCTAACGTTAGCTAATAGATGTGTTTATGCTCTCGTTGAGGACTGTCTGTTGGATATCACGAGTCAAATCACCTAACGTTACCTAGCTTGTGACGGACAACCGGCTCCACTGAGGAAACGTCCACCGCGGTCGATTTATCAAGTTCCGTCGTCGTTGTGTTCACTGCTTGAAAGCATGGACGTTTACAGCTCTCAGAAAGGGCGTAAATCGAACAGTTTACGTGAATAGTAACATCCTCAAAAGGTCCCACTCATATAAAGTCTCGGTCGGAACATACGCTGCGAAACATTAGTTCCGCCAACAGGCCGTTTCTCTCTTGGTTCTGAAGACAACAATGTCATGACCTTTATTTAATCACCGGCTCCCGACACGGGAATACATTTACTAAAATGCACTTTGTTCCGTATCAAGAAGACGGAAGCGCTGCGTGAGGTACTTTTAAGTTAAAGCTATTTTTGACAACTTTCCCTTCAAAATAAAGGAGGCATGTATGACATCCCCCGTGATAAACTCGTTAAACTCCCATGTCTAGTGCATAACAATCGTAAAATACCCCTTTTGAGGTAAAGATGTTATTTGTGTTGCTGTAAAATAGCCTGAATTACACAATATTTGCGTTAGTACGTTTGTCTCATTTTTCCTCGTGTGGTTTTATTTTGAAGAAGAAAAGGTATTTTGTATTTTGTATTTTAGTTACCTTTAATTGCATCAACTCACTGTCTATAAAAAAATCCCTGCTCAGTGTGATGCTGGCACTAATATTTAGTTTCTTATGTTCCCTGCAGTAGTTCATACCACAACAACTATCCCTTTTGTGTATACCATGAAATTGCACACAAATTGATAAAGGTGTGTAACCTCAGCATCAATGCAGATCCTCACAATTATATATACACGTTTTATAAAGAGATGTGTCTTGGCACTAACCTATCTAATTATAGGACAATATAATCCCTCCATGATTTATATCCGATATCCAAATTTGAAGCAGTGAGGGTCCTATCATAATTCTACTGTCAACAGGTAAGTGCAGCTCATACATTCAGATGATACTAAACAGTAATGTGAAAAGTATGGGGTTGGGAAATTTAAGTATTATGTTTCATCACGTTAATACTTATTCGGCTATAATTTAAATGATTAAAATTATCTACTTTCTGTTACAGAAATACCGTGATTGTTTGGCTTTGTTTTAGTAATTCAACTATTGGCTTCTATTTTCAAGAACTTGGTCAACTCTACAAAAGCAGTGCAGTGGAAGGCCATCCAGATTTCTTCAACAAACTCCCTACTGGCCCTGTAGACGGCTTTTTCAGCTGGCATTAAGATAATATTATGTATTACAAACTTGTGCATAATTGGTAAGTTGATTTGGAGAATGCATCAGTTATGTGTGTGCTTTTCTTCTCTCTCTCAACAACTACATGAACTATAGAAGGACTTTGTATCTCTCTGTGAGTGGAGTATGCCAGAGTCCTGGGCTCAGAGTACACAAATCAACAGATTAGATTTATGTTCGAACTTCAGCAGTTTATCCAGAACATCTCCGCGATGATGAGATCTTCCCATCAATCCAGCAGCTCTCTTCCACTGGCTGCCCAAAGAGCACAAGTGTGTGCTTGTGTACCTGGTGATATTTTTTCAACAACATGACCTAGATTGAAAGAACCTATTATGTGTGATGCACCTACATGATTTGCCTGTTTTTTGTTTGCCTGTTTTTTAAGTACACTGCAGCTGGAGAAGCTGAAGAGTAAGTTTATTGGAATATTCTCAATGCGTATCTTCAACTAGATGACAACTCAAAGTTTAATTCATTCCAAGCCATCCTGCTCCAGCAATAAAAAGGTATTACAAAAATATTTAGAAGTCAACCTTGAAATAGTATTCAACTTATTATACTAAATTTAAATGGTCTTACTTTCTCAAATTGTCATAATGTTGACCTACTAGAGATATTTACTTATTAAATCCACTTTCTGAGATGGTTAGTCTGAGAAAGAGGACCAACAAATCTCATGGTCCTCCATAATAAACTTCTGCAAAAACAACGGATCAGTGTTTACTCACTTTGAGGCATGCAGTCTTTGCCCTCTGCTACTAGAGGTCAGCGTTGTACCATCTACAAACAAGTATCCTCTTACAGGTCAGACAAATAGCATTTGCATTGACATTGCTGACAGGCTGGAGCTTCAGGTCCAAACATCAAGAAATCAGTAATGATAAGATAATGATAAGATTGACTGTTAACAGTTGTTTCATGATGAAACCATTTTGAATTTGTTTTTCTCATTTCCTGTTTTACTCAAGTATTCCAGATGGTGGCAGCGTTAGTCTCTAATTAGATACCTTATTTATTCAGTGCTGCTATCTTTTATACCAGAAGCAGTTTGTGTGCTGTTTACCATTCAATATCTTATCAAATGACTGGTAGGACTGTTGCATTTAGTAACACTATTGTAGGGCTGTTGATTTAGTAATGCCTCTGTGGGACTGTTGATGTAGTAATGCCTCTGTGGGACTGTTGCATTTAGTAATGCCTCTGTGGGACTGTTGCATTTAGTAATGCCTCTGTGGGACTGTTGATGTAGTAATGCCTCTGTGGGACTGTTGCATTTAGTAATGCCTCTGTGGGACTGTTGCATTTAGTAATGCCTCTGTAGGACTGTTGCATTAAGTAATGCCTCTGTGGGACTGTTGCATTTAGTAATGCCTCTGTGGGACTGTTGCATTTAGTAATGCCTCTGTGGGACTGTTGATGTAGTAATGCCTCTGTGGGACTGTTGCATTTAGTAATGCCTCTGTGGGACTGTTGCATTTAGTAATGCCTCTGTGGGACTGTTGATGTAGTAATGCCTCTGTGGGACTGTTGCATTTAGTAATGCCTCTGTGGGACTGTTGCATTTAGTAATGCCTCTGTAGGACTGTTGCATTAAGTAATGCCTCTGTGGGACTGTTGCATTTAGTAATGCCTCTGTGGGACTGTTGCATTTAGTAATGCCTCTGTAGGACTGTTGCATTAAGTAATGCCTCTGTAGGACTGTTGCATTAAGTAATGCCTCTGTGGGACTGTTGATTTAGTAATGCCTCTGTAGGACTGTTGCATTAAGTAATGCCTCTGTAGGACTGTTGATTTAGTAATGCCTCTGTGGGACTGTTGCATTAAGTAATGCCTCTGTAGGACTGTTGATTTAGTAATGCCTCTGTAGGACTGTTGATTTAGTAATGCCTCTGTGGGACTGTTGCATTTAGTAATGCCTCTGTAGGACTGTTGATTTAGTAATGCCTCTGTAGGACTGTTGATTTAGTAATGCCTCTGTAGGACTGTTGATGTAGTAATGCCTCTGTGGGACTGTTGCATTTAGTAATGCCTCTGTAGGACTGTTGATTTAGTAATGCCTCTGTAGGACTGTTGATTTAGTAATGCCTCTGTGGGACTGTTGATTTAGTAATGCCTCTGTAGGACTGTTGATGTAGTAATGCCTCTGTAGGACTGTTGATTTAGTAATGCCTCTGTAGGACTGTTGATTTAGTAATGCCTCTGTAGGACTGTTGATTTAGTAATGCCTCTGTGGGACTGTTGCATTAAGTAATGCCTCTGTAGGACTGTTGATTTAGTAATGCCTCTGTGGGACTGTTGCATTAAGTAATGCCTCTGTAGGACTGTTGATTTAGTAATGCCTCTGTAGGACTGTTGATGTAGTAATGCCTCTGTAGGACTGTTGATTTAGTAATGCCTCTGTGGGACTGTTGATTTAGTAATGCCTCTGTGGGACTGTTGATTTAGTAATGCCTCTGTAGGGCTGTTGATTTAGTAATGCCTCTGTAGGACTGTTGATTTAGTAATGCCACTGTAGGACTGTTGATTTAGTAATGCCTCTGTAGGACTGTTGATTTAGTAATGCCTCTGTAGGACTGTTGATGTAGTAATGCCTCTGTAGGACTGTTGATTTAGTAATGCCTCTGTGGGACTGTTGATTTAGTAATGCCTCTGTAGGACTGTTGATTTAGTAATGCCTCTGTGGGACTGTTGATTTAGTAATGCCTCTGTAGGACTGTTGATGTAGTAATGCCTCTGTAGGACTGTTGATTTAGTAATGCCTCTGTGGGACTGTTGCATTAAGTAATGCCTCTGTAGGACTGTTGATTTAGTAATGCCTCTGTGGGACTGTTGCATTAAGTAATGCCTCTGTGGGACTGTTGATTTAGTAATGCCTCTGTGGGACTGTTGCATTAAGTAATGCCTCTGTGGGACTGTTGATTTAGTAATGCCTCTGTGGGACTGTTGCATTAAGTAATGCCTCTGTAGGACTGTTGATTTAGTAATGCCTCTGTGGGACTGTTGCATTAAGTAATGCCTCTGTGGGACTGTTGATTTAGTAATGCCTCTGTGGGACTGTTGCATTAAGTAATGCCTCTGTAGGACTGTTGATTTAGTAATGCCTCTGTGGGACTGTTGCATTAAGTAATGCCTCTGTGGGACTGTTGCATTAAGTAATGCCTCTGTAGGACTGTTGATTTAGTAATGCCTCTGTGGGACTGTTGCATTAAGTAATGCCTCTGTAGGACTGTTGATTTAGTAATGCCTCTGTAGGACTGTTGATTTAGTAATGCCTCTGTAGGACTGTTGCTTTAGTAATGCCTCTGTGGGACTGTTGATTTAGTAATGCCACTGTAGGACTGTTGATTTAGTAATGCCTCTGTAGGACTGTTGATTTAGTAATGCCTCTGTGGGACTGTTGATTTAGTAATGCCTCTGTAGGACTGTTGATTTAGTAATGCCTCTGTGGGACTGTTGATTTAGTAATGCCTCTGTAGGACTGTTGATTTAGTAATGCCTCTGTGGGACTGTTGCATTAAGTAATGCCTCTGTGGGACTGTTGCATTAAGTAATGCCTCTGTAGGACTGTTGATTTAGTAATGCCTCTGTGGGACTGTTGATTTAGTAATGCCACTGTAGGACTGTTGATTTAGTAATGCCTCTGTGGGACTGTTGCATTAAGTAATGCCTCTGTGGGACTGTTGCATTAAGTAATGCCTCTGTAGGACTGTTGATTTAGTAATGCCTCTGTGGGACTGTTGCATTAAGTAATGCCTCTGTGGGACTGTTGATTTAGTAATGCCTCTGTGGGACTGTTGCATTAAGTAATGCCACTGTAGGACTGTTGATTTAGTAATGCCTCTGTGGGACTGTTGCATTAAGTAATGCCACTGTAGGACTGTTGATTTAGTAATGCCTCTGTGGGACTGTTGATTTAGTAATGCCTCTGTAGGACTGTTGATTTAGTAATGCCTCTGTAGGACTGTTGATTTAGTAATGCCTCTGTGGGACTGTTGATTTAGTAATGCCTCTGTGGGACTGTTGATTTAGTAATGCCACTGTAGGACTGTTGATTTAGTAATGCCTCTGTAGGACTGTTGATTTAGTAATGCCACTGTAGGACTGTTGATTTAGTAATGCCTCTGTGGGACTGTTGATTTAGTAATGCCTCTATGGGACTGTTGATTTAGTAATGCCTCTGTAGGACTGTTGATTTAGTAATGCCTCTGTATTCAAACCTCAATATCCTCCTTGGAAAACAAGACTTTTGCTGATTGAAAGATAACTCATTAGGCCAAAGCACAATGTTACTGATCATTCATACTGATATAATTTCCTTTCTATAATATATAAATATGGCATCTAAAGATGTTTGCAGCCCACAAAAAACTGTCTTAATTGAATATCATTGGACTTTAAAAAAATAATTTAAACGATAAAACACGATAAATGTACTGAATGCTTTGCTGAATCTGAAAGTATGTGATATTGAATTGTTTAAAACACGTATTCATTTGCTCTATTATGTAGGATTCAGATATCTTTTATTTAATTTCAAGAACTGAAAATATCAAACATGTGACCCGATTTTGACACCGCAATTGCGAAAGCATGAGAGTAAACCCACGGCGGAATAGTAACTTAAAGTGATGGTTGTGTTGATTCGTTTATGCTAAAAAATATCTTCAGAAATTCAAGACAGGTTCATCGTATATTTTTCACGTATGAACATGAAGTTCTGCAGCCCATCGGTATTCAATGGAGATCCTCCGAGAGCTTGTGTATTTTTAACATAAATAAATATTTTTAAACATAATGCCATCAAGTTATATTATATTTCTCTCTTTTCATATGTCATCGTGTCTGCAGCTGTCTGGAAACCATCCTTCACCAAAATAAAGAAGGTTCGTGAGAAGTGAAAACTTTTGCACGCTCTCGACGTATCGGACGCAGCCGAAAGAGCCATTTCCTGCCAAATAGTGAGCCCGTCTAATCGTGACTGCAGCAGCTACTTCCTGCATTGTTACAGTACTTAATGAGGATTAAGTTGAAGCTGTCATGTTGAAACGGGCGGCCATTAGGCCTCCTCCACAAGGAGAGAGTCTGGAGGCTGATCTTACCACTGTTTGATTTCAGAGCTGATTCCTTCACCTGGTCAGGACCTGCTGCCTGACTCTGTCCTATCAATAGGCTACATATTGGCCTTTACATATATAGTAGTCTATATTAAATCAACATCCATTCATACAACATATTCCTTAATTTGAGAAATAATAACACCTCTGTATAGCAATGAAAAAAAAGAACTCTCATCATCACTGTTATGTAATAGTTATGAACGCTGAGTAATAAGTATATTTACACTTGACATATGAGGTGGATAAAGAAACAGGACCACCTGACAATATTATGTAATCTAATACAAAATCCCATTCAGCTTCAGAAAACGCTCTGACCTTTATGAAGCTCCAATAAACTATTTGTAGGCTGATACTTGTTGGGATTGTTTCATTGTGTCATATTTCCAGGTATTTTTCCACCTCTTCACATTTATTAAAAGACAAATTAACCTTTAATTTGCTAATGGCTGCAGGGCTGTAGCCAGGATTTTAGAAATACTGATGTTATGAGTCTCCCAAGAGCCCACACACAATTGCCACAGCCCCAGAAAGAAATCTGACCAGACACCAAGGGGGAGCTTTTTAAAATATATATAATATAAATATTTCTCTCTCTCTCTCTATATATATATACATATATAATATAAATATTCTCAACATGAGTACTACATTCTGTTTGAGAGCAATGAATCATGTTCTTGAGGGTAAATAGTCATTGGACATTTAGAAAAGTCATGCATGGTCCTCAGAGGATAGATCATCTCATGACTTGTCCTCTAGAGCCACCTTGAGATTTACATTTTTTGCTCAGGTTGCAAAACGCCCTGAGATCATGTCTTCAAGTGAAGCTGGCTCGGATTGTTTCTTACTTAAGTTATTTCTGGTCTACGTGTCCCTTGATCCACGGGAACAGTGACAATATTTACAAAAAGATGCATTGTTATCTGTAAACTCCAGAGTGCAGTTTGTTTTTTGCTTTCAGTGGGGTGATTATGAGGATTGCCCCTTGGTACAGATTTCATTGCATTTATATGTGACAACCAGTAGCCTCAGTAGATGGAGTGGCAGGATGAGAGGACGGAAACAATCAGACTTGATGACACAGCATCATCTCTATGGAGCTTTTTATTGTCATTTAAAGAACAGCAACAAAGAACGCTGACAAAGCACTCAACCCCCCCCTCCCTCCTCCTCCCACCTGTCAGAGAAAAGCAGCCCCCTGCACACTTCAGTCTATACTTACATTACTTAGATCACAGTCTTTTAAATGTGTGTGTATACAATGTGTGTGCATGTTTATGGATGTCTGTGGATGACTGAAAGGGGCAGCGAGCTGAACCCTTCTGCCCCCTGACTTAGTAGCGCTGCCCTATGTGCTCTTGACTTACATGCATGGATCTGACTGTAACTGCAAGTCTGGTTGACTGGCTATTAATGCAACCCCTTTTATAATCTCTGTGATAAAGTGAGATGTGTTTTGGGTTGATGGTTTGGATTTTGATATGGGGTCAGGGAGTCATATGTGATGCTAGCATCAGTCCTAAAGAGACGTGAGGTAATTATGGGATGCTGAGGTTGGGATAGGGATCCGAATGGGATGCTGAAGCAGGTCCCTGCTGAGAGCCTGCACATGAAGCTGAGGTGGCTGGTGTGGGAACAAAGTTTGAGATTGGGGGATAATATGATGCTGGCGTTGCCAGACTTTTTATGGGGAGAAATGCAGTTACTAGACTTCCTTGCATGGCCTGATTCACCTGCATGTCTGCAAACATTTGTCAACTCCCCTCTCCTCAGTGTATAGGCTTAATGTTTCTATATACAGTGTAATAGACACAGTGGATTCAACCTCAGTTTTTGTCAGTTGTTGGTGGTATCTGATTAAACACTGCATACCGTAAGAACGCCTCTCATTTTACTGCAGCAGGGTCTCTCAGTCTTCCCCGCTAAGTCCTAGTTCTGGTTCTCCCGAGCCTCAACTTATCTCCAGTGGACCATTATAGCCTGGGCCTCCAGCAGCAAGGTGCCGATGTTGGCCGGACGAAGCTCTGCTCCTGGCCAGAGGAGGAGCTGCTGCAGGTTGAAGGCGCCATTGAAGCTGGATCTGGGTCTCTTCAAAATTACGGAATAATAATGAATCCACATTAGCTGTTATTGTGCTTTGGTACTGTAAATTCCTGCACTATTTTGCAGTAAATCAGATTACCCAAAAAAATTACAAAAATAAACACACAGCAAACGCAGGACTTTTCAGGGGCCCACTAGGGGTCTCGGGCCCTGGGACACTTGAATGGTTTTGCCCGTTTGGCAAACCAGTCTTGGTTCCGTTGTGCTCTGTTAGCCCTCTTGTTACGATGAATTGATTTGATTCTACATGTTGCTCAATTGGCATAATGTTTCTAGTATAACCAGATCTGGGTGCTCATCATATCCGGCAATAAAGTGGTTTTGTATTCTTGACCTGAAGTTGCTGGTTTGGGTCTTTACTGTATGTTCGGGGTGAACTGTGATACTCATGAGTGTTTTGTGTGTGTGTGTGTGTGTGCGTGTGCGTATGTGTGTGTGTGTGTGTGTGTGTGTGTGTGTGTGTGTGTGTGTGTGTGTGTGTGTGTGTGTGTGTGTGTGGTCTGAGTGAGTAACTGTGGGCTCTCTGTAATTACTGGTACAGTCATGGGTCAACGTGACCCCTGACATGGGCGTCCTGCTTCGGCCCTTGGTGGTCGGTGGCTTACATGATGTGATTCGGTCGCCCTCGTATGCCGAGGTGCGCATGCCCACTAAGAGGACGCAGCGGCTCCATGTGTGTTGAGGCGCATTATTTGGCAACAGACGCGGCAGTGGGGAGGGCCGAAAAAAAGAGGATATCCCCTGGATTTAAAAAAAAGCAACGATTTATCGAGGTTAACTGCAGATTAAACATTCCTTGGTCGACCATCGGCGAAGAACGGGCGACAAAGCGACCGAGTAAGTTGACTGAGGTGAAGCCGAAGTTTTTTAGTAAGTGGATCTTTTATTCGGAGTCGTCGAGAGGAGCCAGGTTTTCCTCCACCTATCTGTGACGATAAAGAAGCTGATGGGCTGTTGAAAAGTAACACTTCTCCGCAGAGCCAAAGGTTGAGCTCTGGGGAGGAGATGGGGGGGCTTGCTCAGCCAAAGATTATCTGCGTCTACGTTTTCATACGCGTGCCAGCTTGTAAATACGATCCCGGGGCTGGATTGTGTGCGGTAGAAGTCGTGAAATGAGGTGAGGATTATAACGTTTCATCGCCAGCGGCTCCTCGCGGCACGCTCAGACCTCGGGCAGGTCGATGCGATTCATGAGTTCCGACTCGGTTTTGTTTTCTTCGGGAGGGGACACACAGGTAAACGGTCCCGGTGAGCCTCGTATAACCCCACTTTTACGGTAGTAGGATAAAAGTTTGTGCCCGCTTTTCGAGCGGATGGTTGTCCCGCATCGGGGTGCAGCCAGGTCAACGATCCGGGCTCGGTTCTGGTTGTGTGTGTCACGTTGACCCGCTCGGCTGGAGGAGTTTTCTCACTTTGACTTGAAGTCTCTAAACCGCCGCTAACGTTCGGACGTTTGCGTTCGACGTCGTCCTCGAGTTAAGTGTCTCGGTGTTGTTGTTTGTGCCGCTGTTAGCTCACGTTAGCTCGCTAACTAATCACACGCTCGCCTCCTCTGACGCGGTGTCAATAAAGAAAAGCCGGCAGGTTGCACATGTAGTGTGGGCTGGGTTTAGTTTTTAAAGGGCTGACTTTGGACTGGGTGGTGTACTGGGTGTCGGTACGTTAATGGTGGACGCTGCTGCTCGCCTTAAGCCCCTTGGCACCAGTGTTGGTTCTGCTATCTGGTAGCTAATCTTCCTACTTCTTTCTGTGACAACCGTAGTCTTCCTCCTCTTAAAGCTGAACACACACACACACTCTCACACACACCGCACACACTCTGTCTCCTCCAGACAGGCACGCACGCACACACACACACACGTTTCTAGCCATACCAGTGTGACCCAGTGAAATATATTTGTACTAATTTGTCTATTGTATATTTATCTGTGCGCACTGATGTAAAAGCTCTTAATATTTGGCCTAATGAATAAATATGACGGAAGCCGGTGTGTCTACAACCACATGCAGCATTTTAATATTGTGTTATCAAGGCTGCTGCTGGGGTTCACTTTATTTGTGCTAGTTCAAGGCTTTCAAGTTTGATTGCACTTTTGATGAGATACTGTTGATTGAGATTTACGAAGGTGTTATGACATAATGTCATAACACCTACGTGATGTAATTATTAGCGTTCTCAGAGGCAATACTAATGTAGTCTTAACTTGAACTGCAGTCATATTAAGACTAATAAAAAATTAAAAAGTAGATAGATAAATGAATGGCTTTAAATTGTTTCATTCATTATTAATCATATTGGTTTATGTTACAGATTTCATAAGTTATTGTGTGTTTTTTGTGTGTGTTTTTGTAGGGCTCCAACTACTTTCAATATTGCTTAATGTGCTGATTATTTTCCAGATTAATCGCTTGGTTTATAAAATGATAACGCATTTTGATCCATCAAATTTTACCAAGGTGACGTAATGTCTTGTTTTGTCTAGCCAGACCATCCACAATCCAACATCTTAAATTCACTATTATAGAAGAGTAAAAACAACTAATACTATTTGTGAATTTTGGCCATTTTGCATGAAGCATTACTAAAATAATTGATTATCAAAGTTGTTAATCGACTAACTGTTGCAGCTCTACCTTTTGTCACTTATGGTAAACATCCGTATCGGTAATCAATGATCACTGTTTGAGTAGGATCTGTGCACAACAAAGCCACTTAAATCCAGGTACTGTGCATGCAATGTAGGCTGAGGATGGTTTTATTGCCTCTTGTGGAGATCTGGAATAAACAGTCAGTTGTTCAAGTGAACAAAGCCCCTGTAAAGAGTTATCTGCATGTTAATCTGTTGCAGGCTCTCACTGAACAAAATACATGTTGCCTTTAGAGAAGGGGTTGACTAACACCGGTTAGAAGAGTGGAGAATGCTTTGCTTTGTAACCGGCAATGCTCATTGTTATGACAAACAGGGTTGAAGTTGTATGTCCACTATGTGGAGTAGTATAGGGAGTGACTGTATTCATGGTATTACAATTACAAGAGTGAGTGAGTCAGAAAGTGTTTCAGGTTTGAAGTTTTCCAGAAAATCACCCAGTCTTGTCCATATATATTTCAGTTGTGTAATCGCCACTATTCTGGAAAGGGTCGTCCGCTGGCCATATTTTAATCTGTTGCACATGACTACAGGGGTCACAGGGCAGCTGTTTAGTCAAGCCTCCATGACTTCATCAAATATATAGGCAGCACTGATTGCCTTTTTCTGCCTACTTTGTGTAGAAAGTGGTGCTAGTTGCTGCATAAAGCACTGACCTTTGAAGAGTTTTAAATGATTTAATCCAGCAAACCAGTGATCAAATTCAAAGCTAAACTGTTCAATTAAAGCCTTCCAGCTCATTTTAAACAATTGTATTGTTCCCAGTGGATGCTTGCAGACCATCATTGCTATCATTTGTTTTTCTGACGGATACAACCAGATATCTGATGCAAATATTTTGCCGATGCAGCAGTTTTCCAAAATAGTGTGACTGCGTGGTTGGACAGTTTTCTTTAAATCCAGTGCATTGTTGAAATATGTTTTCACACGTTAAAGGTTTGTCAGTGGTTAAATTAAATCCTTAAAACCTATGTGCAGCCAGACTTTGATGATTGAGAATGAGTCTGCCGGCCAGAATGAAGGGTGATTGAGTGACTGATGGTGGGCATGATCCACAATAACCACAAGAAGAAAAGACACGCACCAAAAAACAAGACTGGTGTAGATAAACTGTGGGTTCAGCTGAGCGGCGCCCTGATAGTGGGAGCAATCTGATACCAGATTAACGTATGACTATTCTGCCCGGTGAAAGCCACACTTGTCAAGAGTCACGGACCTACATGGTGCAATAAGATGATATGATACTATACCTTGTGATGAATTTACAATGCACATGTTCATGTGATGATTTTCAAACCTAGACAACAATCTTAAACCCCTCATGAGCATAACAAGCCACTATAGTTGCTTGTTATGCTAATGTACGAAATAAGGCCAGATGGAAAGCTATTTCTCTGATACTAATTTAAATTTAAAAGGGTGACAGCTAAAGACAACACACTTAAGGACAGTAGACACATCACCATGACCACACACCTTACAATTTCGTCTTTCCAGTGTCGTTAAATGCTGTTTGAGGATTTCCATGTGTTTGTAAAATGTATCCAGATTATATTGTCTGGCGAGATCATTTTGATAATCGTACCATGAAACTTTCATAACAATAGAAACTGTCTGATTAGAAAAGTATAATGTGGAAATCGGCAGTTTGGCTCTTTATCCTGACGTGTGTGTTAGTTGACAGTCATTTTACTCGTATGTTAACTTTGTGGACATAGAATGATTTTTAAATGGAAAGTTGAATTTTGCTTTCAGAGCCTGGTTGCATATGATGTCAAACTCTTGGGTGGGTGGGGCTTTGATTCTCCATGCAAGTGTGTATGTGTGTGTGTGTGTGTGTGTGTGTGTGGGCTTGATGGAAATGTGCGTATACTGCCATTGAGATGAAATGTGAAACCCGTCAGCCATTCAGATCCCCTGTTATAGAGATGGGGTCAGTGTCTAAGAGGTTGGGGGGTTTGTGTGACTAACTTCTTCCCCCAGCATTATTCCACAGCTGTATGCATTGGAAATAATAATGCCATCACAACTCTCCTCAGCACACACACATTCACTCACATGCTGTGTAATGGCCGTCGTTGTGGAAGCACAGCGTCTACACCAGCACCTAAAGGGTTAAATCCAGTTTCAGCTTCTCTCGCTCAGTCACACACACACACATACATACACACACACACACACACACACACACACACACACACACACACACACACACACACACTGGCCAACCGGTTTAGACCGGTTGTCAGGAAAAGTGCTTTGTGTCCCACTGAATCCTGGGAAGGGTCATGTCATGTGTGTCTCAGTGATGTCAGAGTATAAAAAAAAGAAACTTAAGTCAGCTCTCTGTTATCAGATGATTGCATGCTGCATTGTGACTCTGTATGTGTGGTCTCTATAGGTACATGATGGATACACTGAGTGGGCTTTATGCTCGCCGCCATAACCACTCTGAGAACAGGAAGGGGAGGGGGTAGAAGTGTGTGTACAGTGTGTGTCACATAGAAGTAGTAGGTTGTAAGGGTTCATTTTAGTCATTTTTCTCCTAGAAATACCCATAGCTTCCTGTAGTGGTACTGGGCGGACTGAGGGCCTCAGACAGCCTCGGCAAGACCGAGCCTCATGTCTATAACAGAAATGCATGAATAAGATTCTAGACATAAAGGTTCTGTGTTTCTTCTTTGTGGTTGTCCAGTAAACAGTCAACGTCTGAGTTAGTCTCTCCATGTCAATTGTGCTTTCTGTTTGTGATTGAACTTTGAGCACGGGTCGTCTCATGCAGCATGCCTCATGGGCCAGCACGCGTTCACCTTTTACACATGTGATAACGGCCAAAGTCATTTTAATGAGCGTGCATACACAATAGTATGCCGATTGATCTTTCAACATTTGAACCACCTTGGCATTTCTATACTGAGTTACCTCAGCAGCTGAAGTCATACTTTCCCTTTTTTTCAGTGTCATTGACCATCATTAGATAATTTACCTTCATGTTTGTTTGTTTTTCTGACTAACTGTAAGTTACAATATACTGGATATAGCACTGGACAAGGGTTTATCCACATTTCTAAAGAAAATATGATACTATCATGGGCAACACATAGCGAGGATACCTGTGCAGTGCACATGTATGCAGTCAATGTGGGACCGGCCAGTCCCTTTCTGCTCTGAACATGTTTAAGGACCGGGTTATTAACGAAACTAGTTTGATCCCATAGAGAGTGTTTATACCTGATCCCTGGCCACACTCAAAAGCAGTGTGGAAAGCCAGGGATGAGACGCACCGTGTAAAGAAGGAGACTGGTTTGGGAGAGAAGTTCAAATCCGTCTTACATTCTCACCTCTGTCTAAATGCTGCTAGAAATATGCATGCTTCTCAGACTGTAGCGCAGACTCGCTCCAAAGAAATGCTGTTTACCAAGAGTGTCACCTGGTGTCTCCTCATGTTCTTGACCCTACACTGGCTGTGTGAAATGTGTGTTTGTATGTACCTTGTACTGGTGCACACCTGCAAGTGTGCCCTCTCTCAGCTGTCGGACAGAACGAGCTGCCATCTCCGTCTCCACTACTGCTGGCATGTCAACATGTGGTGGACTTGGATGTGTTCTTCATGGGGCATCAGATGGTAATGTTCCTGGTGCTCTTTGGTGTCGAACTCCAAGAACGGTTCAACACAACTCCTTTTTTAAATGAGTAAAAATATATTCCACACACATAAATAACTAAAATACTTGGATTCATGGGTTGTTATGAATATTTCAACAATTCATGCTCCAGTTAATTTTGTATATTCCCCAAACTCCTAACTCTGATTTTATTACAATGTTGATGTCTCAGTGCAGCACTGCAGCAAGTTTTGGTTCGTACTCCTCTTCCGGAAGACGGTAGTCAAGTGATCTTCAGATAGTTTGGTTTGTTTTGAACACTGAGTGCTTGCTGAGTTCTCCCATCTTCTCTTTCAGTTTTCCTTTCTTTTGGATTTTGGTTTACAGACATTTGGATAATTGGATGTTGTGGAATTATACATGAGTCAACATCTTGGTCATGTGACCTTCATAATCTCACATGTTTTGTCTGGGGACCATTTTAGTCACCCTGTGTCCCCAACAGCTGACTCAAGGTCAGTTTTGTCTGCTTACATTCTGAATAATAGGCTCACAACCACACTTTCAGTCAAATGTATAACTTCATTTATTGTAAAAGCTATGTGTTGTTGTTATTGTTGTGTGCCAGATAATGTCAACATGACAGGCATACAATGTGACATTTAATCAGAGCTTAAAATAGTCTTTTAAAGTATTGTGCAGCCCTGCTTTCAAATGGCTCTTATCAACATTATTTTGAGCTTTAACCAAATGCATTCACTGACAGTCACTACTTATCTACACATTGCTGGGGGTTCCTTAGTTTGCTATCTGGATAACCTTTACCCATATAGCTCTGGTCAGATTTGAAATCAATATGGGAACAAATCCATTTCAAATCTTTTGGTCATACATTTTTGAATATCTAATAATACAGTTATTTATTTCTTTATCTGCAGGGGATGTCTGAGGAGGCTGTCCGCCAGACGCGCAGCCAGAAGAGGGCGCTGGAAAAGGATGTTGATCCCCAGTCTATAGAAACTTCTGATGCTGACAATGAAAGCAAAAAGCCTAAATTGGACCCTTCTGAACCAATGACAGAGGAACAAACCGAACCTGAACCCGACTCTGCACTGGCACGGGAAGATCAGGGCCAGACTATGGTTGGACCAGAGCCCGAGAAGGAGCAGGAGCAAGAGCAGAGCCTGTCTCCGCCATCTTTAGCGTTACCTTTGGCCTCTCAGTCGGTGAAGGACGATCAGGAGCGGACCCAGAGACAACAGGCGATGGCTGAGCCCAGCTCGGACAATCGGACTGACTGCAATGACAGTGCCAGCGACGAGAAGACGGAGCCAGCTGTGGATACAAGGAGCCAGGTCCGACTGGCAGAGTCAAAGGTGCCCAGTAGCATGCTGGCTGCAGCGGAGGTGAAAGCCACCATTAAAGTGGAAGTTCAGACTGGAGAGCAGCCCATGGACATGAGCACCTCCACAGGGTGAGAATATGAATATGTATTTATTATAGTAAACTATCTTCATTTGGGACAACCACATGACTCATCTGGCAAAACGTAATGATGTCTATGTGCAGGAAACTTCATCTAAACAACAGAAATGCTTCTGGTTCAGATTGTTTGTTGGGGAGGAAAACTTACTTAAGAGAGAGTAAAAAAGGATGAACTACGCTATTTAAATCTAAAAAGACATTACGTGTTGAACGTTACTTGATGGTACTGAATTACTGTGTAGGGTAGAGAGGATGGGAGGTGGGGCGGAGGGGCGGAGGGGCGGAGGGGCGGGACCCTCAGAGGTGATGTTTAACTTTTATCTTTTAGTCTATCTCCATTTTTGCCCCACTCAGCACCTGAACCCTAAAAACTCCCCTCACACAAAATGAAGCCGTGTGTCACAAACCGGTTTCAGCCGGTTGTTGCCATGGTTTCCACAGTGGAAGGAACAGTGAGGGCAGGGGGGAGGAGGAAAAGTGAGTGTGTCACGTGATGATGACTTTGGGGTCATGTGACTTCTTTGGAAGAGTAATGATTAATCCACAGGAAGTGATGATGGCACTAAGCCCCAAGGAGAGACGGCGAGAAGAGACAGGCATCGCAATTTAGGGTTTTGACTTTAACGAATTCATAGAAATACATCTGCATATTCACAGATTAATTCAGATATTAATTACTCATTTTCTTTGGGTTTTTGAGTGTTACTTCTTGAATTTAGGTCATCTGCTTTCACATTCCCAATTGCTTTAATTTCCTTTTTAATTCCTTTTTAATTTCTATAATAAACAGCCCAACACGGGTCACCCCCAAATGACTCAGACGCTGCCTCAATATCCTGTTTCAGCAGGAAATACGTAGTACAGCCGTTGCATTGTGACGAAAAGACCTTACTGGTCCCACCTTGCTCCTTCTTGTTATGCAGGACTGGTCTGTTGTTGGATTAGTATCAACATGAAGATTAGCTGTGAGGAGGATGTGTGGACTTTCCAGATCATTGTGGAGACGATACTAACAATGAATGTTGTTGAGGAGCAGATCTCTATGAATACAGACAATACTAATGGTTGCTAATATTTGAGTCAGTTCTTAACCTCTACCACACTGGATCAATGAGAACAACATGATAATATCTACACATTGTTTTAACCCACATACATTTTTTATAAATTCTAGTGGAGATCCCAAAGTTTTCAAAATACCAAATATGTCTATATAAGATACTGAAATCTAAATTTGAATGTCATTGTCCTACTTATATCCAGCAGTATAAAAAGGGAGAAGCGCCCTCCATCATCTGAAGATGACGATGTCATCGTCCTGTCGGATAATGACTCCCCGAGTCCTCCGATGAACGGCTTGAGTCACTTTAAGGAGCTGGACACAGACCTGCTCATGGTGAGACGCATGGACACAAAACTAGACTTTGACAACCTATGTTCTCACCTCAAAGATTTAAGTGACACTCTAGGTGTTTCATGGATGCTCAGAGATACTTAAAATGAGGTAGCAGATAAGTGCTCAGTATCCCAGGATGCATGGCCAGTTTGAGCTCCAACATTTCACATTTGATTTGCTGTTAAGGATTTTGTCAGTGATGTTGTTATCTGTGGAGTGTAGAAGAGCAGCCCAGCAGAGAGGGAGTGCATCATTAAGCAGCTGAAGGAGGAACTGAGACTAGAGGAGGCCAAGCTGGTGCTGCTGAAGAAACTTCGACAGAGCCAGATACAGAAGGACACTCTCCAGAAGGTAAACGGTTATTACCCACATCAACACTGGGTCACACAAAGAGGCGCACATCCCCACAACACTGGCCTCCACTTCAAGCATCCTGTTTATTGTTTAATATCATTCTCCATTTCCTTTTTAGCCCACAGGTCTCTCTGGCTCCTCTGCTCCTCCTCCTCTCATTCGAGGAACAATTACAAGCAATAAAGGCACTCAGCAGGTTAATGCTCTTCTCTGAGATGTGGGCTGCGGTTGAATAGTCACAATATTATGTCCTAGTGTCTTTTCCTGACCAACTTTCCTAACTTTGATAAAAAAAAGTTATGTAGAAGAATTTCTAAGGACGTAGGAAAATACAACAGTGCGACATTGTTTTTGTTTTTTTTGCTGTTGTTTATTTAGCAACATCATTATAATGCAGAAAATAAGTACAGTGACAAACTTGATGATGTACTATTCAATTATGGATTCCTGTCCAAAATATAATCACACCCCCTCAGAAGGATGTTTTCAATTTATTCATAGTGTACAATTAATGGTGCGTTGCTTTAAATGTTGTTGTCACATGGAATTGTTGGACAACATTGTCTCCACACGCTAAAGGAGATTGAAAAAGGAACCATCTTTCCTTCTCTTATCATGGCTGCCACTTAAATACTTCTGGGAAGTTAGGAATCTTTCAAAGCAACAACAAAAAATGCCTATTAAACCGCAGACACACATCCGTCAGCATATCTGTGTGACAGCACCTGTAGTTGACCTGTTTCTGATGGTGTTGTTCTCTGACCAGATTTTGACAGGCCGGAGTTCAGGCCCAGTCATCCCTCCACCGCTGGTGAGAGGAGGGCAGCAGATGTTGTCCAAACATGGCTCCCAGATTATAATGCCGCCTCTGGTCAGAGGGGCACAGGTGAGTCATGGAGAAATGTTACCAATATTATTAATGCACTAAGATATTAAAATGCCAATGTTGTCTTCGTCAATGGTAGCCATTTTACTGCTGTAAGGGACCATTAGCAGGGAAACTGGGACAATTAGCAGGGAAATAACGACACTTAAACTCAGGACTTATGATCTCTCTTTGCGCCTTTCTCTCTTTGTGTGTACCCTTTGCCTCGGTGCTTTTGATGCCCCTCCCTTGTCCTTCACTACCCTTGTCTGTGATGTCCCTTCATGTCACCCCTCTCACTATCCTGGTTAGCCCATCTCCGTATCTCCACAGCAGATCCAGGCTCTCCGCCAGCAGCAGCAGCAACAGCAGCAGCAGCAGCAGCAGCAGCAGTTGGCTGCCTCTGGAGGCTCCGGCTCAGGACCTCCTCCTCTGCTGTTGGGCCACAGGAACTCCGCCTCCCTAATCCACGGCCAGAGAGGCGCGGTCAACTCAGGGCTCATCAGAATTGGCAGTAGTGCTAACACTCTGGTCAGTATTTTACAGGTGCTTTCAACTAATACCAAAAGTATATTCCCGGTTAATATTGGGGAAAGGCAAGTCAGGCTTTCCTGAATCCCACCACATCCTGGCATCAGTAAAATGATTCCTCTCACATTTAATTTCTACAATCTGGCTTCAATTCACCATTTATGTTGCCAATTACCCCGTTTCCAAAATTTCCATATGCATGTGTCAAGAGTTGCGTGAATTAAGTCGTAATACAGACACTTAGCAATTTCCACCTTCAAGTCTAGATTTGACCTTAAACTCTGAAGAAATGGATGATTGAAAAATTCTGGCTATTTTACATTTACTTGGGTGTTGGAAGCAAACACAGCGAGTGCTTAGAAGCTTGAGTCCAACCGCTGCCCAGTGTGCGACTATGTACCCTTATTGGTGCATATTGTTTGGGTCACGAGACTGTTGTTGTACCAAGTAGGTGCAGATGCACAAAAAGATGCGTTTTATGAAATAATAACACCTGGTTCAATATTCAAAGCTAAATATATACATCTACAGCTGCAATCTTCTTCACATTTAATTTAGTGTTAGTTGTGTACCGCTAACATTAGAAATCATGGAAGCTTGATTTGGTTGAACGTCCTCGTTAAAATGTACAGGGTGCTTAATTATTATAATTGCAGAAGAAATGTCCCGTAACAATACAAATGTAGGTAAATACAATGACCAGTCTAATTTGTTTATACAGTTTGCTACCTTGTGGGTTCAACTGTTCATCAACAGGCACATGTCTTCCTTGTTTTCAAAGACCTCGGCATCCAATTTGAAGAGCTCTTCCTTGGGAAACAGTGGTGGCTCTGTGGTTAGCGTGAATGACTCTCCAGCCAGCCGCCAAGCTGCAGCTAAACTCGCCTTACGGAAACAACTGGAGAAGACCCTCCTGGAGATTCCCCCGCCCAAGCCTCCGGCCCCAGAGTTTAACTTCCTGCCATCTGCAGCCAATAATGAGTTCATCTACCTGGTGGGACTGGAAGAAGTGGTCCAGAATCTGCTGGATACAATCCACAGAGGTGTGTTACTTTTCTTTTTTGATGTTTTTTGTTGACATATTGTCGAAAAGAAAGAAGAGTCAATTAATCAATCAATCGAACAACAGAAAAATATTAATATTAATTTCAATAATCATTCAAGTAATTAAAAAAATTCACTTTTTCCAGCTTAAGATTTTCTGCTTTTTTTTCCTTCATATATAATAGTAAACTCAATATCTTTAGGTTTGGCTAACAAGCTATTTTGTATATCTCTTGGGCTGTAGTACTACTATTAATTGCCCCAATCATCAATAATGAAAATAGTAATTAATTTCAGCCCTATGTGTTAGGTTAGGATGTTGGATCTTTTTCAAACAAGCTCCAGCGAATGTCCCATTTTCATGGAATATAAATATTGTCCATATGTAGTCAGGATCTAAATAGCTGCTTACCTGCGTCTGTTTCTTTCTTATTACTTCTTTGACACCACACAAGCAACTCTTTCAGTTTTCAATCAGTGCCTCTGGGTTTCCCATCTCTCCCCATCCAGGAAAGACTGGCGGAGCGCTGTCGAAGAACATTACTAGAGACCCCCTCACCTGCACCCAGTGCAAAACCGACTTCACCTGCCGCTGGAGGCAGGACAAGACAAAAGGCGGGGCTTTCCTCTGCGAACACTGCATGTCATCCAGTCAGAAAAGGGTTTTGAAAGCTGAGCATACCAATAGGCTGAAAGCTGCGTTCGTCAAAGCACTGCAGCAAGAGCAGGAAATAGAGCAGCGTATTTTTCAGCAGACGTCCTCGCCAGTTTCCCACAGTAGCTCCTCATCCTCTTCGTCGATGAAAGCAGAGAGGGGGTTGTCTCAGCAGCTAAAGCAGGCTCACGCCAGAGCGTCTTCCCTCCAGCAACTCCACCAGGCCAGTCGAGGAGCCAACATGGTTCACCATCACTCCATCAAGCAGGTTGGAATCTTTTCTAAAGAGAAGCATTTGTGCAGTTGAGGAAACCGTAACACCGACCACTCTCCGTGTTTCTTCTCTCCCCTCAGAGCTCCCAGGGCCAGCTGTCCCATGGCGTCTCATCATTGGGGGTGAGGGGCGTCCCCCATTCCTTCTCCTCTTCCTCCCAGCTGCAGAGTGCAGTGGCGGCTGCAGCTTTGGTCAGCCGGCCAGGTAAGCATGCCCACGTTTTCCACCGCTCTGTCCAGAGTTCAAAGGTGAGCAGCAGTGGAATCGCCGGCGGCAGGAATTTCAGCGGAGGTAGTGCCTCATCCACTGCATGGAAGAAGCAGAGCCACAGCAATACAGGTAGACTCGCATTAATACCAGCCTGCCTGCTGACATCGGCTGTCTTTCAAATTCCTGTCTGGTCCAAAAGCACTCCTTGAACATCCTACGCCCAAATTGTTCTAGTGTTTGGGAATCTTATCCAAAAGTCCTTACCTTCTAGTATGATCTCAAATTGTAGATAAACAAAATACAGTTAAGGAGGAAATGTTTTCGGACAAGGCAATCCCACTCTTCAGTTCTCCCCCTCCCAGTGATCTCCATCTTCCTACTTTAGTCCCTCGGTTTGGTGGCGTACATTTTTTTTCCCCCGGGTGTCACTAGTAGACATATAGAGTAGACATCTTTATAATTTTTCCTTTGTATCGGTCTGTATGTTGCTAGATATTCAGGTGGAAGAAACCGTCCTGCTTTTTTCTTATTCAACTCAAAAGGCATTTAATGGCCAGCATGAAGCTCGCTCCACACCTTGACCTGCTGCTCTGTTGCATGTTCACAGGAGTCACTATGGCTTACGTGAACCCCAGCCTGACGGGTCACAAGACGTCAGCCACGGCCGACGCTCGTCAGAGGGAATACCTGCTGGACATGATCCCCTCTCGCTCGTCGATGTCGCAGACTGCAAACACATGGAAATAATTCAAACAGTATGCTTGTACTACTTAGTTTTTGTCCAAGTTCCTCAATTCCAATAATATGGTCAACAGCAACCCCCAGAGGACTGTTAAGCAAACACAATCTGTCAAATTGAAGAAACCTTCCTTCCTTTACTTTTGTATGATTGTTGTTTTAGTATACTTATTTTCTGTTGTTTACTTTGTGATTTGCTGTTCTTTGGTAATTGTTCAGAAACTATTTAGATTTGATTGGGGCAAAGAAAGAAATAATACTGGAAAGGGTCCCCCCTGGGTTATTCTGTCCTCCAGACTGGGTTGTGTGATAAGAGGCTATGTGTACTTTGATTAAAGATTTTTTTTTAAATCATACAAAATTCAAATAAGTAATATGATCTGGGCTTATTAGCTCTTTCTGCCATGATGTGGGTCAAACTGACCCAATCTTTTGACACTTGAATGGTTATAGTCTTAGCCAAGAGTTCACATTTAAATAAATACACATTCATTTAAAGCAAATACAAAGAACTGCGTTGTACAGGTTTCAGTACACCACCCCCGTGGTTAAAGGTTTGAATTTATTTTGTATTTACAGTAAGTTATTTCGTTTTTTTAATTATATTTCAGTATACGGTGGTTTCTACAAATGAAGAGTTTATTCTTGCTTTTTTCTGTTTAAACAGCATGCCTTCCCTCAAGCACCTTAGCTGAAGAAGCATGGTGTCATTGCTTAATTCATCTGTAATTACCATCTGTAATTTGCTTATTTTATATTGTCAACATTGTAAGATTATTTTTGAGTGTTTTGTCATTTCTGAGAAAATGCAAACTCTGAAGGAGCTGAATTTGCCTCACTTGAGCCAGAGATCTAGCCTCAGATTTATTCAAACATAATGCATACAACCAGGCCTGAATCCGTTTCTAAAGGGACCATCTACCCGTTGCCAAGAGTCTAGAAAACATAAGATATCTTTATCTTGTACCCTCACTATATGGCATAATCTCTCTGCTTCCGGATGTTAGCTCCATTGTACAAACTTATGTTTAAAGTTATTTGGTTTAATTTTTTCCTAGCTTCTAAAGAAATAAAAATTTACATTTTAATCACATGTTTTCATTGATTTTTTTGGATGATATAACACAAGCTTGACAATTCCTACAAACAATTTCTACAAACAAAACCGTATGGGATGACATTTTCAGTGCTCTTTTTCAGGATCAGGTCATGGGTTATTAAATCAATTTATTATACATTTTAACTAGTGAAATTATATATTGAGAGGTTATCAGATCAGTTGTTGTACAATGCAAATGAAGGTCTTAAGTCTAGGAAAAAGAAAATTAAATTCAAAATTCAAAAGCAAGCAAGAAGCAAAATGTAAATGTCAGAGAAGACAAGTGCATCATAAAAGCGGATCAAATAACAGTTCGGAAGTGAGGTGTAAACCGTGAAGACAGGTTGGTGAGATCATAAGAGGGAACACAAAACATACAAGACTGCATACCAGAAGGCAAACTGACATCTTTGGCAACTAAGATGGCAGAACAAAATCTGGTATCTTTGGATGTCGCAGGACTTTAATAAGTTTACTGGCCTGTCTGCCTACTGCCTAATAGTCCGTTGTGCACCCATCTGTTTTTTCCCTTCTTATATACAGTCTCTGATTTTTCACTCATAGCTTAACAGTGGGATAGTTTTTGTATGGAGGTGTCTGAAGGGCAGTCATTGTTGCCTATTTGGTGACTTTCTTGCTAGATTTAGTAACTTTTGGAGCGTTTTAGTTCTGCAAGCTAATTTCATTGGAAAATAGTTGGCAACACTGAGCTGGGGTTTTCTCAGTTGGATGACATTTAACAAACTCTTGCTAGTTTTTCAAGATTACCAACGCTAGCTTTAATACCTCATTTATAATGGATGGAAACTAGAAAAAGTACACATTTTAAAAAAACACTAGCTGTTGTATTCTTTATATTAAGTTAATATTTACTTTTGTAAACATATTGAAACATGTACAAAAAGCTGGTGTGGTCGTATGGTAAAAAATAAGCCAAAATGAGGGAGTGGTCATCCAGACAGGTGGGGGCGGTAGAGCGCCACAGAAGCGTTTGTCGGACGAGAGAGGAAGCGTTACTAGTGACGTCACCGGCGTGTTGCGGAGAAGACAGCGGAAGATGGCGGGGTCCAAGGTGAAGCAGGACATGCCTCCTGCGGGAGGCTATGCTTCGTTTGATTATAAGAGAAATATTCCGAAACGAGGACTGTCAGGTACTTGCATTACATACTTACATTACGAAAGATACAAGTCCACACACGAACTGCTACATAGCAACAGGACGGAGCCGAAATGTGAGACAACCAACCAGAGTCCTGGTGCTGAGCGGGTCACATTCACGTTAGTAAACACTTGACAATAATGAAATGCGAATGCTTCTAAAATGGAAGCTTGTTGAGGTATTCTGTATTGTAGTAGCCATTTCATATCATATACATGTACAATGACGTCTGGTTGCCATTTCTATACTGACCAGAGTGTTAGCACTAAGACCCACCTGAATCAAATAGTTGTATAATAACACGGAACCTGAGGTGTGCTAATTGTACATATGTATACAGTGCCCACATTAAAGTTAAATTATTCAACGCAAGCTAGACATCCTCCATAGCTTTACTGAGACAGAAGGAAAGACAGCAACGAAGATTGATTTAAAATCAGCTTTATTCTCCAACTAGGTTTCTGTGAACAAGTTATTAGTGTCTGCGGATCACAGTTGACCGTCCTCTCCGAGCTCCTGTGCGAAAGTATAGACAGGTGTCAGACCGATTTGACATCAGAGTAATAACTATATGATACAGAAACGGACAACAAGAGCATTAAGTCAAATATGTATTATGTTTTGAACAGGCACCGAGACCACCTATTTCTACTGACTCACTTGCAATGAACTCTGCGGCTGACCTATCCGTTTGTAATCTGGTGCAGCAGAAAACAAAACGTTTATTTTCCACTGACAGACTGCGATTGTTATTATTATGCAGCCTTCACACCAATAAGCACTCACGCGAGTTTTACTCAACCGACTATTTGTGGTTTATTAGCTTCATTCGCGCCAGAGAGGGGGCGTGGCTTATCTCCGTGGCTTTATGCTGTGTTCACACCAAAAGCGGTGCGAACTTTTCACACGAGTAGATCCCACGCAAAGTCAATGCGCAGACACGAATAGAGCGAAGCGAAAAATTCGCCTCATTTGCCTGATGCTGAGTTGTGAAAGCCAATCAGCATTGAGATGCTCCGCCCATCCTGCCATGAGTGAATCAAACTGGCTACTGCTCCTCTAGTAGCGCTGAAAGCAGCAGTTATCCAGACGGAGTCTGTGAAATTCACCGAGCTGTGTGTGCCTACGGGTGATGTTATGTATAAATATAAATAGATATATATGATATTAATGTTATGAACCCATACACAAGGGCGTTTTGATGCCCATGGTGGATGGCGGAAATGCTTTTGGTATGACCGCAGCACTACTCCTTATCATTTCCGCCATCCACCATGGAAGAAATAACCACTATTTCTGCTTTATACTTGTTGTGGACATCACACAAACGTCGGAACATCAAACGCCCTCGTGTTTGGGTTCATAACATCACCTGTAGGCGCACACAGCTCGGTGAATTTCACCAACTATGTCTGGACTACTGCCGCCTCCAGCGCTACTAGAGTAGCAGCAGCCAATTTGATTCACCAACGGCACGACGTCAGTGATGACGGGCCAATTCTTCTGCAAAGTTTAAATATTTCAATGAGGCAAAGTTTTTGCTTTGCGTCATTCGCGCCTCCCTGTGAAGATTTGCTTCATTCGCATCCATTCGCATTTGTGCATAGACTTTGCATGGAATCTACTCACGCGAAAAATTCGCAACGCTTTTGGTGCGAACGCAGCATTAGTGTGTGCTAGCATTATGGAAAGGACCAACAGAGAAATAAAAAGGTTTTCTTTATCTTTCACTTAATCCATTATGTCTGTCATTGTGTCCACGTCTGATTAGTGTGTAACAGCAGGTCTCATTCTGTAAAACATTCTTCCTTTGTGGGCCTTAATTAATACTGGACAATTTAAAAAAAGGTTGCCCATCGCTCACTTACGCAGAAAAACATGGAAAATAGGAGCGAGGTTGAGCATAAGGAAGTTCCTCTTTAATTGTTCATACCTTCAATCGTGACAAAAACTAAGTGTGTTTGACCAGTTTGATCAGTTGCTTCTATCTGGATGCTTAAGGGCACAGTTCTGAAAGATACAGCTCTGCCGCTAATAATATGCTTATAGACATATCATTTTATTCCTCTTTGTCTCTTATAAATATTGGTACACTGAAACGGGATTTATGTGGTTGGGATATTATTTTATATGTGGTTAAATGCAATGTTGCTAAACAGTCACTCATCCCTTTTTTAATCAACAGGGTATAGCATGTTTGGCCTTGGGATTGGCGTCATGGTGTTTGGTTACTGGAGGCTTTTTCGCTGGAACAGAGAAAGGAGGTAGGATTATTCTGGCAATTATACTTTGGGTTTAAATGTTGGTCACAATGAACAATATGGCTGAACTAGTGGTGATGTGTTTGTGCAATAAAGGCGCCTGCAGATTGAGGATATGGAAGCCAGGATAGCTCTGATGCCTCTGCTGCAGGCAGAGCAAGACCGAAGGTAACAATATCAACAACAAACAACTAACACACAAACCAGTTTAGATTTTATATGCGGTAACTCCCTCATGCTAGTCTTCATGTAACAGTTGAATTCCCACTCTGGCCAGGACCTTACGGATCCTGAGGGAAAATCTAGAAGAGGAGGCAATTCTCATGAAGGACGTTCCTGGTTGGAAGGTAAAGGAAAGCTTGAACATCACAGATTTTCTGCATTTCAACACTCAGCTACAAATGCTTTTTCTCAACATTTATTTAACACAGATATTTTCCCATTGACATTCAAAATATCTTTTGCAAGGGAGTCCTTCACCAAGACGGAAGTTTGTAGATTCATTTTAAAAAGAGTTAAAACAAACGGCAAACTTCATGAAATTATGAATTAGCAGCTCACTCAGTGGTTAAATAGGACTTACTTTTAGTCTTCAATGCTTCTAAATTATTTTAGTTTAAAGTGACCGCGTGCAACAACCAGTAAAAGCACTTTCATCAAAGACCCAAGCATGTTTGTCTATTTTTAAGTCACTTTACAGCCAGCTAACAATACTTTAGTTTGGGATTTGTTGTTAGCATAACTAAGTAGCGTCTACGGTAGTTTTATGCAAAATAATATTAATGCTGTTTTGTTCATAATTATTACTTTTTTCATTTTATATATATATATAATTTAACAATTTTGTACGGATTTAAAATAAAGTTTTTCTGCAAAAGATACACATTACATGTATTATTACCAATAAACACTGATTCTAAGACGGTTCATTTTGACCCACTTATTAATAATACATATTATTACATAATACGTATTATTACACATTCATACATTGCAGCAAATATTTTTTGTTCACCATTGAATATTTGCAAAAAACAAGACGCCAAAATGTAAATCTGTGAGGTGATATTGCTAACCGCTTTAGTAAGAATGTTTTTTTATTAGACACACATACAATACATGCAATCTTTATGCTTCTGGTAAATACCTGGCATTTACTTGTATTTAGATTATAAAGTAACTTGTTTATTGGGAGTAATAATCAAAGTTTATTATCATTTGATCCAGATTAGCATCAGTGTCTTTATGACAGCTGTGTGTCCCGTTAACCCCCGTGCAGGTTGGCGAGAGCGTCTTCCACACCAGCCGTTGGGTCACCCCTCTGTCAGAGGAGCTGTGCAACCTGTGTCCTCGTGAAGAGTTTTTGCACATGCGGTTCGCCTTCCTGTCGTACTTGTAGCCAGCACCTCGTGGACATGAGCCTTCTCTCAATTTAGCTTGTAAATGTTCTATAATAAAATCTTTTTTCTGTAACTCATCCTGGTTTACTTGATATTTTTTCACTTTGGATTGAATTTCAAAGCGTGTGTGTGTGTATGTATATATATATGTATGTATGTGTGTATATATATATACGTATGTATGTGTGTGTGTGTGTATATATATATATATATATATATATATATACTTTACTCCACAAACATAACAAACACATCAGCGCGTTCGGCTCAGTCTTTCCTCTCTATTGATGATACTATTTTGGTGATTATCATAATAATCATGTTTTTGATAGGGTTTTAAATGGTTTGGTAGAAAATTCACTCCGTCTTAAGATCTTGTCTACCCTTCGCCCTGGTTTCTCCCTCCCCCTCTTAATTTCTCTTTCTCCCTCTCTCACTTTATTTATTTCTCTTTTTCTCACTTTATTTCTCTTTCGCTCCCTTTTTCTCTCTTCTCTCTGACTTTTTCCCCCTCTCTCATTTCTTGGATTGTGATTCATATCTTTGATTATTTAGATAATAGAGTTTTGCTTCCATCTTTTCCAGTTATACATTTCCACTACAAGGATTGTCAGCAATTCAGGTCAATGTTTTTGCGCTTTCGACACTTTTCAGCAGGAAGTTTCCCTTTTTGGTATTTTCAGCTGTTTTCAGCTCTTTTCAGCTATTGTTTTATATATTTCAGCTTCAAACTTCAGATTTTAGCATTTTCTGAAGGAAATGCTTCTTCTAGTTTAACATGTTAGACATAATCACCAGCTTACAATCGATGACCAAGCTAACCATAGTGGTAGTTGTAAAGAGGTCAATCTTATAATTTCTAATAACTTATGTCAAATAACGCTTAAGTTAACCAGCTAGCTTGTTATGATAAAATCACTGTGTTACTCACAACACTAACATTATAAACAATGTTAATATGTTATCTAGATTGATTATTCTAACATATCAGCCAAGATAAGACCCAAGGCCACACTGTAATTAGTACAGAAAAGTATACTTGCATGTACTTAAGTACAACTTCAGTGTGCCATTTTAGTACATAAAAGTACACTTACTATATTAAATAAAGTACAATTTACGGTACCCCGTAAGTTACACTTTAATATATTAAGTACAAAAATATTGTATTTCAATTTAGTGCATGTATTTAAAGTATACTTATCTAATACACTTTGAGTGTACTAACCAATAGTGGAAACACTTACATTGTATGTACTTAAGTGTAATTTATTTTCACCTGGGGTACTAATACTAAATACTACCATAGTTTGCTGATGGTGTTGTGTCAATGGCTTAACATAGTAACATAATAATCCTTATTTACCACTGATGTAGGCTGAAGATGACAGCAACAGGGATAGCAGCCAAGATGACAGAGAAAGTTAAGGGCATGATGACACAGGTGACGGCCAAAATTTGGATTATTTCACCAGGCCGAAGTCAGACACATTGGACCTGTTCTTCCATGTTCACCTCCAGCAGAAGGCCGGCAAGGCTGCAGTGCAGAGAGCAAAGAAGCCCTCTTCTGTTCCCTTTGTCTGGCTTTTGCTAATCCCACAGAAAGCAGCTTTTTCATCACTGGCATGTCCAACCTCACACACGTACACCAGAGAGTTGAAGAGCATGAGAAGAGCCACCTACACAGAGGTTGCGCTGAGGCATATTTCCTCAGATCCTCAAGAAAAATGATCCAGGACCTTCTCATGGGACCTCAGATGGGACCTCGCATCATAGAGAGCAAGTCCACAGGAGGCGACAAGTGTTGGAGCGCATTATAGATGTGATGAAGCTCATCGGTAAAAGAAGTTTGAGCTACAGAGGCAAGCAGGGAGAGGCAGCATACACACTTGATGACGACACCATTGACCATGGTAACATTTTGGAAATGATAGTTTTACTGGGAAAAAATGAAGACCATGGATCTGGATGTGAAGCGGTGTATTGGAAATTCCACTGATGGGGCCTCCAATATGCAAGGCCAATACAAAGGCTTCTCTTCACTGCTCTCCGAAAAGTGCCCGACTCAAATCCATGTGTGGTGCTATTCACAGATCCTAAACCTTGTGCTGTCAGACAACACAGTGTGTACTAGCAAGTGGCTCTCTTTTTCCCCTGCTGAACAACATGGCTGTCTTCTTCAGAGAGTCCTACCAGAGGATGAATATCTGGGAGAAGGAGAGCAAAGACCCAAGACGCAGACGTCCCACGTCGATAGGAGAAACACGCTGGTGGTCCAAAGATGCAGCTGTGACAAAGGTGTTTGGCTCTTTTGGAAAGCCAGACGGGGCCTTGTATGTTGATGTCCTCCACACCCTCTCAGCCATTCAATTTGGAGAGACCATCAATGCCACGGCACGAGTCAATGTACAGGGATACATCGGCCAGCTTCTGAAGTATGAGACTATACTTACAGCTCAGATCTTCCTGCAAATTTTCCAGGTCACTTCACGAGTCTCTAAATACCTTCAGACAAGTGGAATGGACATCCTGACAGCTCATCAGATGGTTGCGGCTGCAGAAGCAGAGCTGAAGGATATGACCAGAGTGTCAAGACAGCGGCCGACAAATTCATCCAGTGGGCCAACCATCAACTACAGGAGCAGAGTGAAGAGACTGAGCTAGAGGTGGAGACCACTCTGCCACAGAAACAGGGAAGAAGGAAGAAATCCTTGCCTGGAGAGATGTCCCGAGATGAGGCTGTGACTGATGCCGAAACATCATACAAGATTGAGGTCCACAATCGAATCATGGACACAGTCACGGGAAGCATGCACCAGCGTTTCCTCATGAATGGCACTTTGTATGCTGATCTGGCACTTCTGGACCCGAAAAACTTCAGCCAGGTAACATCTTACGGCGATAGTTTCCCAGAGGCAGCACTCCAAGAGTTGAGCAAGTGTTTGCTGCCATTTGATGACAGAGTTACAAAGCGAGCTCAAAAGTCTGGCATGACAGTGGGATAGGCTGAAGGCATCAGTATGTGAGGAGTACACAACCAAGACAACAGAGCCCGGGCCGGAGGATGCTGAAGATGAGGCAGAGATGGTTTACAAGGACTGTCCAATCTGTTGCTACCGAGTTCTGAAGCAGTACAACCTCCTGACATACATGATGCATACCACATCATAGGCCTTGCATACAGGTTCCTGCTGATCCTCCCTGTCACACAGGTAGTAGCAAGCGAGCAAAGCTTTTCGATGCTGAAATATACCAAACAGGCTCAGGAGCTCACTCTCTCAACAGCAACTGGAGGCTTTTATGTTGATGGATACTGTAAGATTCGTGTTCAAAGCTCCGGGTCCCGTGGCCGCAGGAAATTCAGGATTCGAGTTAAAGTTTAACAATATTTAATGGCAAAGATAATACTCATGTAGCGTTCACGATCGTGGGGCCAGAAAGGAGGATCTCTCCACAGACGGACTGCAGCTCCCAGGGAGCCACAGACCGGGGCTGTCTCGAGTCTCCAGACCAGTAGAACCATGTCTCCCCAGAACAAATGCTCGGTCGTTAGTATGGTCATGCAAATGAATTCACACCTAAAGGTTAGTTCCATTGGTCAGTTCAAAGGATGCCGCAGTTCTGTTCGCTAAGCCAATTGATAAATTAGCGGGGTCAAAGCTCACTCTTCCGGTCAAGGACAGGAAGTTCCCCTTCACAATAAAACCCTATTATCCTGCCTTCAGAATAAAAGCAACACATTAGGTTTCAATCGGCATCCATTTGAACTATTGTCTAAACAATAAAACATTCATTCATTCTCATGCATCATACAGTTAATCATTACATTTGTCATTATAATAAAGAATAATAAAACAGTGATCCTCTCTTATGTTTCATAATACATTCCTCCAGAATATTCCTCATAATATCCCAAATTAATTATCATATCTTTCTTTATGTATTACTTTAAAACATAAACTTCTCTTATCTACATGTGCAAATATATACAAAATCCACTACAACCTAACAATACTCAGATGTTTTGCAGATGCTGGACAGAGAAAAGCATACACGGTGTTGTAGAAAAGAGTGAGCTGCTGCAAAAACTACTCATGTAGTGAGGTAATAACACGAGTATACAGATAGTTTTTTATTACCATGTGACTATAATATAAAAACCATGTGATTTCTTTGTAATCATCCAAAATAATGTTAAGTGTATGAGTATTTTTCCAAGTAGGCCACTGATATGTGCGATGCATTGAGTGGGCAACGCGCAGTGTATTGAGAGGGCCGGTTTGACAGTAACTCCCGGGCCACTTCTTTCCCCCAGTCCTGCCTGGAGTCGTTGAAATTCACCGTTTGTCCCTACGGATGATGTTATGAACCCAAACACCAGGCCGCTTGATGTTCCGAATTTTGTGGGATTTCCACAAGTATAAAGCAGATAGTGGTTATTTCCATGGTGGATGGCGGAAATAAGTTTCCATGGAGATAAGCCACGCCCCCTCTACAGCACAAATGACACGAATAAACCACAAATCGTCCAGCGAGTAAAGCGTTGCATTTTCGCAATGCTTCTGGTGGGACGTAGCATTACACTTGGTAAACAAGAACCAACATTTTGATACAAACCATCCAGCTAAAATACTTTGGCAATTACAACACCACAAGCAGTTTGTGTCACAATTTTATTTTTGAAATTGTAAAACAACATATTCAAACAGCAGAATACTGTAATAGTAAAGTGACTTATTAAAAGTCACAATAGTGTTATATCACAATAGAGTTATATCAGAAAAGAGGTTTGTACATCTCTGTGATCTCGCCCATTTTGTCTTTTCTCCAAGACCTGTGAAAATCAGCCATTACATTTGAGAAATGCATCCTTCTGGCAAGCGAACAGATATTCACAAAGGCCTCGACCTTTTACGTGGCAGGCTCCTCCCACGTAGCCATTGCTTACAGCTGCGCCAGCACTGTTGCACATTGGACCTAAAACAAGGCAGTAAGACATTGCCAGTCAGCCAGGTGTACTGAACCAGTAACATGTGGGATTAACGGTTATACAATACTTTACCTGATAACTGAGTCTGCATCGATCACTGAATCCGCATCGATCACTGCCATCTAAAGCCAGATAGTTCAGCTGTGAGGGGTTCCATTGACAGCCAGTTCACTCTAAAGAAAAAGATCAAGAGATGGATTAGGCCTGGCAATTAACATTTTACAAGTCAGATCACAATATGCATGCAACCCTATTGAGTCTGAAACTCACCACTTATTCATATGTAAGGGAACAAAAAACTGAATACAGTCTAGACACCTTAGACGTCAATTAGGACTGCTGCGGGGGCATTACTGGAGCAACTCCATTTGAGGACTAATGCAGTGAACAGAAGTGGACTGAGCACAATACTACCGATGACTTAGAGGCCAATGCTTTTTTGGTGGACTCAGGAGGATGAGCACTATAATCCAGAGGAGCTTCTTAGAAACATTTTCTCAATGAACTTTTCCAATCGGGGAAGAGGCCTTGGCATGTTGTAGGCGACATCTGAAGCAGAGGACTATAAACAACGACTAACTTGAAGGTATTCATGGAAACAATGAGAACTGAGTTTGAAGGATGTGAGCAAAGCAAAAGTAGATTTTTACCTCACGTGCATTGGCCTACTTTCTCCACATTTGACCTAGGCAAGAGAGCAGCTTTCCTCTCTGATGAGCACTTGTTGGAAGGCGCAACACTTCACTCTCCAAGGACTTGTAGGTTTTTGATGTGGCTGACCTCTTGAACGTAATGAAGCATTAATTAACATGACCAGCTGATGTTTTCCCAGCATCACCGTTGGCAATTCAAACCGCACTAGGTTCAATTTCAATGCACTATACGGCCACAAATTGACGTTTTGGTACAGACTGTCAGGCCAAAAACCATTACGTTTTTAGGAGACCAGACAGCAGCATGTCGATGAATTTTTTGAATGCGCCTAATTGGAGCGTAACCCGCCTTAATAATTTAGACAACTGACAATTTTCAAATTGCTCTCCAAAGAACTAATTTCAGGGCCGCGGGTAAAAAAAAATTGAATTCTCACGCAGAGTTACAGTAACATGGGCCTACAGCTGTCAACTAAATTACCCCATGCGGTAGTTTTGAAAGGCAAAAGAATCAAGATTATTTTCCACAGTCTGTTTAATAGGCTCCATGAAGCCAAACTGACAAAGAAAAAAAAAATGTTGATCATACAAAGAACATAAAGTACAAAACTGTTCCCGGTTGAGATATTACTTTTGGGAAACGAAGTTACATTTTTTCGATCACTTAAACAAGATTAGTCCATTTTACAGCACATTTAAAATGCAGATGTTGAGCAGAGCACAAAAGATACCTTGGACAGACTGTAGCATGCTGCAATTTGCAACTTCATGACAGCCGGACACTTCGGTTGTGTAGTTCACCAGTCTGAAAGGAATTCACTTTTTTAAACACAGGAGCCTCAGCTAGACTAAGGTTTTTTGTTGTTGTTTTTTTAGTAAAAGGAAGTTAGCATAAAATCCTCCAAAAGTTAGTTTACGAGTAATTCGGATTTCTGTCCTCACTTTAAAACCTGGCAAGAGGTAGGTCAGCCAGAGACTGAGCGGGGAAATAATTAAAAGGAAAAACAACAAGCCCATTGGATATTTAAATATATATATATATATATATATATATATATATATATATATATTATATATAAAAAAAAAAAAAAAAAAAAAAAAATACTAAAAAGGAGTCAAAATCAGGAAACACTTTACGTGCTGGATAAAGTCTACAGCGATGGTAGTGGCCATGTGGAGAGCAGTTCGGTCCTCAAATTGGGACTTAGAGTACTAATCAGATTACACTGATGCCTTTTAGTTTAACAAACGACCTTTGAGGAATAAAGGTGCCCAATCAAGCAAGGTAAGAGTCTGGAACTGTAATTTGTAACATGGTTTGTTAAGGAATGACCAAAACTCATGGCTACATTTTTTTTTTTAAGATGCTTGAGCTACGACAACAGAACTACAAAACTAAGGTCAGCAATAACACGTGGACATTTTTCTTGAGGAGCGCATCTTTGAAATACAGCCAGCCAAGTGATGATCTTGAATCAGGGAGATGTTTACTCGTTTGCAGCTGAGGATAAGAAGTGGGCACACAGGTAAAGACACTGAAAGTTCCAACACTCGAGTTTCACAACATCCCCTCAATCCCACCAGACAGTCCTTAAACCCTCCCTCAGTTTTTCAGCTCCATTTGCTGAGCAATGTCAGAACAAGTAACATTTGCCAAGTGATTCAATTGTTTTGCCAGCCTCTGTATCAAAGTGGGACTGTGGAAGGAGGGTGGAGGGGGGCTAGCGAAATTTGGCAACCGCAGAGGCATCAAGTTGGGCTCAGGTACAAAACTGAGGGACATACATTATACAAGTCTTCATATGTTGGGGCTGTGCAGTTTTAAATTACATGTTTGATAACCTTTGGTGTTAATTTTGTTAAATGTTTAATTAAATGCTTAGTGTGATGTGTGTAATCAGCATACCACAGACAAAAATCATTCGTATTTCATTCGTAAGTGTATTAACCATTATTTGTTAAAATAGTTTACTAGTAAACTATTAAGAGTCTTATGGCAGGTTGATTTGATGCTTGAAATTTTTAAAATTACAGCCCCAACATAAGTCTACATACACAGTACAAATGCATATCATAGCTTACCATAGCTGTCGTATCCATCACGGTAGGATGTACCGCGGTCGCCGTATCCACCCTGACCCCTGAAAATATGGCAACCAATATTTAATATGACTGCACCACATTCATTTGTGCATCCATCAGGGAGTCTAATCTGTGATTTCATAAAATGTCCTCACCTATTGTCTCTGTAGCTTGAGTATCCACCGCTGCCGCCGCCTCCTCCTCCGCCGCCGCTATTCCTGTACTGGTTGCCAGAAAACCTCCCTTCAGAATGGAAGCTTCTGTCGCTGTAACTCCTGTCACCGTAGCTCCGGTCTCCATTATATCCTCCACCACCACCTAAGACGACATAAGGGCAGCATTGACCAACAGAGGAAGAAGCATGGTGTTGCAAACACAACACGTGACAATTAAAACGCAGACAGCTAGTGTCCACCTCTCGAGTAACCTCGTCCACCTCGCCCACGCCCGCCAAATCCTCCTCCTCGCTGTCCTCTTGGGCCACCGGATCCAAAACCTCCCCTGGAGCGTCCACCCTTTCCTGCTTCATCTACACGAATTGACCGTCCATCTAGAGTCTGCAAAAAAATGTATTGTAATTTCTTCTTTTTTTTATTTTTATAATCCTTTATTCATATGCCATTACTTAAATTACTTCACATCACTGTGCATTTATAGGCAAAGAGTTAATATCAAGGCCAACAATGTCAGAACAAAGAAGAATTATTATCATTTTATTTTTTTAAAATGCTGGTTAATCTTGCATTGTTGTTTTACCTTGCCGTTCATGCCGTCCTGTGCGTCTTTGGCATCTTCTGCGTTGTCGAATTTCACGAAGCCAAAACCGCGAGATTTCCCCGTTTCTTTGTCTCTGATCACATCCACTATTAAGGAAGAAAAAAAATTCCTTAAAAAAAAAAAAGTGCATCAAAAAAAAATGAAAAATTATTATGAGCATATTAATACATTCTTAAATTAAAAAGGCGACGATTTACCTTTTTCGATGGTTCCATATTTGCCGAAGGCCGCGGCCAGAGACTCCTCGTTTGTCTCGAAGCTTAGGCCACCGATGAACAATTTACCCTCGTCCGACATGGTGCAGCTGGGGAAAGCAAAACAAACGCCTCAATCAGCTGACGCAAAGAAATGCAACACAAATCTGAAAAAAAAGACCTCGGCAAATCCCGTCCGCTGCGCTCCGCTCACGCAGAACTAAAGTAGGTCACCAGCCGCCATAATCCGTGGAACAGTTATTTTTAAACACATGTTTATTTGAACCGAAACCTTTTTGTTGAAACACCACAATAAACCGACATTTATGTTTTAGGGTGGATTTACCAGAAATTGATCCCCGCAACTGAAAGTCAACAGCGCGGAGAGTTCCGCCTCCGGCCTCTGTGCTTGGGACCGTTATGTTAGCGGATTACAGCTAGCGTTTATTCCTTGGGCGCCATTTTGTGGCACCGAGCTCCAGCGCTTCACTTTGGTTCCGCTGGTCGACATTGCGAGTACCTTCACAGGCAGCGAGATGCCATATTAAGGTGGTTACATAACCGATGGGTGCGATAAGACTCTTTTTTTTTTTGCGCAGCTTCAAACGCTACTTAACAGCAACACAATGCACACAAATGTAACATTGTTTATTGTTACCTTTTTGAAAAAACGTAGTATTAGTACTTTAAAACCAGGCAAAGAAGTGGACATTTTAATCACGCCATGTAAATCTGCAGATAGGTGTGACTGTATAATTCCCACGAAATCTAGCGTGAAAACAATGGGGCGAAAAACATCAATTACCTTTAACTAACAGGAGTCCAACCGATGCTGAGCGGGGCTGCGGGTCGAATGACAGGGAGAGGGGGCGGGTCCTGTCTTTCTGCTGTGCGCACAGACTTCTTCTGGTGCTTCATTGGCAGCAGCGTGGCGGGTCCTACTGCCACCTTCCGTACAGGGTGGCGTGCAAATGTGTCCATGAATGTACTCTGATGTGTGTTGCATGTATGAATCGGAGTGTAAATATTGGCTCATCAAACCTGTGGTAAAACACATGGTTCTGCACCGTGTGGGAGGAGGGTTTCATGTAGCTGGTGGGGTCCCGACGGGTCGCTGGCTGAAAGGCTTTTCAGGGTAGCTTCTTTGTTATTCTGATCTCCTTTGTCAGTATGTTTCATGGCTTGGTTGTTCGGGACCACCCATTTCTTGGCCTGGTAAAGATGTCACAGTATCTGTGAGTTCCTCTACGTCTTTTGCTACAGCCTCACAAATCATTCCAAGTAGTCCAAAGCAAGCCTGTAACTTCAGTTTTGCCTCATTAATCAATCTCCTCAGTCAAATTTCAAACGATGCCCGAATGTAAGGACATTTAACGTAAAAGACGCCAATGCCTGAATGAAAAAAAGGTCTCAATTAAGAGACAAATGAAGGTAGCAATATCTAAAAAAGAGAACTGAAATATCCCAAGGTTTCTTAATGTTTTCCTTTATTCTTTTTTGCCTTCCCTGTGTTTATATTAGTTATATTGAAACATTTCATAGGAACATCCTTAGCACAGAACAATACTTTACATTCAAGACATGTACATTTAAGGCATTGGAGTACTTAAACCAACATACAGTAAAAGTCTTTGTACAAAACACCCAGATGTAGAACATGAAAATGCACATTGGAACCTTCTGTGGCGTATGCTACATAACAATGTGAGTCATTGTCACTGACAGACTCAGAGGAATAACATGCTCAGCACAGGGACAGCCACAGGAATCAGCCTTAGAGGACCTGTTGGGCTTACATTCTACTGAAATTCTTATATGTCAAAATACACCAAACCATTTGAGTTGTCTCTGCTGCTCTCAGCTTTGGTTGCTACGCTGGTTCCTTCTAGAAAGCAGCCTCTGCTATCACAGTGAGTTGATCTCTCCCATGCAGGCGACTAGGGACGATGGTGATGATGCCGGTACGGGTGAGACGTTTGTGAGTACCTCCGAGTTCGCCTGCGTAGACGCCTCTGTTGCATCAAAAACTGCAGGCGCTCTAGCTTACAGTGTAATGTTTGATTTTCCTCTGTGGGTGAGCAGGTCCGGTGACTCTCCTCACCTGCAGGGGAAGGGAGGCATAACAACTGGTTAGACACGCTAGTAGTCCTTCATTATATTCCAATATTTGACAAACGAAAAGACGCCAAAAAGAGCAGACACAGATTTGTCATGCATGTACACACGAGATCCAAAGCAGCCATGTTTTTTTTGTTGTATTTCACCTCTTTTACTGTCCTTGTTCCTGGAATATATTATTGCTTAAAGCATGTATTATGAAGACAATCTCCAGTAACTCCTCCAGTGTTCAAGTGTGTAATATCATGTGGTCACCTGGAGTTTTACTGAGGCGCTCTGTCCTCTGGGTCTCCAGTGTTTTGCTCTTTGCTTTGCTTGGCCCCTCCTCCGCTGTGAGCAGCAGGCTGGCTGGAGGGTTCGAATCAGGACAGTGGGGTTGATGGGGAGGGGCAGGTTCAGCCTCCTGGTGGTGGTAGGCAGCTCTGAGGAGGTCGTTGAAGATCTGGAGAATGATGCCGATGCCACGGCGAGGATGGCTGAAGCTGCTCTGACTGCATGGGGCCAGAGTGCCTGATGGGATAAGAAGAGAGCAGAGGGCATGAGAGAGGAAGAGGTGGCTGATAGTTGCTCAAATCAGTTACCAATTAATCGTTTTAGTCATTTTCCAAGCAAAGATTCCACGGTTCATTGGTTACAGCTGCTTAAATGTCATGATCTGCTGCTTTTCTTTGTCAAGAACTGTATATGTTTAGGTTTGGACCGATACAATGTGGCATCATTGTACAGTGTTTATCAACACCGGTACATCTTTAGTCTCTATTCTCTGTCAATAACTTATTATATTTAGTGCGTTTTAGTTCTTGTATATAATAATGTTTTATGCCTACTTCATCTATTTTCAGGACTTCTGTGACTTGGCTTCTGCAACACTACAATTTTTTTTTTAGGATTTGTAAAGATTAATAAAGAACTCTTGCCAGACAGGCCTGTCTGCATATCGATCTTGATTAAACTAATCAAACTATTGTATTCTGATTGTGTTGTTATCAGGCTTCCGCTGTTGACACACTTACCAGAAAAAGTCCCAGAGAAGACGCCTGGTGAGGGGCTCACTAAACTTTCTATGACTGCTCCTGGCTGCTTGTTCAGCTCTGCAGTGGATGAGGCATGAAGATTACTCTGTAAAACAAGAAGGACAATATGTTTTTAACCACCCACTATGAGGAGTAAACACTAGTAGAACCGTTTTGAACTCTAAACTGGCTTGTTATAGGTTATGTTACTAAAATACATTGTGGTGAAACCATGACAATGCATTGGGATTTGGATACACTAATGCAGTAGAATATGTCAGGCTAACCTCTTTGAGGATTGAAGCTGACGCTGGGCTCCGGGGTCCATGACTGGAGTCAGTGGGAGCCGGTGAACAGACTAGTGTGGCTACTGGTTGTGGACTGCCGGGATGTTGACAACCAAAAGGCAAAGAAGGGGTTGAAAGAACAGGAGAGGATGTGTTTGTAGAGTGGGGCAGAAAGGATTGATGTGAAAGGACAGTGGTGCCGGGAGCTGTTGAGCTCAAGGAAGTTCTGGGTCTTTGAGCACTCAATTGGATCAAGGATGGAGAGTCAGAAGAGTCTGGGGCTCGAGTAGAGGTTTCGGAGGTGGATCCTGTAGTTTTGTTGGATGAGTCAGGGGGGTTCATCCTGGCAGCAGTGGGCATGCCGGTTTGAAGGTCGCTGCTGCTCCCAACTCTCAAGTCCTTGTGGTGCTGCAGCTCCGCCACGTTCTGGGCAGACAGTTGGAGCTGCACATACATCATGTGCGCACCAATTCCCAGGTTAATGGTCAGAGGGGAGCGCCCAGACAGGAAGTCACCAATCTGCAGGAAAGACAGTTTAATTTGTTGACACTCGTGGGTAACATCAAGTGTTTCGGCAAACATTCCTTGAGTATACTTTGTCTGATATACAACAGAAGAGCAGCAGCCTCATGAACTCACATTATTGAAAAATAATGTGAGTTCATGACTTAAGTCATCATGCACATACAGGGAAGGGCTATTGTAGACAAAATATGTGTGTGTACATGTGTATCTAATGTGTCTAATCAATGAAGACCAAATTTTGTTAATTTAGAATTTTTTGGAAAAACTCTCATGCTCTTTAAACAAGTTACCATTTTAATCCCCAAAGGATTATCTGAAAAAAGCATTTGTAACAATGTCTTAGGACAGTGGTGAGATGTGTGTTACATCCTACTGCATTTAATACACATTCATGTATTAAAGTGTCAAGAGTCAAAAAAAATATTAAACTTACCTGGATTTCTGTTAAGCTTTCTAAGACGTCCATCATCGTTCTCTCAGCTCTGGCAGTGGAGCACTGTGGCAGTAAAGATATCACAACATAACGTCGCTATATAAAGTCTGAACACATGTGAACATGGATCTGAATGGAAATGTAATTTGGGAACACTTTACAATATTACATTACCAGAGAACAAATGAACACATTAGGAACTAACTGCAGTAAACCACCAGTTAAAGGGTGGTTCTTGATTATATCTTCCGCAAATTGTAGTACCTAATTGAGAAATGACTGGAAGATTGTGTTAATTAACTAATATGCATTTAATTGTTTGAGGTTATCTGTGAATCCTTTTAATGGTCATTAACTTGTCATTCTTGTTTACTTCTAAATAATGCACTTCACCAATAACAAATCATTTCATCATCATTACCTGCCCTACAGTTTCTATGCCTGCCCTTAAGTAAAGTGATGTTACAGAGACCTACATCGTTAGTTCATGATTACATGTCCATTAGTAACCAATTGTGTGTCCTTCAAGTAAAGTGGTGCATCACACGGAGTTGTACTGAAGGAATACTTACATTTCCCTTTCCTCCTCCTAAGTAAAGTGGTGCATCACCCAGACTGATGGAAACTATACTCATTACTGCACTAGTATCAATATTGATCCTGTCATTAGTTACCACATTAGCCTTATGGACCCATTTTTTTTACAAGTAGTCCATCATTACTTCATGCTTATCAATCTACAGTGTGAGAATCATTGTGATACATCACCACAATTGTATAACTATAGTCAATGAAGAACAGGAAGGGACAAAAAGGAATCAATCGTACATTTGATTGATTCAGTAACAACCGAGTATGATGCAGCAGATGAGAGGGGCCACACAACTAATAACTAGGTAATCGGGAAGTAATGATAACAACTGTGTGTATGGTGGAGGCTGCATCTGCTTACTCACCACCAAACCAGCTTCAATGGCAGGGACCAGGGTCAGCTTGCTTCCATCTGCTACACCCAGGTCCAACAGTTTGCCTGCAGTTAGCTGCCTGCCACATACACATCTTCTAGTTAGCATATATTGACTTAAGAATATAAGAGCGCGATGAAGCAATATGTGTTACACGAAGCACAACTCACTTGTCTCTATACAGGAGGACGATTCTGTCTGTTTGCAGCCTGAGTTTGTGGGAGATGCGAGTCCTCAGTCCCTCCACAGTCTCTCCCCGGGGGACCGTGAGCTCCACCGGGGTGCCCGTGGTCGAGGTGACGGACAAACGCATAGTTGGCTGGCCGGTGGAGACCGCAGCCTGGCAGCCTGCAGACTCACCTGGGGTGAAGCTACTGAGCCCCCGCTGCTGCTCCATTTCAGCTGTGAATTTAAACTAAATTCTGGTCGCTAGTTATAATTTAGGCGAGTACGCGCCAGTAGTTTTGTTTTTAGTCTTGCTCCTCATTCGTCAGAGGACAGTGTGAAGCAGCTTTGGACATTAACAATACGATTACAGAGCGGTTTGACCACAGCGGACTGCAGCAGCGCCTCTTTCTGGCTGTGACAAACGCAGCACTACTCCACCGAGCGTAAAACACCCCAACCCTGTCAGTCTAAGCCCCGCCCATTCGAAAGCACAACCAATCAGTGAGAGCGCGGAGACCAGTCCGCCTGCACTGTCCAATCATATACGTCTGTTTCTTACGTGGCTCCACCCTGTTTGGTGTATCACTCCCCATTCATTCATAAATGATGCAATCTGCAAAGCCCTACAACATATTATACAGAACGTCATCATGCCAAAATGTTTGTCTCATTTTTTTATAAAAACAATACAAATTAGTCTCATTATGAAAAGCTTCCCAGAGATGAGTCACAATGTTGAAATTATTCATAGTCCCAAAAACACTTTACCTTCTACCGGCCATAATTGCCCTATTATTACATTATGCGTTCTTCCATGACACTCTTTTAATGTGTATAAAAACCAGGCTGTGTGAAATTATTACATCATCATTAACTCATATGCAATTGTGTGACCTACAAACTTTAAGTTGGAAACCGGAATTTAGTGATCATACAACTAGTATAAACCCACCTGCTAATCATCCTTCCTCTAGACCTTTTTAGCTTCAACAGCTTTAAAAATATTTATTTTATTATCAAGTTCTAAAGATAGAGGTGGTACAGATTGAAAAGCCCTGAGACAAATAGTTTTTGCTATATGAATACAATTATTCTTACTTAAACACCATGCTACAACTCAGTGTAGAAAATAAAAAATAAAAAATAAAATAATAATAATAAGTCCTGCATATCTTTTAGACATTTTAACAGCTCAAAAATAAAGAGCTCTTGTTTTTGTTCTAGTAAATTCCATCTCTCTCTCTCTCTAAATAAAAATACATACTTTTAATTTAAAAAAAGGTGATGGTACAATTCAGTACATACAAAAAAGGTTATCATAAAGATTATCATCCCTCCTTTTTCGTTACAAGGTCACATGATGCAGAAGCCTGTCCCAGCATGCACTGGGCTGAAGGCAGGGAAACACCCTACATGCACATTTGTGGATGCAGTATAATCTCACTGTTCAGCCAGTGGGAGGAGACATTCACAGACAGCATCCAGCCTTTGTTCTCTGCAGTCTTTTTCTTCCTCAGCTGTTTAGTATTCGTGGCCCACCTCTGGTCCACAGCAGGTCCTCTGGCTTGCACCTGTCACATGACTCACGGTCGAGAGAAGACCAGCTTGGAGTAAAGTGACGTAGGAAACCAGGATAGGGCAGAGAAATGCAGCTAATGTGTTTCCACACAATGGCTAAAAATAGCTACACCCACAACACCCCCGCATTACACGGCCTGCGTCACTGCACTTCCATATCACCTCTCTCTCTTCCTCAACTCACCCCCACTCACTCCTCTCCGAAATGCAGACATGTTTGCCTCACAACGTCTTTTCTGTCTGTGCAGTATGTGAGAAAAACGCAGCTATCCACAAGTTTTGTTTTGCTTTGCATAGCTGTTCAGTAGAGTATTTGTTTGTTTCCTTCTCTAATAGGCTCGAGGAATATGAGAGAGACACACGCACACACACACACACACACAAACACACACACACACACACACACACACACACACACAGTAAATAGCATTTTAATCTTAATCTTTGTTGAACTTCACTGAAATTCAACATTCTTCTTCGTCTTTTTTCCTTTCTATGACTTGATGAGCACAATATCCCAGTGAGATTCAGAAGGAGATCGTGTCTCCCCCCCCCCTTCCTCCCCAATGTTTCTATGGCAGCATGCCGACGTTTCACAAAGAGGAGCAAGAAGGGAGAGGTTGCTGCTTTACATTCTTTGGGCCTCGCTGAGAACAATTCCACAGGATGTCCTGCTCTCCAGAGCAAGCACAGACGCTGCTCTGACGTCAACTGACCAGCACACACACACACACACACACTCACACTCCCCTACAGCCTCTCCTGGCATCATTTCCCAGACGTTTCAATTCTTTGGTATGGCACACTTTAGAGTTAATGGAATTTCAGAGATAAAACATTTGTATGGAATCACCCCTGGATATTTCAACAAGAATCTCCGCTGTCGCATTTTCTGAAAAAACATAATAATTAATAATAAATGTTTTAGTCATGGTCTTTAGCTCAGCCAACTATTTACTCATTTACTGTAAAGCAGAAAAGTCCTCAAATACTATTTATTTATTTATCTAATGCCTATTTCTATTGGTATAAGTGTACCAATATTCTGCATGTTTTCTTCTATAGTCTCAAGGCCTTAAAAACACATCCTGTGTTTATGTTTCAGATGACAGATTATTAAAGTTGACAGAGTTTAGCGTACGGAAAAGAGACTTACAAAATGATTACAAAATGACTGAAATGTGAGATTCATAACCTGAGGAGACAGCTTTGGCCAATAAGGTTTACAGACATGGTATATGAGGACATGTGCTCACATTCCTGAAAACAGCATCTCTTTCTCATCTGTCCCAGAAATGTGACACCTCACTCCCCCAACCGACTTCACTCTGTTGGTTAACTCCAGTGAGTAAATATACACGTAGGTCAGTTTGTTGGCCCTGAACTTATTCCACCAGTGGAATCATAGCAATCAGCATTTGCTGTTATTTCTGTCACTCAACCAGCTGCTCTACTTTTGGGCAAGTTTGCTGAAGTTTTTTGGGGAAAGTCTTTGTGCAGAAACATGAAATGGATTCTAATTAGCTCAGACATCGTTCCTTCAGCTTTCTGTTATCACACAGGTGCAGATTAGACCTCCTGCCCCTTTGCAGCTGACACAGTTTCCATTTGGGCAACTCATTCATTTCTAAATCACTCAAGTGTGATGCAAATAGTGTAGAAAATATTGGTTGTGCAAAGGTTACAGGGAACCGTACACACACAACATACCAAATTACAAATGCTCTTGGTGGGTTATCTTGGTCATATTGAATGCCTTTAGCTGCATTTGTCATGAGTCAAATTAAATAACAAAACTAAAATGGCCTAAACCTGTGCCATAATGCAGATGCATCAGTCAATCTTTTCCATTACATTATTATCATTCTATATGTTAAGACAATGTCAGCTGCACTAGAGTTGGATCTATTGCTTGACAAACATTAACAAAAGGAGTTGATCCTAAGTGGCAGGCAACATCTAATTGAATTCAAAGTTGCAGCAGTTTTATAACTATTTAACTAAAAGTTTTTTAATTTGTATTGTATTAGGACAAAATAACCTTATTTTAAGTAAATTAATCATAACAACAATGCATGTCCACATGGAGTGCAGGTTGATGATGTATTTATATATATATATATAGTTGTCCTGAATAACATATTTCTTCAGTGTGCATTTCAGGAAATACCTACATTAAGGGATCAAACCTTTCATTAAAGAAAACATTCTTATGGTGTAAATTCTCTCATGTGGTTAATTTAATTTAGAAATAATTCAAACTATTGTATATTTATTAGGAGTCTTAACTGGATCTAAATGACTTCCGCCTCAAGTATGTTCAGCCTGAACACCATGCACAGTGCAACGCCTCCGCCAGGCGGTGAAACGTGAGATTACAAAGACGTCCACGACACCCATCTGTCTGCGATTGGTCGCGCAACAAAGAAACAGAGGCAGGCTCAAACACAGCAAACGGAACATATTAAAATACGAATCATGTCTGGATCGACAGCAAAAAAAAGCCAACCAATGAATGGCTCTCACAGCAGCTGCCATTCATGAGCAACTGCTGTGAATGAGGTTCTCTCCTCCATCTCTCATCATCACCACCATCCCTGTGAGCGCTGGTCACGTGGTGAGTAGGGAGCGGGCGGTGGGTGTGTCCAATCGCGTGTGGTTTCATTCATAACTACAGTCTTTATTTGAAGCCCAAATTAAAGTATGCAGACGGGGCAGGCTGCCTGTGGACCGCCGCTTCAAACGGAACATACAGCCGGGTGAGTCCGATCCTCGCCCCACTCACACCAGGACCAGCTCATGGACCTAGAGGCGTACTCGCGACGTGATGTGCTACTATTTCATTATGTAAGATGCGTGATAGTTGACAAGTGCCGACTCCAGGTATCTTAATCAGGGTTTCAGTTAGAGATGTTTGGAGCGCGGCGCAGCCCTCGTGTCCACAGGGTTCCTGCGTGACGGTCTTGATTTATTCCCCGCAGGCTGAGCGTAGACGACGCAGAGATGCGGGACAGCCATGATCGCCGGGTTTTGGGAGGAGAAAGCAAGATGCTGCTGCTGCTGAGGCTGCTGCTGCTGCTGAGCGCTGCCGGCTGCAGCGGGTCGCTGTAGTCAGTCTGCACAGAGCGGAGCAACGCTGCTTCAACACCGCCTGTATAGACCGTAAGACACGACACATCTGGAGACTTTCATCCTTCAGTCACGTCAGGGTGATATGCAGTGACCCCTTTCTCTCACTCCTCCTCCCTTCAGCCGACTACTGGTGGTGCTTATAAGGGTGTAAACACCCATCATGACAATCTGCTAATGGGATGGAAGTATGTGAACGTCTGTCTGTGCGAGCCGCGTCGTCCATCTGTCTCCCTGCCTGGTGTGCGCGGCTAAAGCGAGAGATCAAGCGAGGATGTAACATGTCATCATGACACCCTCGAAACTAACGCTCGCGCGCATACACCGAAACACCATTTTTTTTTCTCGTTCGGAGTCGGTGTTCTAAATTCTATTCTGGTTAGATAATAATAATTTATAAATCATATAATAATAAAAATAATGATAACATCTACAAAACTTTAAGTCTGCTCAAAAGTAGACTATTGGGAAAAGGGTATTATAAATAAATGAATACTTAATACAGATCAAATAAAATACTATATATAAATACATTTCAAGTACAATCATACTAATATTGTGACAAATAAAAATAAATACATTATACAATATCTCCCCCCAAAACAGCATAATGATGATAAAAAGAGTAAAACCTCATTAACGTACAGTTTCACACTCCTTTAACTAAGTACAGAAATGTATAAATAAACCGCTAGTGGAGTTTGAATATGTCGAATTGATCAGTCAGTAATATAGTAAAATCATTTAAATGGGTTTCTTTCTGCTTGGTAAAAATGTTGAAAGCTAATTTTTTGGGGGATTTAGAGTTAAAAGGAACGTGTAAACCATGGACAATAAAATCAAATAGACCATTACATTATTTTAACTGCTTGCTATTCAGTGTCCAAAGAGGACAGAGGCATTCACCACATCTGTCTTGAGGGAGATAATGTCAAAATAAAGAAAAATATCAGACTTTTCTTTTCTTTCATTAAAATTATTTTATTTAGTTAGTTTAAATCCCTCAATTACATATATTAATAAAATATATGATAACAAGTCTATAACAGCGGAAACAACTAAAATATGATTATAATTGTTGACAAATAATGTACATTTATAAACGAGCACATCTGCTTACAACTACGGCATAAAGTGTTAAACAATTCATTACATGTCAGAAAAATAAGGATGGTGAAACTAAAGTGTTACCCAACTTCAACAGGATCCTGTGTGTGTGGTTCTCTATTGTTGGTGCATTCTTGCTATTCAGAGCTTCGTCCTCATCAGTGTTACCTTGAGCTGTATTACATAAAATATGACTCTCACATGGAGAGGGAATGTGCGGCAGTGTTATGTGTCAGGGAAATATTGTGGACCGATTTCTGCTCTCTGTGTAAAATGTGATGTACTGTCAGTCTTCTCCCTCTCTTACCAGACATCTTTGTCTGTCTCCGTCTTATTTTACAGACATCGTCTAATGACTGCGATGAGAGATTCTTGGTTATTTTGTGTGTGTGTGTGTGTGTGTGTTTGAGAGATAGTCCATCTTCAGAAGATGTAAGTCAATCTTGAGACACATTTAATGCACCGTGCTTAATTAATGTCAAATGGGGCATTACAGCCGTTTTAAACAAGAGGAGTTTACTTGTCATACTGTACAGTCTGAAAAAAACGTTGTGTAATGATTTCTGTTGCTCGGTCCAGCCTCATTCTCAGGCTCAGTCACATGAACGGAGGAATAATACATAAACGATTCACATAAACAAAATGATTAACACAGATTTACAAACGTCTCTTTCCCAATGTAAGTATTTTTGGGCCCAATGACATCACATTAAGAACCTGGAGATTTTTATTAATTTGTTTGGTCGTGGGTCAAATCAACTTCCTGGGGGCAGTAGTATGAAAAAGATGAAAAACTATGAGCACGATTCTTCTTTTGGTGTACATGACAAGGTTCGACAGTGAATATCTGGCAAAGGTGTGTATATGAGATGAGATGTGATGGCTCATCATCGTCTTTGAATTGGAATATTGATAACTACACGCAAGGACAACATAGTTGGGTTATTAGGAGTGATCCCACAATGCCCCTGAAATTATTACCCTCTCAATCAATGCACACATTTTTAAAACAGGTGGACTTTTTTCATCAAATGTTACTCGAACAGGAGAAAATTGTGTTTGTTTTAGGACTGTTTACAGCCGTAGATTAATACACATTTGGTGCTTATTTACAGCTTCAGGACGTTTGTGTGGTATTCAAAATGAACTACAGTTCCCACATTCATCGCAATGAAGTAACATGTCACCTGGTGCAAATGTGTGGCTCATTGATGTGTTTTTATAAACAATGCAGGTCTATATAATAATAGGATCATTTCACTATTGGTCTTGGTCACAGGATTTGTTTCTCCTGCTCTTTGACAAAAAACAGAAACCGTTATCGTCGAGAAAGAAGCAGCAGCTCTGTCCGACTTCACTTCCTCCATCCTCTGCAGGGTTCACACACGCTGACCTGGACCATGAGCAATGATTTGCCTGTTCTGACAAGTCTGACTGAGAACTCCACTGTGAGTACCGCTCCCACTCTGTGTCCACCAACACTAACTCTCCACACCTTCACATCAGCTGGTGTCTGCGACAACTCTTCCCCAATACTTTTACAGATGAAACTGGACCTCAGCCACAAGCAGCAACAAATAGGTAGAGCCAGTGAGTTTGCGCCACACTGTCCCGGTAACAGGTGTTATATCCAAGCAGGAGCTGTTGTGGAGGAAAACTTGATCTGTATCCAAAGAGGATTTGACTCAAAAACAGGGCGTGAGTGTGATGCGGTCTTTGTGTGCCATATAGCCCCTGGAGGCCGGGGAGGATATGTGAGCCAGCGGTGATGATTATCGAACAGTTAAAGCCGTCTGTGTGGAGGGAGAACGGACTGTAGTTTCCCTCGACAGTGTGTGTTAGAAGATGGCCTAAAGCCTGGCAGGAGGCTTTGCTGCTCAAGCTGATTGATTGTGTTGTTCTTCCCGTTTGGCTGAGGTTGTGAAAACAGCAGATTTCATTAAGCTACAGATGCTCTGACAAGCTGTGTGTGTGTATGTGTGTGTATCAAGGTGTGCATGTTACCTACACACACACACACACACACACATATGGCTTCCAACACATTATATAGGCTTCAGCAGAATGTAGGCCACTATAGGATATAATGAATATGAAAATATACTCTGTGTGCGTGTGTGAGTGAGAGACACAGGACTTAGTTTGACATGTTCAGGCTTGAAGCAAATTTGAGTTTGATAGAAAAGAATGGGTAAAAAGTGTATTTGCATTTGCTCTAACGCACGTAATCGTCAACCATGTCTGGTTTTATAAGAAGAAAGTCTATCCTCCACGTTGCTTACTGTTGGATTGAGTTGCAGCAAATGAGAGTTTTAGGAGTCTGGAGAGTACATATATAAGGAGGCAAATGACATTTAATGACCTTGATGGTGCTCTAGCTAAGGCCATCATCATCATAACGGTCAGCCTGTGCTCAGTGAGGAGCTTCTCCACTCTATGCATGATAACCACCTTTAACATTTTCATATATTATATGTATGTATGTGTCTGTGTGTATATATATATATATATATATATATATATATATATATATATATATATATATATATATATATATATATATATATATATATATATATATATATGCACATATATTATGTAATGCTAAATGTTGCAATAGATAAATATATTCCCTTTGTGACAGTGAAAAGAGACCAATTATTTTCACTCTCTTTTGAAACTGACGTCGGGAGAAGAGCCAGGAAAGTCTGGTGTGGGGATTGCTCATGTGCGTCTGCTTCCTCCTCCGAGTTCCATTTTTAGCCTGCGGAGGCCTCATTTCCCTCATTGAGAAGAGCTGGGAGATTGAATTAAGGGTCTTGCTGACATTTCGATTAGCATCCCCAAGCTCACTTAGCCAAGACTGAGTATTGATCAGAGGGACTAAAGCAGTTGTATGTGTGTGTGTGTGTGTGTGTGTGTATGGAAGCAGGCAGGATGTATATGAGTGTGTGTGAATAAGAATCACTGTGAGGAGGCAGGGACTTAAGAAAGTCTCTTTGTGTAATTTACTCCTTATTAAATATTACGAGGCTTTGTTGGCAGCGTAATGCGACAAAGAGATTCTTTATTGCTGGGAAGCTCAGAGGGAGAAGAATCAATTACTGTCCCAGCAGGATCAATGCAGCCAGCGAGCTCACAACAACTAAACATGACAACAGAGATATGTCTTTGTGATTTTAAGGAATAAGTTACACGCTCCAGCAATGACAAGTGAAGAAGCAATGGGAATCAAAGTGAAACAGTGACAGAGGGTACCGGGGTTTGACTGATACTGGTTTTGAAAGCCGATGTGTTTAGTGACACATTCTATTTTTGATCAATGTTAGATTTGTATGCAGCAATATCAGATTTTTATGTTGTTTTCTTTGATCCAAGAGTTCTCCAACCAGTTCTCCAATCTCACCCTATATCTATAGGGTGAGATTGGAGAACTGGTCAGTGAAATGCATGCTTAAAGATGCAATGATAAATATCTTTATTCTGAAAGATAATTACCATTTTTTTTATATTTAGGTTCATTCCAACATTCAACCACCATACTAAAGTAAAGTTCAAGTACCTCATACTTGTATTGCACAGACTAAATGTACCAAACCTCTTTTCTTGGCTGCTGTTGATCAGGATGTTCCTGTGGCGGCGGGCCAGGTGGAGAACTATGTGCTACTGTTGGTGCTGCTCAGTGTTTTTGCCGGGGGGACGCTGGTCCTGCTCTCCCTGCTGCTCCTCTTCTGTCACCGCTGCTGCATGGGTGGACGGCGCTACTCCAGGTGGGTGACACACTGTGTGGGGCCGTCAGGGAACACACGGGGATTACAGGAGGCAACGCGATTGTGACAGCAGTGGATTAAAGAAGTGTCGACTCCGACGTTGAAAGCGGTGACGGGACGAGACAATTACAGAGAGTAACATTTGTTTCCCCACCTTTTCAGAGCGAGTGATGACCCCGAGAAGACAAACACCACTTATGCTGAGGATTCTCAGCCCACCCAAGGTCAGAGCTGTGTATTTTCTTAGGTTCATACATACATGTCTTCTGGTCCACTGTCGTCGCTCACGTTATTTCTTTCCCTCGCTTCGTCCGTGTTCTCTTTGCCGCTCAGAGATCACCATTCATCTGGATGAATCAGACGCTCTCTCAGCTGCCAGCTGTCATGATGGAGAGTCAGAACGATTCGTCTCCACGGGGTCTACCGGCCGCAGAGTGTCCTTTAATGAATCTGCACTTTATGAACAGGAGAAGACGACTCAGGACAAAGGACGCAGGTACAGTTTAACAGGGGATTCGACATCCTTATTAAGATGAGCTGTTGGTGGAATCGGATGAAATAATGTGTCCTCTTTCTCAGGTATACTCTGACTGAGGGAGACTTCCACCACCTGAAAAAGGCCCGACTGACCCACCTTCACCTGCCTCCGGCCCCGTGTGACCTGAAGATCCTCACCATCATGGAGTGTGACTCAACAGAGAGCAGCACCGTCAACATCAACGAGACCGCAGCTCCCAAACTGCCCCTCACCATCTACAAGGTAACTTTTCCCTGGCTGTGATTTTTCTCACTAATGTCACCAAATCCGGTCATTCCAAAATCATTTTTGTCATTCTTGCGTTGTTTTCTCTCTCCAGCCCACTGAGAGAAGAGTCCCTGACTGGATGGGACTGAGCCTCAGCGGAGGTCTGCCTGGAGACCCGCACCACTCCACCATCCTGGACCAGAGCCCAAGACAGGCTTCATCAGCCATGAAAGCACAGCACTCATGGTCCCAGACGGTGAGTTGAACCTTCTTCCACGTTGTACTGACAGTTATAAAATGGTCATTGCATATTACAAGTCAATACGTTTTAGCTACACGAGCGGCATCCAGACCATCAAGTGATGCTGTGCCTACAAGTATAACTTCCCACAGCGGTAGACTCTTCGTCTTGTTTGATCACTTCATCATGTGATGACACGCTCAGTGTTTTTATTGAAGTTATCATCAGGCAAACAGAAAATGTTCATCCTGGGGTCTTGTCGTCAGTGAAACGTCAACATTTCAGGGACAGGCTTTCAGGAATGCCTGGAAGAAAAGATTGAAATTGCAGCTGACATTTATTTGAATGCTTTTTTATTTAATTTGTAATAATCTTTAATCTGCAGACACCTACTTGTTTTAGTTTTGAGCCACAAATGCATTTGCACAGATAGATTTCTCAGTGATGATCGATCCACTCGTATCACACATAAACAGAGCCGTGAAAAGCAGCTGCCACAGGCTCAAACCTATTGATGCACTGTGACATCAGTCATCGCTGCAGCTGAGTGACAGTATGACAAACTGCTGTCCCGAGGGGCTTTGCCATCTCAGCTTGTCTGCCTCAACCCTCCTTAATGTCTCATCACCTCCCTCCACCCTCCTCTTCCTTCATCTCTTCTGTCAGATGGAGGCTATCGGGGACAGGGGCGAGGCTGAGAGCGAAAGTGGGATGAGAGGAGAGTCGATTCAAGCTCCGGACCAGACTTCAGTTCTACATTTCTTCTCTAAACTGCGGCGTCACGCCAGTCTGGAGGGGGCGGGGCCGTACTTCAGGAAGTGGAAGTTTGACAGCAGTCATCGGGCTGCCAGCCTGGATGCCAAAGGTTTGGATACATGTAATACATGTAGTAGTAGGCTAAGATGAGTGGATGATGTAAAAATATGAATGCAAAAATAAAGAAAATCAAGTAAACATTCAATCTTTTCATGCGCATTTCTACTAGGATCCCCCAAGAGAAGGCCCTTCCAGAGACAGAGAGCAGCAAGTGAAACCACTGATCACTCCGATGACGACTCTTTGTCCCTCCGAGATGAGGTCATTGAGTTGTTCCCACAGTCCCCTGTCCCGACCAGTGGCCTCCAGTCCCTCTCTGCAGAGTCTCTTTCTCAACCAGACACTGCACTTACGTCCTCAATCTTCCTCAGCAGGTACATCCCTTTCCATAATCCCAAGACTTGCACCATGAAATTCCCAGAATTAACGATTAACTGTTTTCCATCTTTGCAGGTTAAACCTAGAGGCCATGGTGGAGTTAGGTGGTAGCAGCAGCACCGGAGGAGAGGATCTCTGTTCGCCAACAATTGATTGTCGCGCCCGGAGGCAAGATGAGGCAACAGCCAATGGGACAAGAGTAGAAAAAGAAACAAAGTTCAGTGCAGGTACAAGAACAGAAGCAGTGGGAGTTAGAAGATCGGTAGAAGATGACGACTTGTTTGAGGTACAACGAAGAACTGCTGTACAGGACAGGTTTGAAGACATGTTAAGGACAACTGAAGACACACAGACCTCAGCTGTGAGAACAATGAGTGAGGCAGATGATGGAGATGAGCTGGTGTTGGGAGCTGAGGCCAGGCTAAGAGCCGGCTCAGGCTCATCCCTTTCTTTTATGACTCGCCAGGAGAGCTCGGAGGCTCCTCCCTCCCTGTACAGAGACATTTGGAGCTTACGAGCCTCTCTAGAGCAATACGCCTCCTCAGACCAGAGCAGCACAGATCGGGAGTCCATCCGCAGTGATGGTGACAGCGTCTCATCCCACGGTGGTGCAGGAGCTCGCTCTGGCCTGGACAGCTGCTTGTCCCAAGACCTGGACGATGAGGCTGAGGGAGAAGGCGAGGGAGAGATGTTGGAGGGAGGGATCAGAGGGGCGTCAGGTGGGCACAGTGAGGTGGAAAGTGGAGCTGGGGGAGAGGGTGAGTCAGGGAACCGTAAACTCCTCCAGATGGACAGTGGCTACGCCTCTATTGAAGCACCATCCAGGGCACCTGAGGAAATGCGGCTTTTTGGGACTCCTGGAGCTCCAAGAGGGAAGTCGGCATCTGAGAGAAGGTTGTTCTACACCAGCTCTGGGAGGAAAGGTTCAGTGTGCGAGAGCGTCGAGGCCAAGCTGTTTCAGGAGGAGCTGGAGGACGAGATGGCAGACGGCACAGTGGAGAGATCTCAAACTGGCTGCCAGTCTCTTACCCTGCAAGAACCGCATGAGCTCCTGAAATCCCTTCAACCTCAGAAACCTCCAGAATCACAATCACAGCTGATGTCTCCCCTGATTAAGCCAATCCCACAGCCCTCGACTCCTCACAAAACCCGTCTCCGCCGCCGCGACTACAGCATCGACGAGAAGACAGACGCTCTTTTCAACGAGTTCCTCCGGCATGATCCACGGTTTGACCAGCAGGATTCGCCGCTGCGCTCCAGGCACCGATCCAGAGTTCATCTCCGTAAACAGTGGCAACGACACAAGCAATACAGCGACCCGGGGTCGGGGGCTGGGGGTAGGTACTCCCCATCTTTGGAGAGGCAGAGGTTCACGCCACTGAGGAGAGGCGACAGCGCCGGTTACCCTCTGGACACCAGGTATCACAGCACGCTGTCACGCATCGCGAGCGCTGCTGACGAGGAAGCCTGCGAGGTGGCGGCTTGTGAGGAAGCTGCCAAAGAGAGCACAGAGGACAACGATCCATCGAAGGAAGGAGGTGCGCGGGAAGCCGCAGGAAGTACAGCCGACGCAACAAAGAGTTGGGCAGAGTCGACTGGAGAGGGTGATGGCTGCCAGGTCTCTACAAAAAAGGGCGCCGAAAGCACAACTATCCAGTCGTTGACGAGCAACATGGATCCGAGAGTCAACAACAGAAACAACAACAGTAGTCAAGCTATTCTATCAGAGAGCAGCCTGACAGACAAGCTGGCCGTGTCGGTGGAAGAGAGGCTCTACGGCGGCCTGCGCAGTGCAGAGAAGCTCGGCCAGGGAGGAACGGAGCGCGCGCTCACCGGGTCACACACAGCCTCACCCGGCTTCAGTCCCATGTAACACGTTAACAAGCATATCTTCATCAACTTTATTTCACATCCATTATCTATAGACGACGGACTTGAACAAAAGGGTCGATAGAACTTTAAGCATTCATGTGTTAGATAGTTGGCCATTTGTGTCCCTTACATTTGGATAAATAACTGATGGATCAAAACTCGGATATAGAACAGTCTCTTCCAGCATTTCCATTCAGACCTTGATTTCCACTGGGACGCCATGTGACACGTGATGCCCCTTTTTATTGGTAACCATTCTCAAAGTCAAATGCATTTATTACAAAGCTTTGAAAATATAGATCCATCTTTAGAAAATGAACTGTGACTTTTCAGCATGCTACTGTATGTCCAATATGTGAATACTGTACAGTTTTGACTTTAAAACAAAAAGCACTTTGATGGGAAGAAAGAACGATGGAGTTTCTGTCACCCATTTCTCTTATTTACAAACCATATCCTCAAGTGTCCTTCTCGTCTTGATCACCACGAGAATAAATTACTCTGTGAAAGCTTGAGGTTTATGTATTTGGCGATAAGAACACTGACCATGTAAAAGAAAAAAAGTATAACTTAACTGCTCGCAGCCCTCTCATTTAAACATATCAGATCTGGAGCATGAACTTTATCAGAAGTAAAAACAGCTGGGATACCCATGCTACACAGTTCGGAATGACGTGCATTAAGATTTTTTTGTATACCCATATTTCATCTATTTTTATAGGATTGTTGTTACTTAGTTTACCATGTTATTTATCACAATTAAAGACGCGGTATCCAGGATCTGCTGTGGAGTCGAGCGAATTGTTGCATCAGTGCTGGGACTGTTGAGTGACCGACACTGGAGCCGCTCAGGCTTTTACACATGGACCAGTGAAAGAGGTTGAAAGTGAAGCGCAGTGCCACGGGATAAACTCACTACGGGTTACTGAATAAACGATACGTCTGGTGATATTCTATATTTGACTTATCGTCAACAAATCCCACAAATAGAACTAACAATTAATTCATCTTACGATCTAGAATGACCTGTGCAGTCAAAGCTTGATGTAGTTTATAGCTCTCCATTGTTGTCAAACTATTAAAAAATAAAAACGTACAATCATTTATTGTTGATTGAACACCATATTCCTCGTAAAAAAATATAATTGCTGTTTAGGTAAATTTTTTACCATTTAAAAAAAGAAAACCCATGTCATCATTTCTTAAGAAGAACGTCAATGGGCTTAGAGCTGAGAACCACATAGGGCCTATAGGGAAGTCAGAAAGTATTAAGAGACAAACTAACACCTTGTTGGTTTTGTTTATTTGTTGGCATTGAAAAAAAAAAAGGAATGGATAAAATACTGGCATCGTTAAAGTAATACTTTTCAGACATACTCTATGTTTACAAGTTAAAATCTGAACGGCTCTCTCTGGGCCAGGATGGTTATAAAACTATTCGTTAAGCATTCATGTCAAATTGTATTTCTTCATCATGAGAACATTGCTGCATGTTATAATGGGTGATGTCACCAGGGAAACTGCGATGGCAGGTAAGAGCGTGGCCCTTTTTCTTTCACACAGATTTGGGTTGGAGCAAGAATACATGTACGTTGAGTTTTTGTCCTCACACGTTGAGTTGCATTGTAAATGAGTATTGCAGAGAATTCAAATGTCTCGCAGCCGTGACAAATTCTAGACCTTGTGGGACATGTTCATTTTCGACCGAACATTTTTGTGAATAAAAAAAAAGAAAAAAAAAGGGGACCACGCAACCTGTGATTTCATGCTGTTCATAATTCATGTAAGGTGATGTACTGTGTGAAGCAGAAGGCGCCCTGACACTAATCATACCTCTGAAATATTATTCAGCCTGTAAACAAGAGACATCTCTTCATGCTTCCTTGTTTCGTTGAACAGAGAATCTCTCCGTCGACCTTGCTGACGTTGGAAGCGCTGCTCTCCCCCCTCCCCCCTCAGAGTGATGACTCACCTGCTCTCTGATCTATTCCCAGCGAGGGGCTGACGAGGCCTGGCTGCGTACGAGAGGGGCAGGGCTCCCGCTGATGTGATCGGCGTAATAAAGAGCAGCATCACTGAAACATGCGACCGATTGTGACGGCACACCGCCTGCAGCCGTGCGGCATCGGCTTGATATTCTAGGGTCCGACTGCAAACTAGCTGCAGACAGCAGAGTAAGATGAGTGTCGTCTTCCTACCAAATAATAACCGTGCAAAAGACAGTTAAAAATAAATGAAAACAGGACAAAGGATCATCCAACAAAATAGCCTGTTTGGGACATATTTTATATAAATAATAATTAAAAAATGTTCATTGGCAAAAAGAAGAAAAAAAAAAAGAACCTAAATGGAAAACAAAAATCCCCAACAGGTCAGCGGTGGATCTCAAAGCTTCAGTCGGTCAGTCTGTCCACAAAACAAGCTCTTTCCCTTTCTTCCAGCTCTGTACAGCATGCAGTTTTGTTATGTTCGTGGTAGTAGAGTACTATTAGAATTATTCTCATTATAGATTTAAATATAGAATTATTCATAACTTTTGTTATCTTTTTTTCTTTAATTTTTTTACACTTCACAATGCGTCTTAAAAACTGCCAATAGGGTTCTGTCAAAACAAATGTAGTAATAGAAACAGAAGGTGGGGTAGAGGGTTTGGATGGGTGGGATACAGGGGTGATGGTGTTTGTAACGTCTGGTGCAATACTTGACCTTCCTAAGAGTAAGACAGGATGGAGAGGGTAAATGACTAGATGACAGGAGTGGATGACAAGAGTTAAAAGGAGCCAAAATATGAGAGAAATAAAAACAACAACAAAAAAAACTCTTCACAGCCAGTGCCTCAGTCTCAGAGCAAAAAGAACATTTCATGCTGTCCTCCTCCTCCCCGTCACTCATACCGCATCTTCTAAAGACTCTGCAGGCCAGTGGTCCAAGGAGGTATGGGGGCATTAACGTCAGCAGGTTTCTCTCACAACTGTGAGGACTCCGGACACAGAAGGACGGGGTCAGACCAACCTGAGAGATAGAAGACAGAATATAATGGTGTGATTGTACTTTAAGTTTCTCATCACATATATTAAACACAAGCAAGTGTCCCTTTGGTAACATATCAGATATACTTTATGAACATGGAAAGACTCGTCCACAGGGTGGGAAAGAAAGAGACAAACATCCCACAGCCCACTCCATCTCGTCCAGGGTGAGTCATTGCCTGAACAAATTAACAAACGGCCTCTCCTCTGAACTCCTAAAAACAGCCTCACACTGCGACTGGTTTGTGTGCGCTGGAGATTGAAAGAGCGAGCTGTGGGTGGTAACTGGAAAGAGAGGACGACAACCTATTAAAACGGTGTGTATGCTTGCAGCATAAATCTGTCCCACTTCTTCGCCTGAATGAGGGCCACTGACAAACGCCTGGAAGGTTATAGTCTAGATTCATCCTGACGTAGAATAGAAATATGATGCCCCAAGAACGGACAATTCCAGATCTAGTTTTCGTGACTGTATAGGAAACCTCCTGGAGAGAGGTGGTGAGTCAGAGCACTGCTCTCTGAATATCAACACACACACACACACACACACACACTCCCCCTTCTTCCTTCACTGATACTAATCTCTTCGTCTCCGTCTATTTAAACGTCTTCTTATCTAATCCCTCCCATCTTTTTATATGTTCTCCGGAGGTGTATCTCAATCTTTTTCCTCTCTCTACTGTATAGAAGGCGTCTCCTGAGCACAATTCAGGGCTTTTGTTTGGAGTCTACACACTCACCAGACGGGGTGTTGCTGAGTGAGGAGGGGGGGTCATTGCTGTTTGCAGGTGGAGAGCTTGCGGATCTTGCTGGCTGTGGAGACTCCTTTCCGTGAGGGGTTGGATGAAGAGGAGGCACGGCGTTCGGCTTTGGCCTTGCTATTCAGAGACCCCCCCTCTGTCCCGTTCACACAAACTGGCTTGGCTAGAGCTGGACTATGGTCTTCGTGCCCCTGATCCTCATCCTCTTCGGCCACTTGTCCTAAAAGACATGCACAGTAGGCTCAAAACAAATCCATCACCGTTTCAAACAAGTCGCTGACTTGACTGGTGCTTCATTGAGTCAGCGTTAGGTAATAGCACGAGTGTGCAAACTGCGAGTGATAACGCAGATGGAAATTACAACAGAACTGCTGCTGAAAACACTGTAAACATTTTATTAATTTATAAATGGGACCCGCAAAAAGCTCATTTGTCAGCAAAATGTCAGGAAATCAGCAGAGTGAAAAATAAGCACTAACCGTCATGTGACTTGTGTGTGTGTGTGTGTGGGTGCAGATGCACCGCCACCGATTGAAATTTCTTCGGCAGATTTCCGATTTTTGAAAATCTGACCTGTAGATTTATCTGATTCAGATTTTCTTTCCTTCCAAGAACTATAATTGACAGCATACACAAACATTTGTATACGTTTTCTTTACAGTGTGCCAGAGAGCGATCCGGTGTTACGCAATGGGACACAGCGTCACCGTCCATGCCCGTGTGTATAACGTATAACGTGTAACAGACTTAAAGCTCATGATTAAATTTGACCAGCAAAAAAAAAGGTTTGAATATGCAAGACTGATAGACCAGTAATGGCTGATCAGCTGACAACTAGTTAGTTTTGACCGGTGGCCGATCAGTGCATCTTTGTGTGTGTGTGTGTGTGTGTGTGTGTGTGTGTGTGAATGCGTGTGTGGCGAGGGCCGTCAGAAACTCTTAAATAACTCCCCCCACTATAAAAACTGTAACACAAGGGGAATAATAAAAGCAGGGAGATGTAGTTACTGCTTAAGAGAAACATTAGGTCTTACTGTTTAAATCTACCATCAACTCTCATTTCATTAGTACGAAACATCCCATAAAACAGTGTGGGAGTGAACCATGAAAAACCATTCACACTCCCACACCAAAACCATTTCAACTGCACTATTTTTAGATCACTTCATTCACAATGTGCAGCTCTGCTTATTTTTCATGTGAAGCACCACTTCTAGAGACCCGACTACTGCATTTATTATTACCGGCTGTTGCCTAGCAACAAATAAAGGCATTGAATTCTGGGTGAAAAAGATAAAAGAAAAGCGGGGTAACAAATTAAGTCCAATATAAAAATGCTGTCATTATCTATTCTCCCAAAGTCAGTAAACAGACTTTTGTACACAGTTAACTAAAAGAAACTGAAAATAAATTCAACATCATCAAAATGTAGCCAGTTCCAGACAGGACTCTGAATCTACGACGACATCTAAGCCTTGTTTACCCATTTCTAGTCAGTAAACAGTCAACCAATCAGAGCTAAGTAGGTGGTTTTAAGAATGGGGACATCTTCTCAGATACGTGAAGCTGGCTATCTGCCTCCTACATTCATGAGAAATACAGAAAGAAAAATGAAAACTAGCATGGATGAGATCGATCCCGCTGTGGTAGGGTGGTGTGCAACACAGGGTAGGGAGGATGTTTGGTTAACTCACTGGGGGGGGGGGCAACATAGGGAAATATGTCTCATCTATTGATAGATATTGATCATTATTTCTCATTTACTGGGCTGTACCACAAATTGTCCCTTTTAGGGACATTTAAGCTACTCTTAGTCCATGTACAGAAATAAATACTAAATCTAAATAATTCTTTGATCTATGTGGAAAATGTTAAGTTGGCTGCTCCTGGAAAACAGAAAACAGCCAAACATGAACACCAATGTCAGGCTGACTTAATGAAGTGAAATTAAACGATAATTTGGTTTTATCAGGCTACAGAAGACAATTCTGGTACGCCTTTATTTACCTCAGTGTTTTTAGTGATAATATGCAGCCTTATGCAAAAACAAAATGTTGTTATGAAGTATTTTGGAGATTTTAAAAGACATTTAAGGAAAATCAAATGGTTCAAGTTTTTCTTTTCACATTTCAGTGTTTTTCATGGCTTTAAGTCACAGGACAAAGTTTAATGTTAGAAGTTGATTAAAGTCTAAATTTGTAACCACATTTGACACAAGGAAACACATATATATTTAAATCAATCTTAAATTCAACTGAAGAAAAAACCCATAATGATTAATAAGAAAGAAATAATAAGATAGTCTGAGCTCACACTTACCTGGCACTGTGAAGTCCTGAGTGTATATGATCTCATCCTCTCCATCGTAGAGCTCGTCATCGTCCTCCTCTGTGTAGCCGTGGAGATCCTCCAGGTAGGGCACCACCGTCATACTTCGCCAAGGATCCCTGCCCTCTGCGCTGGCAGGGATGGGCACAGGGGGCTCAGACGGAGGGTGTTTCTTGCGCACCCAGCTAGAAGGGTAAGACAGGGAGAAAATGGACGTGTAAATAACAAACCCGACTTCAACTATGCCTTCTAAACACTATTTTATTACATCACATTATTCATTTTACATGGGATACATGATAAATGCTCACTTGTGTTGCCGTATGTTCTGTATGGAAAACCTCTTTGCAGGGTCATACTCAAGCATTCCTGAAAAACAAAACATTACAAAAGGTCAATTGAATCACAACAAAGCTGAAAAATGTCTCTACTCGCATCATGTCTCTGTTAAGTGTTTAATATATAAACTGGTGGGAGGCCGCAGCAGTACGAAGCGAGCCAACAGCAGACGGATGGAAAACATTAATGGACCTACTCTAATTCATCATTGTGTGCATCCTGCTAAGCTTAAGGTGTCAATGAGGTACAAGTAAGGAAACATTGATATGAGTAGCATAACAGCTGTACCAATGTAATGAAGATTTTGTCCCGGAATTATCATAATGTGAGCTAAATATGTGAGAAAAGCAGAATGTCAGTGAGATAAGGCAGCAGTGATGCAGTGCCTATCCAGACCCAATAATGTAATCGTCTGGCAGCTGGCAGCAAGCGGCAGCGTGCAGAGTGCTGATAGTAGTGCTGCGCCTGCTGAAGGACACCTTTTGTGGCACTGGGCTTATTTTAGACCATGTAATTATGGACCGACGAGCTCCCAGGTGCTGCATCATCACACAAAGACGTCACACGCTCACACAAAATGGAGGATGCAAGCTCTCTCAGTTATAACAGCACCAGAACGTGGCAGTTCTTATTGTTCCTATTCACGGTTCAGCAATTGATCAAAATCCCTCCACGTAACACCAAGAACAGTAGAACAACAAGATAAGATCAAAGCTAGAACAATAGGCACTCAGTTTCATTAGTTGGTGCAAACATAATCGTCCCAACATTCTTTCTGGATTCACATCCATTCAGACAATTTTTTTTTTCTTCACTTGACTCTTTTTTTTTGTTTTTACAAGGGGCAGAAGCATTGCAGCATTGCAGTCGGCAAAAGCAACGCCCGACTGAAATGTTTAGTATTCCGCTGTTGGCTCCAGATCAATGGAAACTACGTCAACAGCTGGAGGGTTTTTCTACATTTTGGAGGAAGCCTGGCACGCTAACAAGTCATCGTGACTTCCAGTGTCACAGCACCACCTACTGGACTTCGTTGCGATTTATTACCTGACCAATTCCATTTCAAAGAATCTTCCAATCGACACCTTTTCTGCAATGCTACACAAACTTGCATTTTTGTAAACATTAAAAACATACTTAGAGCAAAGCTCTACCACTACTATGTTCATATAAATGCATGATATTGCCTGATGGTGCATGAGTCATCTATTGCAATGACAAAAAAAACCTACACTCAAGCTGAGCTACAAATCATCCACTGCAGCATACATATGTAACCACAGCAACACCGTGATGGTATGATGAAAGTACGATTTGGCCTTATGGCAAAACATTAGCTCTTTAAAACACTCACCTTGCAACAGGTCCGACAGGAGGGGTCCACACTCCTCAGGAATAGTGAAGTCTCCTTTTCCAATGTTCTCAAATAGCTTATAGATGTTGTCTCCCTCAAACGGATACAAACTCGTTGTGATGTTGTATCTGAATGGATCAAAAGAGTCAGTGAATACTGTAAGTGTATCATAAACTGGGAAAATGTTAAGAGTTATCTTACTCTCGAGACAAAAATGATTATTAGTTGGAGTCACATTATATTTATTAGCTTTCATAGTTTGTCAGACAATTAAAAATGTTTTAGATGAAAAATCATTTTAAAAATCTACTTTTAGATTAGTTTTTAAACTACATTTTTATACTTATCTTTTTTTCGTCAATGATATCACATTTGATATCGTAACAGTTAATGACGTCTGTGTCGCTTCGTCTTAGTATTGTAAAAAAAGGGTAATTGATGAACCTTTCTGGTGTTATTTTTTACTGTTCTTTTCAAATCTAAGAACCATACTGAAGCACATTTTAATCACAGCTTTTAATACTATAAGATGCCTAGATCAGTCTCTATACAATCCCTAAATCCTACACTTGAAACTTTCCACAGAAGACTCTTTTTTAAGACCTTGGTGGTGGACACGTTTCTTTCTCTTTTAACGTCAGGGTTGCTGCTCTGCTTTTTGAGCTCCCTATAAAAAAGGAAAAGCAAGAGCATTTTTCTAATCTAATTTTGTCAGATATTAAGACAATTTAGCAGATCTGTCTATAACTACACATTTAAAATTACATGAAATTTAAGGCATTCTTGGAGAACTTGAGCAACCTGAGGCTCTGACTACTCACAGTGTTACTCCTGCAGACCAAATGTCCACTTTAAACCCTGAAAAGGTGTCCAGTCCATTTGCAATCTCTGGAGGCTGGAAGGCCGGTGAGCCCTGACTGGTGCGACACGTGTCATCGTCTGCAAATGGGTGAAGGGCCTGAAAAATATAGAGTGAATAACGATTCAGTGTTTCGCTATATGTAAATATATATATATATATATATATATATATATATATATATATATATATATATATATATATAAATATGAATTATGAAATAACTGAGTCATGTGTTGCCATTTCCTTTGTAAGCAGCACATTTTGTGATAAAACAAAACTGGACTGAGACCATAGACTTTATAAAACATGGACATCACTCATAGGTGTCTGATGAGCCGTTGAAAAGCTCAAAGTTGGTGGCTCTGGACCTCGCCATCGTGGCAGTGACAACACAGCCTTTTTTTTTTTTAAATGGGCAAAGAGGTGGATCATCGGTGGAGCTGAGGCAGGCCTGTGTGATATTTTTGTAATAGAGGATGGCCCTGTCCCTACTATCAACAGTACTTGTTTATATAGGAGCTGGCAATATCAGTTTTCAGGATGTGAGGTCCTGGGACAGGGATGTCGTATGTGTACAGATTGTAAAGTCCTCTGGAGGAAAATTTGTAATTTGTAATATTGGGCTATACAAAATAAATTGGATCGAATCATTAGAATATGTGGAAATGAAAAAGATGTGGAATTAGAAGATCCATGATCTGGTAGTTATGGTGAAAAAAAACAATCATTCCCCCTGGATGGTAAACAATACAATGCTGCAGCCTATGCTCACCTCTGCTACTCCCAGGTCGGAGATTTTAAGTCCTCCGTCAGTGGTCAGCAGCAGATTTCCTGGTTTAATGTCTTTGTGAACTATTCCCTGGCTGTGCAAATATTCAAGGCCATCCAAGAGTTGGCAAAAGTACCTGGGAACAAAAAACAGATGGGTTGACATACAATTAAAAGAGTGGAAGTGTTTCATACTGCAAGTTGTAAAAAACAATTGGCATATCAAACAATAGGCATCACTTAATACTTTAGTGTTAATGGCTTTCCAGCAGTGACCACACATTCACACAATCCATGGTCAGTTATTTTAACAGCAGGGGCCCTGCAGTCTTAGATCTAAACTTAGGCCTGGAGCAATAGCTGCAGAGAGGCTTATTCTAAATATAAGCCTCTCTGAGAGAAAATGCGAGAGGGGGAGCAGAGAGGGAAGAGAAAAACAGACTCTTACCCGTGAGCTTGAAATACTGGAAACCTTTTTTCTGGGACGCTGTCCAGCATTTCTTGCATCCCACAAACACAATACTCCATCACCATATACGTAAGTCAGGAGTCAAGGGGATTTGCCAAAGCAAACAAACAGATCCTTTAAAATATTGAGCCCCTTATAAAGACAATAGGTACCAAATGGAAACATGTAGGTATAGAAATAACTCAGGAACAGCAACATTAAAATCTAAACATCTAAAATCATTAAATACAAAAGATGACTAATCAATAACACTAATTTACTTTGTAAGGATATATTTTCTGCTTCTCTTCATTGTAGAGCACATCCACCAGCTGAATCACATTCTTGTGTTGCAGTCTTCTTAGCAGCTGAATCTCCCTATAAATCATAAAAAAGAACAAAATAAAACAAAAGATAATTTAGACAATGTACAGGAAGTGTTATATAATCTAATACTGGCACGTGTCTGCTGATAATGTAGGATAAAGGCCAGGTGCCGTACATCAGCAAAACCACCCAACAAATTGGTCAAAACTTAAACGGGAATACAAATGTCAGCATATAAATATATATATTATATAAATGTAGAAATCAATTGAATCGATCAGCCACATAGTAACCGATATCTGATTCAGCCATTGGAGTCACTGGCCCAATCGCAATCTCCACCCTTACGGACTTTGAGGCGCACTCCCGCTAAGTCCTTGAGGATTAGGGCTGTCCCACTGTCACATCGTAGAGTGTTTGAGAGCTCTCTGGCAGACATTTTGAGCCCTTTATGAACCCTTTCCGTAAGTCAGCATTAGATGCCGATTTTGTGAATTACCCACAAGTCATTGCAATGTGACGTTAAACATGCAGTTACCATAGGAAGAAAGGAGACGTATATTGATATGGCACTGTATAGCATGAGCAGTTATATACTGTATATTGAGCAGGGACGAGAATCGATGGCAACTCAAATAATTTCACAATACAGTAGTTGCCATTTTGTTTCTATTTATATGAAATTCTAAGAAATTGCGATTTAGTAACAATCCAAATTGTGCATATGTATTTAAAATTGTAGAAGATCAAAATAAGAAAATAAAAATTCTTATGTCAATAGATGTTCCCCATCCCTCCCAGAAAGACATGAATAAATGTGTCACGCAATGACAAGTCAAAGCCATAAAGGGAGTGTGCCTGTACCAAAAACAAATAAAGCCTTTACAGTGCTGAGGCATGTTTATCTTTGTTTCTTCTTCTTTTATATAAGTATACTACTGACACATTTATATTCTGGGCAGAGTCAGCCTCTTGCTTGCACACAGACACAAACAAGCTGTTGCCGCTGCATCACTGCACTGATAAAAATACAGCTGACTCATGCACACCTAAAAGCAGACCTATGATTAAAATATGGAAAGGCATTTTCAGCCATTACCTCCGTATAAAATACTTCCTCACTCATCGTGGGCGAGATTTTTGAACTGCAGATTGTTCTCCGGGGAAATGCATGCTTTGACCAGACGCAACCACTTTATGCAACACGCGCTTTGCAAGTAGACACGTTTTTGTAACCGTTGATGAGTCGTTGAACACCATATTTATTTCTCTTCTGACTTTACTTGACATAACAATGAACAATATATTTAGTTTTTTGCTACGCTGGTGGCCGGACGGCAACATTTGAGTTGATGGAAAAATCTTAATCCTCCGACATTTGTACAATTGAATAAGGATATATTGTATTTTAGCAAGTTGGAGATAATTAGGTATACGATTAGGGGTTAGCTAACAAGTTTACATTGATATTACAAACTTTCCAAAGCCGTCTTTGAGATAGATATGCATCTAGGTCAGAAATTAAGCATTTAAAAGATGTCCAATTTGTGTTGACAACAAAAAAATGGTACGCCATGAATATTGTACTTTTTAAGCAATACATCATCTCTGCTATTCAAGCGAACAACAAGCACAGATGACATGTCTGAAATGTAGCGAACCAAGCTGCATATTCATTCCTACTTCTTTCCATAAAACAAAATCATAAAACAAAGGCACCGCTGCCCCTAAGGAACAGTGACTACTGCAGTCTCTGAGCTCAAATGTGTGCGGATGGACCTTGTGTGTTCAAGGCCTGCAGGCTGCAGAGCCAACAGGATTTCAGCACTCAGCGATATGGCAGCTACTCTGGCACACAGTGGCAACAATAACAAGTGATCAAAAGCTGCATCTACACAGTGCTGGTCGAGAGTCTGAGTCTAGTTTAAGGTATCCGAGTCTGCATTTGCGCTCCTGTCACTCCAAATAAGGGCATGGCATTTTTGGGGTGTTGCCGTAGAAACAGGCGTGGCATTACTCAATGCTGGTATGAGCATGCCCATTCCCGTGGCAACCCTGTAAAAGCAGGAAGTGTTAGGCGGACAGGAATGCTAAGCAGAGGCTGAATGGCAAGCTGGGAGCTCCTACTGCACCACAAACAGACCGGCCTTTACAGACTCGAGGATCCAGCTTACTACTGCTGGAAAACACAAGGCCACCACCAAGTGAGACAGATGTAGAAAAAGAAAACTATGTCATTTCATGCATCGAGAAACACTGCTGTGGTCTTAATAACAGAGTGCGACAACCACTGCAGCTTTGTCTTAAAAAAATATATAAAATATTTTTTAAACACCAACATTATTTATGGTATGAGAAATATTTGGGACACCTTCAACATCATAAATCAAAGGTTGAAATGGGACCAGTAAATTTAAGTAGCTCTCCATCTGCGGTGGAATATATAGTATCTACCCTATTAAATTGTTTACTTGTTGTTTTTACATTTTTAATCCCTGATCTCACACATCTCAACAGGACTGTTTTTCACCAGTCTCCTGCCTAACCTATCAAGTAAGATGGGGACTGACTGACTTAACAGTAATTATAGGTTCTGCCACAAATTCTGGCTTTGACTGAGGCCTGGTCTTCGAGTTGGCCACTCCAGAACATTGATATAGTTTTTTTTAAGTAAGCTTGGTGTAGCTTTGGCTCTCCCCTATCTCACATGTCATGCGTTAAAACATCAGTGGGTTTGCAATGGCAATTTTGTCCGTTTTAACCTCTACCTTCAATTCTGTGTGGGCACCTTGCACACTTTAATGTGACCTGAAGTGTAATTTTAGGCATAAAGTCCATTGGGCTGCAAGTTTTCTCAAAGCTTCTAAGTACAAGGCAAAACTAAGGCTGAAAGGACCCAGTGTAGACACTGATGGAGAAATACAACTGCTGCTGACAGGCTGCTTTCAGCCCCAACTAACTGGAGACGAGAAGGGGAAACATGGCATTTCTTAACATTAAGTCGCCTATCTGAGAATGGTTAACATGATATTCTGTGATAGACTTCAGTCAGTCTGGATACCTGATAAATAGTTACTACTATAAGCTACTACGTTACAAACAAAATGAATTCTACTGGGCAGTTACTGGGCAGAGTCTGTCCATCATTCTTCTGATGAGGTTTTGACTCCGGCCTACAAACACGCCATCTTGCAGCTCTTCTTTCTCTGTGTGAACACATTTTGACATTTTTCTAAAGCTTCCTCTATAATTAGCACAGGCCCGCAGCGAAAGGCTGGAGTAATATTTAATGAACTACTATGTGATTAAAACTTCTGAAAACCAAATCACAGAGGCATTAAGACAGAAGAGAGAGACAGGCAGAGAGTCTGAAACAAATAGAACATGTTACATAAAAAAAAATCTATTTAAGAGATTACATTCTATCACAGCCTGATTTTGATATGTATTACTAGCCACACCACAAAGAGAAAATTGTTCAAATCAATGAAATGATACATTGTGATGCATACATTTAGCTTCTTGAGTTGCATTGATTTATAAGAACATATTTGGTTGCACCGACTACATTAATGTGCAAACAAAGCAACTTCTAGTACTTTGCGGCGGCTGTTTTTGTAGAAGCTGTTAACCACGTTTTTCTTGTTTTCCCATTTACTAAAGAGCACTCAACGTTTGAGGATGAGGTATTCCCTCCTTGCCTATGGACATTTTAACTCTAACAGTGCTGATGTTTGCAGTCCTGGTCTGTGTCAGCTTATAACTGTTATATATTTATACTGAAACTGCTAAGTTTGTGTGTATAGGCGAAGCCACTGGGCATGTTGTGACATTAGTTTTATAGTTGGCCATTCAGGCCTACGAATTATCCCGGTCGTGAACATCAATACGTTTGAGTACTGGCTGAATTATCTAATGCATTCCGTTTTGAAAGCTGAGAAATGTTTGGATTTAGACCACCATTTTGTTTATTTAGAACGGTTTCTAATTTAGGCATGGTTTTTTTTATTAGAAAACAACTTTGTAGAAAGGTAAATAAAAAAAGAAAAGGGTATTATATTGGTATTTATACTGAAACTAAGGTAGTGGAGATTAAGGGAAATATTTAAGTTGCAGGTTTAAATGCAAGTTAAGAGTTGTGCACAGGGAGTGATGGTTAGTAAAGTGGGATAGGCATGAAGGGCCATTCTCATTGTGGCACAGTTAACCGTTATTACACTTTCATTAGGGCGATTTTATTATTATTAAGTCAATGCCACTGTATCTTAGGATGACGTACTATCCCTAATTGAAAAGACTGTTCACCTAAGTTAGTGACAATGGTGTAATGACTTAAATTGTCAGAGTGCAGAGCAAAGACGGTAATAAAAAGGGTTAAAGAAAGCAGGTTGACAAAACCCCAAAAACTCACTTTTTCACATTGGCTTCTCCATTGGGAATCCGCCTCAGCTTCTTCTTCTTCAGTATTTTGACAGCCCTGCGACAAAGGGTATCCGAGTCCAGCATCTCTTTCACTTTGCCATAAGATCCCTCACCTAGCAGATCCCCCATCAAGTACTTTCCTATCAGCTTTGCCCTCTTCCTTCTTGGCTGGTAGATCACCTCTGTAGAGTCAATGCGATGAATGAAAGTATCCATCTCCATCAGTTCATTTTCATTTAGATAGTCAAGATGTTGCAGCTCGCCGGTACTCATGACTGATAGTTCAGCAGCAAACAACTTAAGCCTCCTGTGCAAATTGTTCACAAATAGCTATGAATGCTGCAGGGGAGTAATCCACTGGTAACCTTTAAGCACTGAGCAGAGCGCTTTAATTCCACAAGATGGAATACAGATGACTTACAAAATACTGAACATGGGAGAAAGAATAATCAGGCCTGAGAGTTGGGGGTGGGGTATCAATCCCAATTTGTAAACATTAGGGCTCTCTCAAAAAGGGTCTATTTCTCACAAACAGAGGTGAAAAAAAAACATGTTGGGTCCAGTGCCAAGTTAATGCTCTATACTGTGCATTTTGTGAAAAGTGCAGTTGAACAGAAATTTGGAAAATTGTGATTTTAAAATGTTACTATTCTCTGCTTCGCTATGAATTTAACACCATACAGCCTATGGTAGAGGCAACCAGTCCTGCGTCAAGGCCGTGCAGCACAGCATTTCTGTCCATGCTTCAGAGCACAGGTTTCCACAGGATACATAAGTGTGTACACAGCTGGACTGAATCCATGCACAGGCCTATGGCCAAATGCATGCAGCAGTATCAGCCTGGCTCCTGGAGGTCGACTGAGCCATCCAACGTGTCCAACCGTCCTCAGGTGTCCTCCATGCCACCACGGCTTCTACTGCCTGGTGCCTGAAAACAAGGGGCATTTAAACATAATAGAAAATGCACACTGGTAAACAAGCTGTGCAGACAACACTTGACCGGTCAACGTTATTGGGTATCCAATCTGCTGCGAGGTTCACACAAGACACGAGGATATTATTATTATTGATGCCAGTCCCCATTTAGCTCCCTGCTGTAATCGGTCGCGTGAGTTACGATTGACAGTCGAGTTGCTCAGCTGAATTTTATTTCAGTGTTAACTATTAGCCAACTTAGCTAACGTAGCACGTCTGATTGAATGAATAGCTCGCCAACGTATACTCACAATGTTGCTTGTCGAACGACACACCTCAGGCGACCATCGCAGGTGTTAACTCTAAAGTCTGCTCTTCGACAGAGGCAACTAATGTGACGAGGACGAGGACTACCGACGGAGCCCTTTGGAGGAAAACCGAAACGTCGTCACACAACTGTAGCTAACGGCCGGTGGTTGTGCAGCTTAGTCTAGCGTTAGCCAACTTCACCCCGTCTGCCGGGTAGAGCAACAGCAATGTAGGAGCCGGGAATCGTTCTCTGGATGTTGTGCAACGACGTTATGCTCACCCGAGTTAAATGTCAAAATGAGCTTTAATAGCCAAGTCCTTCACCGGAGAAACGACCCAGATACGTACAGCTAACGCGAGCTAACCGGAGCTGCGTTGTCTTGCGAGCCGTTCAGATTCGGAGGTAAATTGTTAGCATGCTAGCTAACGAGTCGACTGGTTCGCTGCTATGCTACCGGGTCTCACCTTTATCCATACAAATAGTGTCGTCTGTGCAGGTTTTATTCCGTACTGGTTAAAGCAAGTGTTTCACTTATGTCTATCAGTGAGGTTCCCGACTCTTCGTGTGACTGTTGCTGCTCAGGTTGTCGCCATCTTGTTTACCTCCCCCCCACGACTCGCACTGACAGCCCTTACGTTAATGCGTCAAATCAAAGTTTTTCCTCCCACACATTGAGGAACGAGAACAATGTCACCCAGTGTTAATACATAGTTTAAATAGTGAGCTATTTAATTGGGTCGCCTGGTCCCATTGATATGTTGGGGTATTTACGATTGACGCAACACAAGTTGTGTTCTTCCACAAGGTGTTTCTTTTTTTATATAATCAGTATATTCCCAAAAATGCTTAACGTTGCCTGGTTCTGGCTTCTGAAATAAAATGTGAGGATTTACTGCTTTCTTTTTTTCTTATACGATAGTAAATTTATTAGATTGAGCTTCAGACAAAGCAAGCAGATTTGACTTTTATATTTTAAGAACCAAACGATTAATGGAAAATGCAATATAATTGTTATCTGCACCCTTACATTCAACGTCACTAACCAACCACAGCTTTGGGTTACCTTCTAATATGGCTTAAGTTGCCTCTGATTGATGCTGTGGCAAACACCAGAGTGGCTCTTGCTTAGCTGGGATTTCGGAGTTATATTTATCCCATGTAAACCACCCTGGGGAACAGAGATCTGAAGATCTGATTTCACGGATATGTCACCCTCCTCCTCACCACTGGCTGTTGAGCCTGGTCAGCACTAATCAATGGGTCAATGCAGTAAGCAATAGCGATGGCAGTTATCAACATGATTAGATAGATACCTGCACTTAGCACACAGGTGCACCATGAACTTAAGGTGAGTTCCCTATTCAATACTAGCTCCTAAATATGTCATAATAAACAGCGAATAAACAGTACAGTAGTTACATATCTAAGTCCACGTCAGTAAATGGCCATATTTATTGTGAACACAGAAGCATATAATGACAGGAATCATAAATCAGTTATAGCAAAGTGAGAAAAATGACAATGCAAATACAGAATTATACAGAAGATTGTGCACTAAGACATTACTGTCATAGTATCCTGTATAGTTGAGAATGCAAAGTCAAGCTCTGAAAAGGAACATGGTAACAAACAGAAAAGTGAACTCATTCTGGAAGTCAGGCGACTTGAGCCTATTTGTTTTAAGTTGTTACAGTATTACATTGAAATGGTATAAAAACAGGTGATCAATTATTTAAAGAAACATTTTAGATTTTGTTTTCTCTCACTCAAATTAAACCTAAAATGTAATGATAATCTAACAAATGTACACATGTCAAACAAATTAAAAAATGTCTGCAACATAGTCCATTTCACAGCAGAGATGTGATGGCTGCAAAACAGCTTTTAAGTTATGATAAACTAGAACAACTATAAACAAAACAGTCCTCTACTTCAGTAATATGGCCTCCGTGGATTATTCTGTGGAAAGAAAAATGAAAAACTAGATAAATAAAAATATTATCAGCAGCACAGTAAAAGGAAGAAGTTCTAAGTTTCTAAAGCGAAGTATAATATTAACAGAATGAGTATGGACATGCACAAATTCAATGTACAGAATATTGCAACAACAAACAGAATTTACCAGTGGGTTGGGCCTGAAGCGGTAAGCAAGCATCATCCTCTTTCTAAAAGCGTCATACTCATCATCACTTTTTGAGAGCTCAGCTGGACGGTCAACTCCAAAACCTGCTCCGTTCATAGCGGTAGTTCCCCTAGAGAGCAACAGAGAAGGGCACTCAACATTAGTCTCTACATTCAAGCATGTTTGGGTATTTCAATCTAACTAGATAAAGCAAAACCATGAAAATATATTTTTCACAGAAAATATGTCACAGTATTTCCTGCCTTGACAAGTCAAAATGTTGGCTGTGGAAAAAGGTCTGTTCAGGTGGAAATGCCAACAATGGCACACAGTAGCAAAACTAGACTTGTGCAATTGTAAGAAATGTGTATGTTGTGCGAACAAAAAAAGGCAGATTTCATAGTCAACAAAAACAATAGTCAGTGGAAATAATAATTCAACTGTTCAGTTATAAGAGTTGAATTAAAGATGCCCTGAATGATAAAGAAATGCAATGAAAGGAACATGTAGTGAAGATGAATGCTCACTTGTTGACAGGAGCCTTGATGCCCTGTCCGTCACTGCCCAGGCCTTCACCTTCCTTCCAGCCCATCTTCATAAGCATTCGGAAACCAAGATTCTCCACCGTCAACTTAAACTCTTTATATTCTGTGTAGTCGGGGTCCCGGCCCTCCTGCAAGTCAAGAAGACGAACAGTGTTCATTCATGCACTCAAGTGTTGCACCGTTTCACTGTGTCCAATGCCATTTAGTTGTTTTCTAATAGAAAGGAGAGATTAATTAATTTAACATAGGTGGTGAGTCAGGTGAGACCATAATTTCTATTATTTATTTGGTTTAACTGGAAAAAAAAATTAACACTGTGCCCACATGACTCTGCACCGTTGGTCATCACTACATACAACCTGCAAAACCTTCACAAGTAATAATTGTTCCTTTATTTTAATTTGCTATTACACTAAAAAATATGCTGTGTGGTATTTAAAAGTTACATCCTGGGTGTTATATGACTACTGATTTTCCCAAAACTTGCAGTGAATTTAAATGTGAATAATTGGCATATTGCCATACTCTGATCAAAAAGGTTTGGTTTCAATAGGCACCAAATAAAGTTAAACAGACTTCTGGCAATTACAGTCTCCTCCTGTGAATCCCTGAGGAGGATCTAAATGAATTTGCAGGAGAAAGGGATGTCTAGGTTGCTTTTTTATATATATACACACACACACACACACACACACACACACACACACACAAACCACACACACACACACATATATATGACATAATAAGGACATCTTATTCATATAATTCAGTATGAATAAGATATCCTTATTATGTCAGTGTTGGAATACATGTTAAATATTTAACAACAAAGTAGATGCTTTTTTGCAATGAATGGGATGTTTGCTGAAATTGATTGGATGGCCCTACCAAAATAAAATTCCACCAGCCGCCACTGTTCAAAACATTTAATGACCTGTGGGATGTCTGAAAAACAATTATTGACAACAGCAGGTTCCCAAACTTGTCAATGTTTGTTAAATTAACTCTGTTATGTTACAGTCTCTTAACTTTGAGTTCTTTTAACTTGTCTTGTTCTGTGTTTTTTGTTTGTAACTATCTGTTTCTTATGCTGCTGCCTGTCTTGGACAGGTCACCCTTGAAAAAGAGATTTTTAATCTCAATGGGACTCACCTGGTTAAATAAAGGTTTAAATAAAATTTTAAAAATCTATTAAACTGAAATTAAGGGATAAGGGGAGTCATAGATCCTTCCCTATTAGGCTTGGGAACAAGTAAATTCAGAGGCAAACTAACCTTGAGTGCCTTGAAGGTCTCCATGAACTTATCCAGCTCCTCCGGGGGCAGGAAGTCACCAATAAAATGTTTCCCTTTCCCCATATCTGTCAGAGATTCGGCCCACTCTGGAAAAGAACCAACAAAAAGTTGTTGTTTATACTAGCATTGCAGAAGCAAGACCACTTTTTCGTGCTGATGGTCAACCTTACCGCGGGTCTTCTCCATTTCCATATGTCGGAGTCGATGCTCCCAGGTGCCTGCCATTTGGTCCACTTCTTCATCGCTGTCATATTCATGTTGGTGGTCTCTAATGGCCTTCTCCCACATCACCTGCATCTCTGCCATCGCACGCTTGTGCTTCATGATCATGTCATACATCTCTTGCATCTACAGAGTGCGTGAAAAAAACATTACAGACACCGTGAGCAAAACATATGCTAAAAGACGAGTCATCAAAGTACCTTTTGACTACCCTAAAAAACAGATTACATTTTTTTAAAAAGACAAGACAAAGAGCAAATAAAAGATTGTTGGGATGGGTGGACTTTAGGTATAGTTAAAAATGCATGGGTGCAATTTTCATATATATATATATATATATATATATATATATATATATATATATATATATATATATATATAAATTACACCCTGTTAAATTGGCACTTTCATACCTCTTGCTGTTCTTTGATTTGTTTCTTCTGATCCTCAGATAGCTCCGTCACTCCTACCAGACCAAGAGGCTTCCCTTTTTTGTAACCAAGATTTTTCAGATCCTGGGCTGAAACAAATGTTACAGACTTATATATTCACAATTAGTCATTGGATCAGCTGATAGCCAAAATAGCTAATTAATGTTATTTTTATCATTCTTGTTACCATTTTATCAATACGTATCATGATCGCAGTACCAACATCGTGACAATAATTGCATTATCATATATGGGTTGGAAAAGAATAGACAATGGTATCAGCTCCAGAAACATATTGACCTTCCACCAAGTTTGGGTTTTAGGTTCATTACTTTCATTCCTCAAAAGAACAGAATGTGTACACACACACACAGTTTACGTACCAGAGAGAGACGGTGTGTTGGGGTCTGGAACATTAACCTCTGGAGGAACGATAATGGGAGGAATGTGCAACTCGACTTTGTCATCTTCAGACCCCCATCTACTTTTTCTCTTCCGTTTGACAGGCGGTGTTTCTCCCTCTTGTATGTGGACTAGAGAAGCAGGATTCAATGGTGGGGAGACTCCCGATAATGGTGGAGCAGCTGGTTGCCGAAGGTCTGTCCAGGATTTTGCTGCTAGAGGTGAGGAGCTCTGGGAGGCTGCGGCCCGATACTCCTGTACTTTCTCTTTGTAGAAGCGGTGGGCTGGACTTTGGTGGTCATATAAAAAACTGAAGGGGTGGGAGTAGATATTTTATGTAAAACCAGGATTTAATAGTGTAAACAAATGGAGTGAAACATATACAGTGACTGACCTGAAGGCAGGGTTGTCTCGGTTACGCTCAGCAGCAATGGCTTCCACCTCAGGGCCACTCTCGACCACAAACCTGGCCAGCTTCTCGGCCATCTGCTGGGTTTCCGCGTCCACTGGGGGGGAGACTTTAAGCAGCCTATCAGTACTGGGACTCAATTCAAACTCTACTACTGTACCGTACTCAACTGGCTCTCACACACCACCAGTCTAGAGCCAATAGGGGATAAGAAGAGGAAGGAGGGAGGAGGAGCAAGGGGGACAGGGGTGGTGAATGGGGAACTGTATGGATGCGAGGATTTTACTGTCACACATTCAGACCATATAAAGCCCAGAGAGGCTCCACCATATACACTATGTGTACACTGTGAAACTTTTATCTGCATGTACAATGTTGTACACACTTAAAGACTAGAAAATGTACTCCATCTTCAAATTCTTAATAGGATTCAATTAGGCACAACATAGGGGTGAGACATATGAATATTTATAGAGCATTTTACAATTTACTGTGTAGTACTCCATGTTCAGCTTTCAAAGACCAATCCAAAAACAAATGTGGTTTATTCAAAAAACAGCAGAATAAGAGACAAACTAAAGAAGCCATGACCTATATGCACAGCCTAAAATAAGAAGCAGTTTGATGGTGAACCAAAATAGTACCTTGACATGAAATAATTATACACCTATGCAGTCAGGTGAAAGTCTCCAGTTAACAGGAAATGTTTCATTGGTCCGGCTGCGTTACGTCAGCAGTAAATAATATATTCAAGTTCATCTGGTGAAATCTATTACAGTAATCATGCATGAAACTATCTAATGTTTCCAATGCACTTACATTGACTTGGAAGTGGATGCAGACACATAAGTGTAGGCTAGTATAACACATCATAATGTTGATGGATGTCCCTGTGAAGTCATATTGTGAAAACTGGGAATGAAACTGACAATTCTATATTGACATTGTGGTCCACCCCTTTTGCAATTACATTTGAGTTTTTCTGAGTGGAAAGGTGAGACAAAGACAAAAGACACATGTAATCTTACCATTATCTGACGTATTCTCAGGTCTTAGCAAATCCTTTCTCAAAACAGCAACTCTGTTTTTGAAGTAGAGATACTCCATGCTGCTCTTATCGTATAAAAATCTGAAAGGCAACGATAATATATGGAATGAGATTGAAAATACCGTAAAAGTAAATACATCTGGATGAGCTACATTGTCCTTTATACTTACGAGAAAACAGGATTGTCTTTGTAGTCCTCCTGGGCTTTTCTCTCCAGCTCAGCTCCTCCCTCCGCCACAAAAGAGGCCATCTTGTCGATAATGAGTCTGATGTCTGAATCCCCTGGGGGAGAGACTTTAAGCAGGCTATGAGTACATTTACTCTAAGGGCACCTAGGACAAAATGCCAATCACAAGGCACTGGAGTATGCAAAAGATGCACAGAAATATCCGAGCCATGGAGTTGTCCAGAGATACACTGGAAAACACTGGCCCTGAATTACCTTTCATCTCCAAGAACCTGGAGTAATCAGTCTCTTCTTCCTCATCTTCTTCATCTGGAGAACAAAACACACTCGGCCTCTGGCTGAGAACAGGATTCTTCTTGGAGTGCGAGTAGTTCTTGAATTGACTAAGCATGCTACTGACTCCAAGACCAGGCCGCTTGCCAACAAGAATGCTCTTTTTCTGCAGCGCATTTCCTCCCGGTGGTGAAATCGAAGCTGTGGGAGTTTTGGCGTCAGTGGTGGAACCTAGAAAGAGTATGAAACAGGACATATTATGTTTTTATATAGTATATGCCTTAAGCGGTATTATTCTTTCTGCTCTAGGTGGTATGGGTTTTTCAACCAGAAGATTTGGCGGGTAACCAACACAAGTAAGAAATGTAAGGTAACATTCATGGTCCCTATTCTAAACTAGCTTTCTTAGGCCAGGATGCCCTAAAAACATCTACCTCCCATAAACTTATAGTAGCCAAAACCACAAGGTTATGGCTATTATTCAGTGTTCCTCTTGCTGTGTTAAATTTCACTATCCAACATCACAGTGATACTCTACTTGTGATAAGGACAAAGACATGACTTTAATCATTATGTTCACTGTGCAGACCAAAGTACTAACCAGAACCATTGTTGGGTTTGTCCTTCTGCATCCTTATGAACTGCTGTAAGAAGCTTCCATCATTTAAGAACTTGTTTGAGGAAGGTCCTTGAAAACTGGGAGAACTATTGGGATCAGAATGCATGAAATTTGTTTCAACATTTGTTGTTATGATTAAAGGTCGATATTGGAGTCAAAGAAAACACATTCACACATAACGATACTGACCAACAGGTCCTTTCTAAAATATTCAACTGTATGTTGAATTTGTATGTGTCCGTTTTATATTAGACTTTCCATCAGTATATTGATACCTTGGAGGCAGTGATTTGCTCGGGGTCTGTACATTCACTTTCGCTTGCTCTGCCATTCTGGCCTCAATCTCCTTCTTCTTCTGAGCTATCAGCTTTTCTTGCCGGAGAATATTCATGTTCATCTTGTTTTTCGGTACTTGGATGGGCTTGGACTTCCATACCCCTCGCCCTAAAAACACGATTAAGTGGAAAATACAATATATCAACACAATAAGTACGTTATGCAGCTGAGGAGCTGGCAGTTGAGTTAGCAAAAGTAAAATACTCATTTTCTGATATGCCGCCTTAATTAGGTTTCAAGGTTAATTTATTGACCATCTACAACACAGGGTTGCACACGAAATGCAAGCTGGAGTTCATTTATAAGACAACATATAATCAAAAATAATATGGTGTAGTAAATTTGAGTTAATTTTCTATTACATTGTTGGATTTAACTAGGGTTCAACTTCTTGAAGGCAGATACACATAGCTACTTGAACACACGCGCGCGCGCGCACACACACACACACACACACACACACACACACACACACACACACACACACACACACACACACACACACACACACACACACACACACACACACACACACACACACACACACACACACACACACATACACACACACACACAGTATATACGTGTGCGTGTGTCTATATACAGTATATAGACACACACACACACACACATATATATATATATAACATTCTAACTGTGTATTGCAGACTAGCATATAAGAAAGCTTAACTTTTAAAAGCCTATAAGAACGGTGGGGTAAAGCGTCATCTGTGTCATTTATTTTGGATATTAACGTTACAGTTTGCAGAACTGCTAAATCTCGGTTAACGTTATTTGTTAAGTGACGTAACTACTATAAATGGTCTTATTTATTACCTCACCTTGTTATATTCCCCAACAGCTAGCTAACAGTGTGCTATTGAGCTCCTACGGCCACATAGGCTGGAGAGTTCACATGAACAGCTAACGGCTAACCGGGCTAACTTACGGGTTTCACATAACAGCTGCAGGCTACATATTTAGTGATATCATCACAGGCAAAGCCACATGAAATGTTTACCTGGATCGCTGTGCTCCATGGTCGCCACAGGAGGACAAATCTATTTAGAAAACGACGCTCGCAGACTACAATAAGGCCAATCGCTGCTATCGAAAAAGCTGATTTGTAAGTTAAGTCTACGAACAAACACAAGAACCAGACTTCCGGTCGTGGTTTTTCCAGAATAAAATCCTTATCTGTGTGTGTGTGTGTGTGTGTGTGTGTGTGTGTGTGTGTGTGTGTGTGTGTGTGTGTGTGTTTGTTATGAAATACATGCTGATCTCCTTGTCCTTGAGTAGGCCCAAACACCCTAAAAGAGAGAAAAGACCACTCAGAATGACATCAAAATATAATGTATTGCAGGTGTATTATATTGCTTTGCATTATATTTTAAAACTTAGAGTAAATATATCATATACTATTATAGTTATTGTACTTTCTCAACATACGACTATTTGGATAATATTCTGCATATCTGTAGGCTGACAGTTATACAATTATGATTTTAAAAAGGGATTTGATGTAAATCAAACATTTTATGTCACATAATAAGTGATGATGGAATATAATTTCCCATGTTTTGTATATTGTTATGTATATTACATGTGTGTAGCATGGAGGGCCTACAAAGTCAATGTTTATGTTGTTGTAAAATGTCAAATAAATTAACCCTGTCTGTAACCTGTAACGTTAAACTTCATTGCTTTAATTTGAAAGTAAATATATAACCGGAAGTCTTCTTCTTGATAGTGTTTCCCACTTGCCTTCACGTTGGAGCGTGTCTCTCCCATTGCTAAAGTCATGCTGAATTGTCCCTTGTTGCTTTCCGTCCGCGTTGTACGAACTGGTCTCCTGCTTAGAAATGGCTGAAGCTCCCCCGCGGCCCTGCCGGTTTTTCTGTCACCGGTGTTCAGCAGAGATTAGTCCGCTTTTACCGGTAAGGACCCGAGAGATATATGTGTCTTTTTGAAGAATGAAGGATGTGTTTGTGTGTGTTTTTATATGTGTATCAGTGGCTCACACCTCGTCGACCCACGGTTGCTGTACAGCTAACGTTACGCCACTTAGCCAGCTACAAAGAGGTCCAGAGGGACGGCCAAACGGGACTAATATAGTTGGTTTCTAAACCAGACTTTAAGAGGCGTAAGGTACCTTTTTGATTTAAAGATTATCAATCGCTCAAAAAAATGCTAAATGCACATTTATTTTCCACAAGGCTTGCGGTTCGCTTATTGTGTTACCACCGCAGAGAGCAGGAACAGTCAGTGTTGCTGTTGTTTTAAGGGAGCACTTGCCTGCCACAGCAGTCTGTTGGGGTCCATTCATGGGAAGCTTCTTGAATGTTACAGTCACGGTAACTTTATTGACAGTCAGCCAGCTGCTTACCTGTGTCACAAGTGTTACAGCTTTACGTTACACATACGGAGAGTATGTTGCCTCTTTGGAAGTGCTCTCAATGTGTCACAGCATGCACAGATAAAATGGGCTACACCGCGAGATGATATTGATTACATTTATGCTTCACAGCAACATTGGGTTAGTCTGCACTTCATAAAGACCATGTTTATAGGAAAGTATATATGTTTAGACATCGCATACTGGATTTTATTAGGAAATGGGAACAAGTACACCTTGCTAAAACTAATGCAGTCTAATACAAGCCTTATAATATATCCAACTTGGATGACTTACTTTGTCTACCCAAATGTCAGTGATGGTCGACTAAATATAAACATTTCTCAGAATAACGCAATAAAACTATTTAAAAGCGGCATGCAGCCTCCAAAATGCACATTAAGTTGAATCACCACCTTTTTAATACTCACCACTTTATTAACGCTCATAAGGGTAGCATTTTTTGCTGAGCTGTTGGAGTGTATTAATTTGAGCGATGTGTACATAATAAACTCTGTATATGTTATGGTGTATACTAGATATTAACATTCATATTTTCACTTTAGGACTACACCTGTCCGCGCTGTGATTCCGGTTTTATTGAGGAACTGGCTGAGGAACGAAGGTATGGAGGATTATTCCTTTTTTTCCCCTCATGGATTTGGGATGATGTGTATTTCTAAGTCTTAACTTTTCACTTTCTTAACCACTGTATTTGCGCAGTACTGAAAATGGTTCTTTATCCACGTCCTCCACCAGTGATCATAATCGCCCAGCCTTTGAGGTCAGTGTTATTTGTTAAATCAGTTGGTCCAGGATACATTTTGCACCCTGCACCCTGATTTGATTTGCCTCTGTCTTTCCCACTAGAACATGGATCACCAACACTTGTTCACATTTCCCTCTGGGTATGGTCCGTTTGCCCTTGGGATTTTTGATGAAAACTTTGACCTTCGAACGCGGCTACCCACAGAAGACAACCGCGAGACAGAAAACAGAAGAGAAAGGGAAATGGCTTCACGTCAACGATATAGTGCGCGGCAACCCCGGGGTCGACATGTTCCTCGACGACAGGGTACGCGCCATGAAGGAGTGCCCACATTAGAAGGGTGAGACATTTTCAGCAGTGTGATGAAGGTTGTTGTGGGACACAAGAGGATGCGGGTAAAATATGTACTGCTTTTGTGTGAGTTATACATTCTTCACATCTTATGGTAAATACTTCAACAATATTATATTTACATATATTTTATTTTAATGTTTGCTTAACTAAAGGGACCTGTTATCCTTATTACAAGCATACAACCGTACAAGTAATTATAAAAATAGCTAGCATTACCAAGTTGACAACAAGGAGACACTACTCCTGTAAATACCAAACAGCAGATATTTAGTGTTACCATTTGTATTGAGTATTAATATGTATGACCATAAAACTATTCATATTTACAGAAACTTCCAATTGTTTTTTTCCCGGATGCAGAATTATCCAGCAGTTAGTAAATGGAATTATAGCACCTACAGCCATGCCAAATATCGGGATGGGACCATGGTAAGTATAAGGAACTGTGATGCATATTTGTGTGCTTGTATCACCAAGTAAAACTATGAATGTTTTTTGTTGACTGCCTTCTTGTCTTGCAGGGGTATGCTACATTCCAATCCAATGGACTACGCTTGGGGTGCCAATGGTCTTGATGCTATCATTACACAGGTATATAGTGTTATTTTTACATGACGGTGGTGCATATAAATTTTAGACAGCTACATTGTCCCAATAACCTTTTATATAGAGCTACAGGAATTGTCCAAAATATTGTAATTATACCATATATAAATAATGTAGTGTATAATTTATTTTAAAGCAATATAATGATACCAGAACCCAATGTCCTAAAAGTGTTTTCTACATTTTAAAGAAGTTTAATTTGTAGGTATTAATGGATGGTACCCTGTTGGCACTAAACAAATAGCTCAAACTTTGAAGAATTCATCCTTTTAAATATGACATGTAGTTAAGCGAGATATTTGAAGCGAATGTCTAGAAGTTGTAATTTACAGAACAGCCTTGTTGTCCTGCAGATGATCCCACAGCCATTGCTTGTGTGTGTGTTCTTTTCCACTTGTAGTTATTGAACCAGTTTGAAAACACGGGTCCACCTCCTGCAGAAAGAGAAAGGATTAAGAGTTTACCCACCGTTACCATTACAGAAGAACATGTGGGTAAGTCCACGTCTCTCTCTTGGGCCCTGTTCAGATCCTGCATTAACATGCGTCTTAGGTGATCCGATCACAAGTACGTCAGTTCACACCGGGAATGAGAATGTGTCTTTAGTGTCCACTTGTGATCGGATCTCACTTTCCCACTCTGTAAGAAAATAAACACTTGGATCATTTCTGATTGCAAAGATCACATGTGTTGTTGTTTTTAACAGGCGGGATGCAGCAATGCTATACCTAGAGTTCTGGGAAATTAAACAAAGAAGAATTTCAAAACAATACAAACTGGGTTCATACTTTGTCGTGACCGAAGCAAACCAAATCACCGAAGAAATTAGACTTACCTGTAATGTATCTCTAACCATCCTCTATCCATTTTGCTCGTTGTTGTTGCCTGTTGCACTTTGAAATGGCGCCTTTGGCGTGCAAATGAGTGCGTGCTTCTGCTTAAGCAGAGGATGTCTGTTGAGTAGTCAGTCCTTCACTGAGACAAGTGGATCACCTGACATTAGAATGTGTCTCCACATGCGTCTCGAGTACTTGTGATAGGATCTCACTTCCCTGCTCTATATGCAAATAAACACGTAACCTACATTTCCATTTGTTGTTATAGTAGGCTAGTAATATACTACAGATTAGTGAATTCCGGTACCTTTTTATGAACCTACTAATACCTAAACGGTTGTTTACCGGCGGTCCTGAGGGATTTACATATAAAAACCCACACATCACTAAAATGCTATTTAGCAATATAACTATATACGCTATTTTGTCAAGTTGCCATTTGAGTAGGCAGTCCTTCAATGTGACTCAGGATACATGCTGCTAAAAGAATGGGACTATCTGCGTCACAGACCACCTCCAAATCTCGTCTGAGCGATCAGATCTCAATGTGTCCTCAAGGCGTCTTGACTGCAGTCACGCCTGCACTTAAAGCTGTTCGTCTTGGATGATGTGAACCAGACCGTCATGACAGTCACTCATTGTCTCTCCACGCTGCATCAGACGCAGCTTGGTTGAAACGATCTGTCGGAACAGAACAGAAAAGTTCTCCTTTTTGACCTGTTATCTTATGAGAAGACAGCTGACAATAATCACCCTCAGAAAATGGTGTCCTATCATTACAGACTCATTATTTTTAGTGGAAGTGAAGGGCTTGAATATAATCTTACTCTGCAACACTGTCTAACTCAAATAAACAGAATTGGTGTGATCCCTATTTTCATTCCAGCTTATGCATGTGACCGAGGTTCTCTGACACACAGTATGTTGTTTTCTGTTTGTGCAGGTGCTGGTTTAGAGTGTCCTGTGTGCAAAGAAGACTACAGCGTTGAGGAGAATGTTAGACAACTGCCATGCAATCACTTGTTTCACAATGACTGTATAGTACCGTGGCTGGAACAGGTGTGTATATCTAATATCTACAGATCTGCAAGATCTTTGTATTTGATTGGCATCAACAGCAGACAGTTATATGGCTGTATGAAGTCAGATCATTTGTTTATTTTAACACATTGTGAAAACCTGTGAAATGTGCTGCAGTGTGAGCAAGTGAACTGCAAAACGAGATAAACAAACAGCAGCCACAGGTAAAATGAATTGATGGAGACGGTGTGGCAGTGAGTTAAAAGAAAAGCAGCAGGGCTTTGGTTTAAAGAGGTGTGCCTCTTAAGTACTGTTTTAGGTTGACAAAGTACAATTGAAAAGCTTATAGACATTTTACTGTTTTACAGGATGGAACTATACAAAAGAACACTTTAAGGACACTGGTATAGGAAAGCTTTGATGCGGGATGTATTTGTCTCTTTGTTTGTATCATTTCTGTAGCAGAAGTGGATAAAATAGTTTCTATCCAACCAGTCATGTGTATTTAAATATTTTTGTTGATACAAGTCTCATTTTTCCTTGTTTCCGACAGCACGATACATGTCCTGTGTGCAGGAAGAGTCTAAGTGGACAGAACACAGCCACAGACCCACCAGGGTTATCAGGAATGCACTTCTCTCCCTCGTCCTCATCCTCTTCCTCCCCCAGCTCACCTAGCAATGAGAATGCTGCCAGAAACTCATAGATCACCGTCACCTCACATCTAAGAACCTCACAACATACGACAAACGAGAACCAACGCCTCCTAGCTGAGACCAGGGCCGTAGTCCGTCTCAATTCTGGGGGACGATATGAGTCGAGTTGAACTCTGAATCTGTTGCAGGTTTTAAGTCGTCATTTCTCCCTCTGGGCTGAACGGACACCGGATCCAGCTCCTGCTGCTATTGTTGCAGAGTGTTTGAGGAGGTGGGACTGGGCAGTATTTAAAGAGGATCCCGAAAGGCTGCAAAGAATAACAATAGAAGAGGGATTGTGACCAGAAGTGACTGGAACAGAGTGGACTGCTTTTTGATGGAGACGTGTTTGCCACAAGGCTGGGGCCCATTTTATATTTAAATAACAGAATGCTCTTTTTTTTCTTTTTTTAAAACATAGCCTGTGGTGGTGCAGAGTCCATAGACGTGTAGATAGATAATTCATTTTGAATGATCAGCCACACCACAGCTGGTGGATCAAACTAAAACCTTGTGGAAAGGAAACTTGAGTGTATTCATTTGATTCGTATTTATTTGCACCTTTTTTTTTTTTTCTTTGCACAAAACTGTCTGATGTTGAGTGTGTGAATTTGGGTAAACTACTGAACCCCGAAAAAAGACTTCACATCTTTTGCATTTAAAAAAAAGTCCTTTTGGACTTGTTGTTTTTATTAGATCCTCTTTATTAGAGATTGATCCAGTACATGTGCATCTTGACAAGGTAAAGATACTCACAGCTCAACAGTGGACACATTTGTATTCCTGAAGTGAACAAATTCACAAACCTACTTACGCAACTCAAATTGAGCATTGTAACAGAAAAGAAACGGCATGGGAATATCTTACCTCTATGAAACTGGCCAAATGTGTTTCACAATACAAGTGTTTATTATTTTATTTACTGATTTTTTTTTTGTACAGTTGCAATAAAGTGCTAAAACAAACACATTTGAAGTTTCTGCTGATGAACATTTTCAAAAACGTATCCTTGATGTGTTGTAGGAGGTTTAATTTTACACATTTTCTATTAGTATAAAATACGCCACTTGGAATGTATTTGTTTTATTGCCTTACAACATTGTAGAATTAATGTGGCTCTTTGGACACTGATCAACAGAAAAATACCTGTTAAATTGGTGAAAGCAGATCTAAATTACGAATATGAAATACTTGTTTGTATTCACCCCCTAAGGACACACCTAAATCACCACTGGTGCTGCCAATAGATCTTTTTAATAGCAGATATTTTGACTAGTCATGTCTGCAAAATGTATTTGTGGATGTATTTTTGTGAGTGTATTTCTTTTATTATTTTCCTTTTTCTAATCTCCTGTGGGCAGGTGTTGTAAATTTGCATTTCACTACAAACACTTGACATAATGCATCTGCTCCTTTGGCATAAATGTGTGTTACAATTGTATAATACTGTGATTTCCATATCAAATAAACTAAAGTACATTTCCAAATCACAAAAAACATGACAACTTCGACAGGGGGTGAATACTTTTTCGAGGCACCAAATTATTGTTGATAAACTAACTTGGACCTGGAATTTCTTTTCAGCAACATTTTAAAAACAGGTGGCTTATGAGTCACTAGACCAGAGGTTTTCATATTCAATTAAGTATGAAAAACAGATTAAATACATCTTCCAGAAGTTACCAAAGCAAATATGAAACATTGTTTTTTTAATTTTAATAACTTATTTATGTGACCGTGACTTGAAACCAGATTCTCAATTATCCTGTGATTTATTTTGACTAGTTTAGAACATAAACTGTTAACAGTCGTTTTGATAAAGATCAAAGATCCTGAGCAGTAACACGTCTGTGTCATTCATACCAGCACCACTTGACCACTTTCTTGGAGTTTGTTTAACACTTGTTTTATTGTATTGCCATTTCAGTGAATCACGGTGTCTTCTTAGTCTCTGTCTTTGATTGAAAACTGTTAACTCGCGTGACACCGCTGCGTCACCCCACCAGGAAATGAAAGTGAACCTTGGTGCAGCGTTTTGTCTCATGAAGTGGAGTGAGGACGGCTGAGAGGAGAGGGGAGAGAGTGATGACGCTTATTACTAGTATGTCAAAAGGTAAGACATGTGTAGGAAGAAAGAGCTACACTAGTTTGAATTGCTATTTTAAAAGCAAGTATACGGATGATGTGTAAAAGTAGGACAAAGAAAATAGGCCAACTACAGTATTTTTGTCAAGTGACAAAGCCCTCCTTTATGGTCTATATCTCAAATATCTCTGGACAAGGGTTTGCAGCTTTCTATCTTTGGCCCAAAAATGCTTCAAGACTATTTTATATACTTGTGTAATTCCCTTCAACAGAGATGTTGATATACATGTAATTACTTCTCTACGACATCCGCAGTCCGCTTTTATTCTCACACCCTACAGTTCAAACCAGAGCACCAAATAGTCTGTCAGTGTGTGCACTACATGAATACCTTTGCTGCACTTGTTGACCTTTGCAACAGGTGGTACCTGCAGGGATTATGCAGTAGCTGACAGAGCTGACGTGAATAGCCAATTGATTTCTCTCTGTGCGCCTTTGGTATTGTTCATACTCGCATTCACCAAGAATGCACAGTATTCCAAAGAAAAGTACAGTGTTGTTGCCTGGATTGTGTACTTTCAATGCACACAACAAACATTCTTACACATGCCATCTGTGTCTCTAAAGACCAGATTCCAAGGAGCTGAAAGGGTACAATATGTTCCTTCAGGGCATGGACCCAGCCACAAGCACCCAAAGGATCAGGCACCTTTGAGGCGACACGTCGCACAATAACTACGTTTTTGTAAATAAATTGACCTTAACTGTGTACCTGTTCCTGTGTCTGACCACAACATTTGACATTTGTGTTAGTCACATAACAATGAACATTTGTCTTTCACCTTCTGTGACGCCCTCAAACGGCCGCTAGGGTTCACTAAACACCAACAATGGGCAGTTCAGGGAGGTTGTCATTGAAAGCACCTTCTAAAACAGATGACATCATTTGAGTTTTCATTAACACGTGGTAATTCAACTGTTGATGCCATTATACCGTGGCTGACAACATATTAAGCATATATTTCAATGCGAGTATTTGGATAGAGCTTCTTAAGGCGAATCAAGCTTATAGGTCGTGAGAGGCCTCAACTGGAAGCACCTTGAAATGAATTAGCAGCCGCATACGCTAATTTAATTTAATGGTATTTGACACGCAGTCAGAGTCCCCAGTTAGTTTGATGCTTGAGCATCTTTGACACAATGACTGGTGAAAGTAAAAGCGCAGTAGTTTGCAAAGAAGTCACGTCCACCCCTCCCTCTGTCCCTCTCTCCTTTTTCTCTCGTCCCCCCCCCCTCTCTCTCTCTTCGTCTTCTCTACATCTACCCTCTACTTCTGATTGGTTTTCTCCTAACATAATTGGAGGCCACATTTGATATGCTCAATGTCATGGACAGGAATGAGGTTTCGCCGGCGTCTGCTGCCACCATGAAAAAGGAGGCGGCGGGCGGCAGTGGGTGCAGCCACATCAGCACACCAAAGGCTGCCGTGTCCAAATGTCCAAGAAGCACCAGCAGCCAGAACTGTCTGGACTCCGGTTCTCCCGAAGCACCGATCGGTAAGCAGCCCAGTGCGGCCAGCAACGTCGTAATGGACGAGACGGAGGACGGAGAAGAGGAGTCTAAGTTTCAGCATCCGCGGTTGCGCCGAGCCGGGGGGAGCGGCAGCGGCAGCGGCGGAGGTGGAGGAGGAGGAGGAGGAGGCAGTATTAGGATGAAGAACTTTACGCCAGGAGGGGGAGCCGCGTCCTCGGGTTCCAGGAGAAACTCAAACAAGGAGCCCAGCCATACGCACCCAGAGGACGCTCTTGCCGCTCCACGGCCCACTGGTGTCTCCAGAGCTACCGAGACCCAGACACCCTGTCCGGGCGGTGCTGCCCAGCGCGGCGAGACCAGCAGAGCATCTGGGGCGGAGGCGTCGGCATCAGCGGTCGCGTTAGAGGTTTTAAGCGCGACAGTGGGTGATGGTTGCAAAAGCGTCGCTCCAATTTCCAGTATGAAATGCAACAAAAACGGAGAATGCAGGAGGGACTCGGGTACCGGGAGCCTGCGCTCAATCATCTCCAAGCAGGAGAAGCAGACAGGAGGGTCGGGGAGGGCCGAGGACGGAGGGAGCGCCAAGCGAGGAGCCTGTAACTCGACTACCGCCAGCATGGACGGCTCGATCACACCAGGCGGGTCCCTGACCGGGGGGCACGGAGGGGAGAGCGCAAACCCCGGCACTACCCCCGTGTCCAGCGGTGCCCCCGAGAAAAGGGACTCCAAGGTGTCCTTCTCGAACGCACCAAGCCGGAAAGCATCGTCCTCGCTGCATGGCCCGACTCAGACTCAAAACCAGCAGCCGAGGAACTCTGTCACTTTCCAGAAGCCTGAGGATGGACCGCCAATTGTGCCCGCTGAGGACGCGGAGCCTCAGGGCAGCCAAGTCAGCTTCATGCAGCGGCAGTTCAGTAGTATGCTGCAGCCTGGAGTTAACAAATTCTCCTTGCGCATGTATGGTAGTCAAAAAGCAGTGGAAAGAGAGCAAGAGAGGGTAAAGTCAGCTGGAAATTGGATTATCCACCCTTACAGCGATTTCAGGTAAGAGCTGGGGCTGCCATTGGCCGCACGTTGAAAGTCATGAGGGGCCCGTGCGGCTCCTCATTGTCATCTTCAACTAACTTCATAGTGAGTTACCACTGCGACTCCATGGGAACACACATAATGTTCAAGGCTGTACGGGCTGCTGATGTTTCAGTTCACCCCTTTTGATTGAATCTGTAAACCAAAAGATTAGAATCGATGCACTGCTACGTGCTGCCATTTATCCCCCAAACAACCTGTTGTCAGGCAAATTGAGCAAAGTGTCCTCTCAAGGTTGCAAAGGAATCCTATCCCCGTCAACACGTAGCATGCCTGGGATGCTCAACATCGGCCTGCTAACACTTTCCCTTGCAGCACGCTCACATTCAACAAAGAGGACATCGCTCATTCGGGCTAATTAACAATGCCATTATTTTCCAAGGAACTGGTTAATATTCGTTGTAGTAAATGTGTATGCTCTGTGACAAGAGCCGTGCTGATAGGATGTAGGCTATGCGCGCGTCTGTGCGTGCGTGCGTATATGCGATGCACTCAGTAATGGAATGTCACCTTGAGCCAAGTGTGCGAAAACCTCAAGCATGCTCACTAGAGACATATCCGCCTGTCCGGCTCCTCGGATCCTGCATTTCAATGACGGATGCTCTCCGTTTATCACGCCTCACACACACCGATAACCCAGCTGGACGTTCAGCAGCTCATTTGTCATCCAAATATTTAGAGACATTTTACGAGCCAAGAAGGCTCCTCGTGACTCGAGCCTTTTTTTCTCCTTTCGACATGTATCAGTCGCGGAATGGCATTAAAACCCGTATAGGTTCTCCTCTCGGCTGGTTTCAGCACCACACAGAGTGGACAGCTCTCGTCTGTTTTGGAATCGACTCGCGCGTTTGAGCGCTACCTTCAAACCAGCCCTCCACAGCGCCATTCATGCTCGGCCCATTTGTATCACATCGCGCCGACTCAGAAAACCAATAGAGCTTAAACTTGAGACACGTCTTTCCAAAGCAGAGATGCAGTTTTACGACTTTGGACACCTTTCTCCTGCAATGCAAGCTCGTGCACGACGAGAATCTGTATAGCTGCCCTCTCCGTGATTCTCTAATTGACGCACATATAGTCAAAGTAGCAACGTTCCTTCAAACATTTCCATCGGGCGGTTATTGTTGTACCATGAAGTGAAGGAGCCAGAGCTTGTTGCATAAGTCGCAGTGTAATGACTCAGCGCTGCACCTGTCCTGCAGAGCTTCCTCTGACGGGCTCAAACCTCCCTACGTTACTCACTCTGTCCTATTCACCAAACTGCCACATCAGAACCGGTAAGAAGGAGCAAGACATACGCTTCCTGTGTTATACACAATGGACATGCATACTAGGATGTGTGTTGATAATACTTCTGCATACAATAGTTTGATCATAAGACGTCAAATTTACCCCAAACACATTACTATGAAGGTTAGAACAAACGTATCCCAATACATCGTAGATAAGGTGACATATTCAGTTTTGAAGAATTATCACTTTAAAACTCAGATTGGATTTTCATAAGAAAGAAATTACACATTAAGCTGGTAAACATTTTGCAACTATAATTCCCTGCACTTCCTTTTACTCATACACTACTGGGGTAAGTGTAAGTCAAGCCAATGCCAATAAAACAGAAGTTGCTGTGATATAACTTTGAAAATTATACCTGAAGTGTACATTCACTTTAGACTAAAAACCTAGCATAGCAAAACAAAATATTTTGCCACGAGCAAAGACAATCACACGATTATTTGTGTTGCATTTTAAGTATATTGTATGCATAGAGACATGTCTTAGCATCTCATTACATTCATGTTCAGGTTCAAGTGTAGCTCCTACTTTACACTTTCCCATCTTCAGTTGGGAAGTCTCTTTTGCTTACAGCAACTGCCTTTTCTTATCTGACTCTATTTGTGTCTCCCCTACACACATGCCTGCTAGGTTCTACTGGGATTTCACAATGCTGCTGTTTATGGTGGGCAACCTGATCATCATCCCCGTGGGCATCACCTTCTTCAAGGAGGAGACCACTACGCCCTGGATCATCTTCAACGTGGTCTCTGACACCTTCTTCCTCATGGACTTGGTGCTCAACTTTCGCACTGGAATCATCATTGAGGACAACTCAGACATCATTTTGGACCCTGAAACCATTAAGAGGAAGTACTTAAAAACTTGGTTCATTGTGGACTTTGTCTCCTCCATCCCGGTGGATTACATATTCCTCATAGTGGAGAAAGGGATTGACTCGGAGGTGTACAAGACTGCTCGGGCCCTGAGGATCGTCCGCTTTACCAAGATCCTAAGTCTCCTGAGGCTGTTGAGGCTCTCCAGATTAATACGCTACATTCACCAATGGGAAGAGGTAAGAATAGCATAGTTTCATGACTGTCCCTCCGTACATATTAGATTAACTCTTATCACACAACTCTGAACCAGAGGAAAAAACACCCAATCTACTCTGTGATAAAAGGTCACTGATTCGCCTCCAATAGGCAGATTGTTGGCTTGTGACCAAACCAACAATCTGCCTCTCTGTCTGCTCCGAGCAGCCTAGCTCTCCTCTGCCAGGAGGCTCGATATTAATGTTCTCACCTGCCACCTGGTGAGAAATGTATCATGTCAGCAGGATGTTTGAGCTTTAACAAACTTTTCATTCTAATTACTGTTATTGTCACACAAGCCCCCCTACCCAACTGTCTCCCTGTCTGGCCTGATAGTCCCACAGGCAGCATCAGGCGGTCTAATAAGCAGCCTATTACCAGGGAAAACACAGTTAATCAATTACGGTGCCGGAGGAAGAGCAGGTGGGGTAGAGGGTGATGATAATATGCAGCACTAGGGCTGTTGACTGTGATTATATATGTCACTAAATGTTCATTTAAAAGGATTGGAGAGGTTAGGTAAGATGGCATTTCCTCAGAGGCCTGACTGATAGACTTTGGATATGAAGATGGGTGCTGTTGCTATAGGTAGTGCCCTGAAGACTGAACTCAACGACCCAGTCCTGCCCTTCCTGGTCACTCAGTTGTTATTTACTGTGCGAGGCAGAGATTTTGTCAAGGCCCCTTTTGTCGGACTCCTTCCTCAAAAGAAGGAGGGCAACCTGGGAGACAGGAGGTCCGACAATGTCACAAACTCACTCGGCTTTTCGTCCGTGCCAGTATTGGCAGCCCGATGTTGGCATTTTGCAGTAGTGAGCAGCGCAGTGGGGCTCGGCTGCAAACTTGACCTTTGGATAATTGGATTTCTGAAGATATGATGTGATGTGGTCACACATACACAAACAGTGGTGCATGATGGGAAGTGATACTTGGCATGCATGGAGAATGAGACGCGGACACAGGAAATGCCCACTTTCAAAAGCCCAGTCTGTTTGACATTATCTGTCATTTTGAAAATCCAAGAATCTCAACCCTAAACTTCATTAAGTTCCTGTAGCTTTCTTGGAGCTGTCCATGGTGCTGACCGCTTCCATCAGCCAGCACAACACAACGGTGTACAGTACAGTTTCTCTCATTGATACTCAATGACAACAATATGACAAATTATTCTATTTTGTCAGTTGGTGATTGTTTAAAAACGGACAATGAAAACTCAATCAAGGTTAAAGATGCATTTAGATAAATCAGCACATGGGGTTCATGTCCAGTCTCATTAAGAAATGACCCATTTATTTAACCTTTCTACATGTCTTACTATGAAACGTTTTGTATTTTCTACAGATTTAGACCGTATAAAGAGCTTTGTGGTATTAAATGCCATTAAGCACCAACAAAGGGTGTTTTCTCGATGTCAGTCAGGTGATAGAAGATTGGCCTAAGTGACTGTCCAGTGACTCAGAATGATTGATGTGTGAGACGAAATCGACTATCAGTTGTTAAGGATCATGATGGTCCCTATCCATCACTCTGTGTGTTTGAATTTGTGTATGTGTAGGTGTTGGCATGTCTTCTGCATGTGTTGCTATATCAGTGTGCCTGCAGGCTTGCATGAGTGTTTTGTGTGAGTCACTGGACTCTGTGTGCATGTTTGAGCCTCTGATTGATGTCATGTGTCTCTGTGTAACAAATGTCTTGCTGCTCCTGCTGTGTTTGATTTGGGGCTGATGGGAACCTGTCTCCCCCTACTCATTAATCAAACTTGGTATAATCCAAAGGAGACTGTGGAGCTGAGTGGGAAGCCAGTCCAGGCTGTCACTGAGATGTGAATTCAATGTCTAAAGTGACACATATAGGAAAGCCATCTTCACAGAGTTCAAATAGCAACATCCAACATATTCTCTATCTCTATATGTCTCAGCCCAGTTTGAACTCTCCTCCCTGTCTTATTGTCTCCCTCCAGATATTCCATATGACCTATGACCTTGCCAGTGCGGTGATGCGGATCTTTAACCTGATTGGTATGATGCTGCTGCTGTGTCACTGGGACGGCTGCCTACAGTTCCTGGTTCCCATGCTGCAGGACTTCCCCTCAGACTGCTGGGTGTCCCTCAACAAGATGGAGGTATGTGACAGGGAATCATGCCTGCGCATACAAAGTTGCACATATCACCCCTGAACTGGATTTGCATCTTTTATTCTGTGTTGATTGGGAAAGAACTAACGGTGGTCACAGAATATTGATTCTTTTCTGACCGCCATCTGAAAATATTGGCTGGATGTCAATCAATATTTTATGACCATGATAAACTCTTTTTTGTCTTGACTAAAACAGAAACCCCTGTGCTCTAGTAAGGACAGTGGAAAGGCTCAATCTCTGTATGAACTTTTTCATTTTAAATATTATTATTATTATTATAATTATTTAAATGTTACGACCAGAAAATGCTTTTTTTTTTTACTGTCAAATTATCTATTTGCCACACAATTAAATCTGTTGGTAGTTTAGTCTATTTTAGTATTGGAGGAATATTGGTTATTCAACAAAGAGGGACATTATTTGAGATTGAGCCTTTGCAAAGGAAAGCATTACTAAATATAGGTTCTGACCATTGAAAGAAGATTCATAGTCGACAGCCACACCAGCAGTGCTAATCTCAGCCTGCTAACAAGCTCACAATGATAATGCTAACATGCTGATGTTTAACAGGTATGATGTTAAACACATTCACTAACTTAGTTTGGTGTGTTAGCATGCTAACATTTCATATTCAGCATTAAACATCATTAGTTTTACAGGTACTTATAAACCAGAATATTGGACCAATTTAATTGTGACTTGGCGCTACATGAAAAGTCAGAGTAACATCAATGTCAGTAGGCTTCTTCTTCTGAGGACCAAGCATGCCTTTAAAACATTTCATGGCAATCCATGCAACATACATTTATTCATTTTATTCAGTCTGAACCAAAGGGACCTGCTAACATTTCCACCCCTAGAGCCATGCGACGAGTGTGGCTAAAACGATGGGATCGTCTAGGTTCGCTGCAATCATTATATATACTGTAATTTTGATCAACATGGTCCGCTTTGAAAACAGTGTATTGTACATTAAGGGCCCATTATTATCCTCATTATGATTGTTGCAATTATGCTATTACTGAATCAGGAGGAAAGGTCAGTGTTACTAAAAATTACAGAAAATTATTCAAATCACTGGCTTCTGCAGAAGCACTCGACCAGTGGGTCAGACAAAACAACCGTGGGATACCAATAAAGAAGCTGTGCAAAATAAACCGGAGAGATTTAGGCACACCTCTAGATCCCTCCGTACCTCATCTTCAGCATGGTGGGCTGATGACAGGGAAGATAAAAGGGGAAACAGAGGGATAGGAAGGTGGTATCACCTGGCAGCTGGGCTCTTTGTTGCCACGTCTCTCTCAGAGAGATAAAAGCTGGTTGTTTGTCCTGTCTGTGAGCCTTTTATTGAGTGAGGGGAGGCCACACTAACCCAGACACGAGACACAGGTCTAAATGTGCTTTTAAACAGATAGGGTCCCGTTCCCCGACATTGGCAGGGTCTGCAACGACAATTTATACATTTAAGAATTACAGTATTTCATTGATGACAGAAGAAGCTTTTGTTTTTATTGCTGTACAAAAGTAATTCCTGTTCAGCACGTTGATGTGGTGATGAATGAATGTCCTCTCTTTCATGTGGGTCAAAGGAAAGGAAGTTGTCTTTGTTTATTGTGTCAGACATTCTGCAGTTCTACTGGCCCTATTTTTGACAGTGTTTTTATGTTATCAAAAACATCATCACACATTGCCTTTAACTGCATCCTTCAACTCTTTGGCCTCCACTGAAATACATTCACACAAACATGTACGTATGTTTTAAAGCAAAACAAATACTGAATCCTTGTATCCATGTATTTTCTTAAAAAAACACACGCTGAAACAGTAAAAACCGAAAAGTAATGAGCATCTATTTTGATAAATGATACATCTTTCAGTCATTTCTCAAACATCCACAGGTTCCTGCTCTCCCATTGTGATGATTGGCTGAATATCTTTGGGTTTGGGACTGTTGGCCTGACAACATAAGCAAATTGAAGACGTCATCTTGAGCTCTGACAAATTGCTTTTTTATGCAAAATGTTTTGACATTTTGACATCAAACAATTAATTAATTAATCGAGAATATATTGGACGTATATCATTTATTAATCAATATACTGATCTGAAGCTTTACGCTCATCTATTAATATGGTCTTCTTTTATTTCCTGTAGGGTAAGGACTTAAAGCACTGCAGGCAAAGCAACCTGAACTTCAAGAGAACTTGAATATTTCTGCTTTTATAAACTTACATGACTCACAAGAGGACAACCTTGTGCTGTGTGTAGAGCTTACAGTCTAGGGTGATGAAGTTTGAAGTTGACAGGCCACTGATTCCTCCATCGCTCTCTCTAGCTGTATAATCAAAGACAGTCCGTCTCCAGAGAGCCGTCACTCTCAAACCAAAGAGCTGCTCTGGCATGGTACAGGCTGCCTACAGCCATCTGAGACCGCCCCCTATTGAGTGGCTGACAACTTGTAACATTATCCAGTGTGTTGCAGCCAAGCTATCTATCATGCCTCGCACCCTGCAGTGGCACTGGTGGTGTGGGGCCCAAAGGCAGGACCCATGGAGGGCGTTGAGAACACTGTAACTTTGGATGACATCCACCAACCAGTAATTGGATTCAGTCAAACTTGTAATACCTCAGAGAACATAGGTTGTTTTTTTAGTGCACCCCAATTCCGTCCATGTATTTCATTTGGTTTATATTTAGCATTAGCTTTATACAGCTTTGTCAGCCACATAGTTAATCTCCATTATAGAGTGCGGTTTGGTGGCACAGCCTCGCTGCATCGGTGGAGGCGACAAGGTAATGATCGTGAGAGCAGCGCTAACTGACAGACACATGGTGTTTGGTTTCAGCTCTGTAATTACACCTGTGTGTGTGTACCCATCCCTTACTGTATCCACATCAAAGAGATGTCTCTTTCTTATTATCCCCTGCCGCCATCAGCGGGAGGAGGCTTTGCAGTACACTGTTTTGATCCCTCAGAGAAGATAAGCCTGAAGATGTTTGGTGTTAAATCACTTTATTTACTCACCGCACCTAGTTTGACCAAACGGTATTACTGGTCTACTGCTGGACTTGCAAATTGAATATAAACTACTCACAAGGTCTGTAAAGGAATATACTGTAAACATGAAAAGTGAAAGCTGCTCCCTCTGGAAATGGACTAGAAATGAGGTGGTGTTTGTTTCCTGGGCGAGGAGAGAAAAGATGAGATTATCTCAGTCCCAGAGGAACTCAAATGTTTTTGTTCTGAAGAATCACTCCGTGTTGAGTAGTGCTACAAGCAAGCAAGAAGTGCAATTACTATGCTTAAGACTTCCTTAGGAAGCAGTGAGCTTATTGTGTAAATGTTGATGTTCTGGAGACAGTCAGTTGATTTTTCCTCTGCTTCCAGTATAGCTAAGCTAAGCCAGTTGACCATCTCTAGTTTCATACGTAATGCCTCTCATGTTGTGTACTCCCTAAGATTTTGAACCATAAACATACATTTGGGTTCAAATTGATAACAACTCAAACCATCTACACAAGGAAGCCAAGGATAGAATATGTTGAGATGCTTTTCTTTTGGCCTTTAAATGAACTGTTGAGGGATGAGGATGCCTTGCTTTCCACATTCCACCCCAACACACACTCACTGAGGCAGAGCAGAAGAAAGAAAGAAGGAGACACAAAGAGAGGAAGCAGAAGAAAGGAAGAAAGAGACACAAAGAGAGGAAGCAGGAGGCAGAGCTGACAGAGGCTTAGCTACATGTGTGTTGATTATCTTTTGATATTTCTCCAGCTTATCAGCCGTATGATACACATAGAGATTCAGTCTGATATAATGCATTTTCCATTATCTGCTTCTTCCCTTTCTCTTTTATTTCCTCCATCCCAGCACCGATCAGTCCTTCAGCCAAAGAAGTGTGAAGTGATGAGACTGGTAATAGGGTTAAAGTTCATCTTCTGTGTTGGTCTCTGGGTGCACTTTTTGTCATTTGTAGCTCTAGGGATGGCTGCGTTGGTGGGTTGGTCCACGACATCGATCCAGACCGAAACAACTATCTGAGGGATTGCTATAGAAATCTGTGCAGCCATTCATTGTTTCCCAGAAGCTGAATCCTAAAGATTTCGGTGATCCCCAGACCTCTCCTCTGCAGCCACCAGGACATTGACATATGTGTTTCATAGTGAAATGTCTTGACAACCACTGGATTACCATACAATGTGAACCAGATGTTCCCGTCTAATACTCATCAGACTCAGTCGTACTTTGTGCTACCTGTATGCATGATAACACTCTTAACTGGTGGTAACAGAGGAACAAGAGGATGAAGACACTGATGCTTTTGAACATACTTTATGCATAACCAGACAAAATAAGGACTCTTTACCTCACCCAACACTATCTATCTTACCTTTTTGCTTACACCATCCTCACACAAGTGAACTTTGTAATTCTGCCACACACATATCTTAACACTTTAGTTCTTGTGACAAACCCCTGATGAACCTTTCTGATATATGTTTTCAAAGACCTTTATTCTGACATCACCCTCTGTCTAATGTTTCACTACAACTTGCTTAAGTTAGGGCTAGAATTTTGTTTTTTTTGTTTCTTTTCAATGAGCATTACAGCCTCACAGGGCTGTCAGTGTGGCTATAAACTCCCTTGAATTATCACACACTCTGAGCTAAGTGCTGGTACATTTGGTTACTTCTGTAAGGCACAGGACTAACCTCGGGTCATTCTGTTTGGCAGGTGAAATATACGCGTGACAGGAGGCCTGCTGCACAGCGAGGCCGCAGCAGCGTAAACAAAGAGGCATTTTAGGACAGTGTAAGATAAATTTAAAGCCCTTTGTGTTATCAGCCAACTTCAAACAGACTACCTGTAGCTGATGGTGACGCTGATTACCAACAAAGCAATGGACAGTTCCCAAACTGAAATCTCTGGGGAGGGCTGTTGAGACTGCTATGGAGTCTCTTTCTCCCTCTGTCTTGCCTGTGCTATTTCAGAATAAAAGTGCTCATCATTCATCTATTATTCAATCTGTCTCTTTCTGTTTTCACATATACCATTTAGCCTTAGCCCACTTGGTGGAGCTGTATTTATTTTTGGACATTCATTTTCTCTTTGCTCGTGACGGAGAAGTCCTTATATCACTGTGTGGCTCTTTAATGTTGTGTCTCTTAGATCAGAAGAGACATATAAGACACATGCTGTTTGCATTTTGTACATTTGCTCTCTAGTTCACTCCTTAAGAAGTGTTGCAAATAGGGATTTATTTAATTGTTGACACATTTTTTGTTATTGATTTATACATAATCTATTCAATAAAATATCAACAACTTGTGAAAAGTGCCTGTTGCAATTTAAAATAACTTTACATGCAACTTTTCTACCTCAAGAAATGTGGACATTTTGGAGGTGGCTTTAACAAGATAGTGATGTTGCTGATTTAGTTATTTGACATAAGTTAGGGAAAGGAAAGCATGTATTATAATGTGATGACACATCCACTAATAGACTTCTAATGCTCCTCTATAAGCTATAAGAGGGGATATAGTTGATTGCCTTTGCTGAATGCAGACTGTAACCTATAGCCTGCTACAAATATAATGAATAGGAGTGTGTGTGCCAGGAGCCATGATAGAAGATTGGTTGTGCCCTTTTGAGCCTCTAAGAGGTTTTTAAGAGGCTGTTTTAAATGTAATTCTTCCACGGACACAAGCAGCTTTACCAATAGAGTTTCATTACACAGGATTGTAGTTCCCCAGGTAGAACGATTAAAATTAAACCCCAAAACCTGGACTTCAACCCTGGCTTTTGGCTTTACCTTCATGCAGAATTTGATAACCATAATTGGCATCAGCTGTGTGGTGAGGTTGAGGTCACCACAGTTGGAGCTAATGAAAGCAAAAAGGGAAACAAAGGGAGCTGGTGGACAAAAGAATCAGATCAATCGAGCTTGTTCGAATTTCTCATTCACACCTCTCTTTTGTGGCGAAAGGTTTTGGCTGAAAGCTGCAGTGGCATAACACAAAGCCACTATTTACATTTAGGACAGTGTTGATGAGATGTTGTCAAAGTAATCGAACAACAGGGGAAATGCCTCTTGATGTTTTCTTAACTCAGGACCTGAGGTATACCCCTTTGTGAGTCTCAAAACAAGCAGCCTGGCGGCCGCTGCCTGCCTGTCACCGCCTGATGTAGATTCCTATTCACACAGCTCTGAAAGGGCATATTTAATGACCTCTCATTATCATTTCTCTCTTAGGAAATAATTTCTAAACCGTCTCTCCTTTACTGATTAGGCCTCGAAGGGATTCCCCTGATGTCGTTTCCTCTTTCTCCCTTTTTTCCTTCTAATGCAACTCTGTCTCTGGAGTTCTCATTTGTATAAGTGCTTTTCCACGACCCCGCTGTCCCCAAAGCTTTTCTTCGGACTCTCTGCCACCACTCTCCCTCAAAACATGCCTTTTTATGTAACATTGATGTGTGTTAACTATTTGCTTATCTCCCTTTCCCCTCTCTCCACAGAATGATACCTGGTCAGAGCTGTACTCCTTTGCCGTATTCAAGGCAATGAGCCACATGCTGTGTATTGGTTATGGCCGGCAGGCCCCGGAGAGTCTTTCAGACATCTGGCTGACCATGCTGAGTATGATTGTAGGAGCGACTTGCTATGCTGTTTTTATTGGCCACGCAACAGCACTTATCCAGTCCCTGGACTCCTCCAGACGGCAGTATCAGGAAAAGGTGAGGAGCTTCATTACATCACCTTTGTCCCATGTTCTCAAACCTTTTGCTGTTTCCTGTTAACCTCTTAATACCCAGTTTTCCACTTTTATTTCCCCTCGAAGGAAAAGATTGACATTTTAGGAAATATTTCCTTTCTTGCAGAGATAAGAAAATCAGTACAACTCTCATGATTCTACAATAAATATGAAACTACCATCACCAGCCAGTGAACATACGTTTGCATAAAGGGGAAATCCACCAGCATCTCCAGAATTGTACAGATTTAAAGTTTGTGAAAAAAAGGTCACTGGTCTCTGGTCCATACTCTGTACTTTGGTTTGGTTTTCTGTGACGGTTTCAATTATGCTTGGCTGATCACAGCGGTAGTTTTGTGCTGATTTACCCACTTGTGGGCCAGTGCAATTAAAGAGCTCCCATTAGTGGTCAATATTAAAAATGATCTTAATTGATCAAAACAATGTTAGAGCTTGTTATTTTTCTTTCTTCTGCTGTGTCTTTGTTAGTGACTAGCTGCAGCTGATGTCACGTTATTAAATATTTGCTACTGATTCATTCAATATCAATTTAACTGTTTAATTTAATTGTAGGCTCATCCATCATGTATTTAAAATGCAGGATTTGATAACCATAAACATGAGTGGACATTTTTTGTGTTGTACAACAGCCTAGTGTAGCTTCAGGTCATACAACTTTGCTTTGTGTTATGACTCAACTTATATATTATATATATAATACTGAATACAGTTTAAACACTCTTATGTGGTCATTAGGTAGTATTCTTCTTTGTAATTCTGAAACAAGGATGGGGATCAGAGCAGTGCTGCAGCAGTGGCCTGTTGTGGTAACGGCACAGCCTCTCTGTTTCCAAGCAGAGTCTCGCTGGCTGGGGAGCAGGGGGGGGGTGTTGCTATTTCTCAGCAGCCAATCAGAGGCTGCGAGTGTGTTCGGCCAGGTAGAGCCACGTCGCCAGGGGCTGGCCGTATGTTTGTGTGGGGGCTGATGTGGGAGAGAGAAAGAACTAGACATTGAGAGAGAGAGAGAGCGAGAGAGAGAGAGAGAGAGAGATAGTGTGTGTGTGTGTGTGTGTTTGTGGTTGTGTGGTATAGTGTCCCCTTGGGCAGCAGTAGAATTGATGAGGCAGCAGACCTGTGTGTCCTGCCAATGTCATCCTGAAGGTGACGTAAGCAACCGTGGCTGCCTCTCTTTCTCTCTTCCTGATCACTCATTCACTGACTCTCACTCTACCTGCACCCTGTATCATCTGTTTGCATCTTTAACTATCCCTCTTTTCTCTTTTCATCCACCTTTAAAATATTTCTACCTGCTTTTTCAGTTGTCTCCCATCTTTTATCTTATCTCTATCCATCTCTCCTCTCGTTTCAATCTGAATTTCTCTCTTTCTTGCTCTCCTCCTCCCTCCCTATCCTCTCTGTTGGTGGTGTCCTTGAGAGGTGCAGTGCTACTGCTAACTGTCTGCTACAGGGAGCAAGGCGAGGGGGAGGGGAAACCTGTAGGAGATGATAGGGCCTCATTGTCAAGTCCTGGTGCACTGTGAGATATTTGAACACTGTCTGTTTCACATAGTTTAGAGTGTTTTTGTTTGCGTTTTATCTTGCTAGCATTGTTTGGAACTTCCCTAAGGTTTCTTCCCAGCCATGTGGTTGGCCGCTTGGGTATAAATCATTTCCAAATAAAATGCTTTGACTGCTTATACTCTTGCCTTAACTGTGTCCCCTGAATGATGGTTAAAAGGCTAGAGAAAGATCTGTTGTGTTTTATCTGTGAGGAATGGGTTCTTCCACAATGGTGCTCACTGTGTCCAAGAATAATACCATTACTCTGCCCTCTTTTCTTGTTCCTGATGGTTTAAAGTTTTCATCTCAGCTTTAAATATGCAGTTACATTTGCCCCATAGGCAGTAGTGTCTTATGTATTTAAGAGCTGTGATGAGTTGTATAAATTTAAACTGCCTCTATTTTTATTCAGATAAAGGATAAATTAAGAAGTAAGAAACAAACACGTTTTTACATCAGAAATGTGTTCATAATATTTGTTCATATTTAGATATTTGCTAATGCATCGTCCCCCCATCCCAGAATATGTTTTTTCCGCTGAGGGCAGGAAAGTGCATTTACCCAGAAGTATTTTTCTGACCAGTTGTCAGATTTTCCTTTTTCCTCGTGCAACGTCTTTTTTCTGCTGCTCTGTGAGGATTAGTATTTGAGCTGAAGACGTTGTGGTTATTAAAAAAAACTTGTATGGCAGAAAAGTGCCAGCCATGCCAGTGAGGCTGATGCCGATGCTGCTGGGTGAATTTGCCATGCCAGATCGGACCGTGAGTGCCATTTTTATCGTTTGGAGAGTGTTAGCAAAACAAGCCTGCTGGCAGTCTGTTACAGCTCCAGTGAGGCTCGAGCTAGCGTTGTGTGGAGGTTTCCATTTCAGCCCGGCAGTAATGTCAGACTCACATGGCATGCTAGTTGAATTTAGGGAGAATCTGGCTTGGTGGCTTTGGTGCAGAGACCTATGAGTTATTTATACATATAACAGTGCACACTGACACACAACAGGAGGGCACAGAGACCTCAAATAAAAATAAATAGTTTCACTTGTGCCACCTTTAATGCACCTTTGGAAACAATGCAAATGACTAATTCAGGCATGTGTTTCGGGTGATCACAGTTTTTATTAAAGATACACATCAGAATTCATGTTTGTTGATATCCAACCTTCAAACGTACATGTTTGTCCAGTAGAAACAATGTTTTTGGTGCATTATATTCTGACATTACCCTGTTTTATGTAATCCGTTGTGAGGTCAATAGAAAATGCAGCATTAAAGGCCCCTCAGACTCCAGGGTGCACAAACACACACAGAGGTGTTTTCACTTATTTTGGTGTTATGTATTTTAATAAGTGAAACCAGACACAGATACACTATTTTAAACCAGCTGAATCCATTATAGTAATGTTAGTATTGGATTTTATTTAGATGCAACTCCCAGGTATGGTGGTTTTGCAGTCAGCTATTTTGCTTGCAGTCTGTTGACAATTCTGTCGTTGTTTTCACCAAGTAGGCCAATTGTCACTGTCAGAAATTCAAGAAATATCTTCAAATAGAAGGCTGACGATTTTCAGACTTGGCTACTTGTAATTAGGGTGTATCAATATGACGTGACTGTGTGGGCATGTAACACTGTGCTTTGCTGACATTTGGCCAACCCTTGTTTTAATTTAAATGCACCTGTTTGGGTAGGAGAGGATGCAACAGAGCAGGAAGGATGCTGCCTGGCTGCAGTGAGTGCAAGAACAGTGACAGAGTTTGAGAGTTACAGTCAAATGTTGAATAAAAGGCTATAATTTACACCTTTGTGGAGGGCTGTTGTTATCCTGCTAGCCATGCTAGCGGCAACACTTAATGTTGTCTGTTGACACAGCTTTTGGATGCACTCCGTGATATTTTACAAATATCCTATTGTTTATTTAATTTAACATTATAACTACATTTAGTTCAGAGTTTTCCTGAAATTACCCAGCGTCTACAATAGATAATGTAACAGCATTCGTTTGGAAGATTTGTCATATGAGAGCCATTTTTAAGAGCAGACAGGAAAATCACAGGTGTTACTAATAACATAAACGAGATCAGCATGCACAACCAGGACCATGAAATTGGAGCAGCTAGATCCAGTTCAGCCATAACTAAATATATTATTTACACCTGTGCTATTCATGCTGTAACACATCAAAATGTCGGTACCACTTTATAATAACTGCACAGAAGCATTAGTTAAGTATGAATAAACACTTCATTCATCATTTATAAATTAAGTATTATACAATGCTTCAGCGGGCAGTTATTATAAAGTGTTACGAAAATGTCTTATGCCTGTTGGCATTCATTATATTTAACGCTAATCAATAAACACTTGAGATAACCGGGCTTCCCTTTACTTCACATATTGTGCTTTTGTAATATGCATCAGACAATAGACATGGTCATATGACTTTTACATTACATTACATTACATGTCATTTAGCTGACGCTTTACACAGATACACTTTTTGCATCAATTATCATCACTTAAGGGTCTCCCATGGGGTTTACATTGAATCAGTGTTACTCTCTTGTAGAGAAAAACAAGAAGAAAGAGAGCAGACATCAGCTCCCTCTCCTTGCTGCTGACTTCATCAACAACAGTGATCTGTCTTCTCTTAGCCAGTTTGTCACTGATCGCTCCAATTATCCAGAGCCAGGCTGACTGTGCAAAGATAGTGGCTGGAGAAATTCCTACTCCATCGTCTATAACAAAAGCAGCATCCCTGCAGCCATAAATAATATTCACTACTGTCGTAGAAAGTGTGTCTGATGAACAAACCCTTATCTGCCTCCTTTAGTCTTCACTCCCTTTGACTGAATTGTAGGAATATCAGTGTTTCCTTAGAAGTCTCATTTCATTTAATGAGACTTTGTTCTGTGTGAGACCCCACAGTGTGTTGGTCCTCCCTGTGTACACATCTCTGAATTGAAGAAAGGAAATACAAGCTCTGACTTACACCATCTGATTTTCTTCTCTTTGGTGAATGTGCTGCATAATATAATGAGGCGATTTAGCAGGGAATTAAGTGAATGAATTATACATCCACATGGCCGTTTGGGATGAACCCAAATTAGAATTTCCAATGGAGAGAGGTTGTGGGATGAATGAGGAGAGGTAAGGAGAGGAGAGGAGACAAAACGAAATGAAACGAAACGAAACGAAACGAAACGAAACAAAATTAAACGAAACAAAATTAAACGAAACAAAACAAAATTAAACGAAAAATAAGAAAACAGTAGGAAAGGAAATGATAAAAAGCTGATAGCTATATTGGGCAGCAGTTAATGGGTTTAAAAGTGTACAAATATAATCAAAGACAAAACTCCCCTTAAATCTTTGTCTGAATAAGAAACCTCTAAATGCAAAAAAGTTCCCAAAAGCAGAAGTTTAAATGACAAAATGTTCAACGAGCGTTTTGCTGCCGCATACACTGTCATCACAGTGTCACAGAAATTGATGTTATTTTCACTCTCATTTGGGGATTTCGCAGTCCCATGTGGGTGCTGTGACACACCGGCCAAATGATTGCTCCCTCTCCTCTGGAGAGATTTCGGGTTGGCCCGGTGACAATCGATACGCCACAATGTGTCAAGTCATTAAATGCCACCATCTAAGTTCAATCACATGGGCTTTCGCTGCCTCGTTCATTCAGACTGAGCCGAGTCACAATCGAACCACAGCTGCTTGGTTGCTGCATCTCTGTGGGGCGCGTGAGGTTTCCCCTCGCTGCCCCTCACCTCCACTTTGTTCACAATCAGCATTTCTACTCTATGAAAGGCTCACCAGCTGCAGCGTTAGCTTTGACACGTCGGGTAAAGAGTTGTGACATAGGGTCATTTCTCCAGGCTACTCTCCATCTGCAGATGTCAGGAAGCAGAGTCACTCATGGAGGTGAGACATTGTGTTGTGTAACTCCAGAACATCAGAGGTGCTGTGCAGCTGTCCAGGAGACTTCAACTTGCGTAGATGCTAAATTATTCAAACGATGCACGTTTGGTTTATTTTTGTTTATGTTATATGGCAGAAGGAAGCATCGTGCGTGACGGTATTAGTCAGAAGCACACATTGCTTTTTTTTCTGGGCAGAGTGACAAGACTTTTCTTGTCTAGCAATGTGGGTTCATTGTCTATCAACATCCTCTCAGCAGAAACAGTATATGGTAATCCTACATACAGGTCAGAACATATTAGTTTTCACCGTTTTGATCTGTTTTGACTCTTTAATCTAGTCCATTGGATTTTAAATAGAATAGAGATGCTGAGGCTTTAAGATTTGACCACTGACTGTTCCTCATGTGGGATGCGTTAGAACCTTCACAGACTGCCAGTATTATGGAAGCTTTTTCTGGATTAGACTTTTGGCTTCATCGTGGAGGTGGTCAAACACACCTCCAGCTATGCTGGCAGCTCTGAGGCTATACTTGAGCATGTTAGTATGCTAACATTTTGTAATTAGAGGAGAAAGTACAGCTGAGGCTGATGGGAATGCCACTAGTTTGGCAGGTATTTGGTTGTAGACCAAAGTATTGACAATGTCAGGAGATCAGTTGTCACAAAGTTAGTACAAATAATCCTTCTCTAAAAACCTCTAAAACCCTTAAAAATAAAGTGTCTCCTTAACATATAGGCACAAAAGCAGTTCACTTTCTTCCTCCTACAAAAAAACACTACGATTCATCTGATGTGGATGTAATGATTAAAGCTGAGAGTCAGCACTTTAACCCCACAGGTTTAGTTTCATAGCAAATCAGACAATGCAACAACATGATATAATTTTCTGAGCACTGTAAATACTGTTAGTCAGTCCTGCAGTTGAGATAATTTAGTTGCTGTTGCTACTGAATTATATGAAATGGTACTCACAGTTCTGTTTAGTTTTAGGTGCACGGACAGTATCAGCTCGAAACTATAGTGGGGTGCTTTTTAGCTGTGAATTAGTGCACTGCTGTCAAGAAAGTCAGAAATTCATTGCCTTTTACTGCAGGATTCTCCACGTGTGCACACATATTCAGTTATGTTCATCAAGCAATCTTTGTTAGCCAAATATATATATCTCTTTTGGAAACTAGGGAGCCAGTCTGTCTGTCTCTGAGTACAAACAATCTCCAATTTATACATTTATATTTTGCTGTTGAGGATCCCTCGCTCTTAGTGTGTAGCTGGGTGTACCTCAGTGTTTTGCTCAGGGCCTTTGTTAGGATTCATGGCTGCTGATGCAAAATCACCTAAAGCGAGTCGTGTCTCGTTACTCTGACGCAAAGCTGCTGGAAACATTGTCACGAGATATCACTTGATGGCAGCTGAACGTTTTTTATGGTGTTCAACGCGCAAGTGTTAGAACCGACAGGGCAGAGGCGGTTTGGAGGAGGACTGTCCTCAGTCCCTGAAAGTTGTGAGTACACAGAAGCAGGTGCTCGCCCGCTGAGCTGTCACTGCCTCTCAAAAGTGTGTTTCAGACAGCTTTATGGGTGCAGGGTGCAGTAGTTTGTCTTATTAGGCTTTCCATTTGAGCTTGGTTGAAGTGCAAACAGTTGAACAAGCAAAGTACGAGGAGAAATCTTTCTCTCTCACCAGCTTACTGTTTGCTCGATTCACCGCCTCTTTGAATGGATTGCGATTAGCATATCTCAACAACAGGAGCTGATTGTTTGTGTTGTTGCCATGTTGGTCCCCTCACTTTCTATTGATCTGGCATTGATTAACTTTGAGGTAGCATAAGGGAGTGTGTGTTACTTTCACTGAAGGACATGTGCTTGCACTGTTTTGTGCAGTTTGCATTGTGTTTGTTGAGTCATCCTTCAGAAACATACCTTGTTTATTTTCATTGATAAGTTACATTCTCTATGGAGGCCATAGCTTGTGTTGCTGTTGAATTGTAATGCACTATCATGACAGGAGTTTATACTGTACTGTTTTGTCCACCCAATAATGAGGTCATTATAAAATGGCCATATATTTTAATCAGGCATTTCTCTAAAACAGTTTTAGTACAAAGGGACATTATAATCTTCATAAGGGTAAGATGTACTGCCAGGCTGTTTCATTAGACTGCGAACTGAGTCTAGGTATCAATTAATTTTTTGGAGCTTAACCAAATGTCATGACAAAGATGATATTTTTCTGTTCTTAGAGGTGTCTACATACATCCAATTATCTCTGCATACTTGCTGTGTGTGAGTTGTAATTCCTGCTGTGTACATTAATATTTGTTTGTAACAATATGGCCGCATACTTGATCTGATGCCTTGTGCTTTACAAAGCGTGTCTGTTTTTAGCTGCGGAGAAACACATTTGGTTCTGTAGTGAGTATTTAACAGCATGTATTTGTGATTTAACTTAAAAAAAACTACAGTGCCCATTCTCATAATGAAGAAACATATCACAGTGTGGCTCATTGATGTGTCTTTTGATATTTCTTGGACAACAATGGAGCTCTTTGGCACAGACGAGTCAGCTTTATCAGGCTTTGACTACACAGACAACACTTGTTGGTGGGATCAATGCATTGTTGGTTTTGGATCCTCTTCATGGGATTTTTCTGCTAATAAGAACAATACAGAATATCACCAGACTTAACACAATTAAACATTGTTACAGCGGGAAACCTGTCAGAATTATTATGTGCACTGCATTAACAAAACATTATCTCTGTCCATCTCGCTCCCTCTCAGTACAAACAAGTGGAGCAGTATATGTCCTTCCACAAGCTGCCTTCCGACTTCCGACAGAAAATCCATGACTACTATGAGCACAGATACCAAGGCAAGATGTTTGATGAGGAGAGCATTCTGGGAGAACTCAGCGAGCCCCTCAGAGAGGTGAGACACGCAATCTCCACATATGAAGTCTTACTGAAGTATCATTTTGGTGTTTGAGATACTTGTTTGGTTTTGAAAATACAAAAAACACTTGCTTTAAGCCTTGGAGTTAGTTGTCACATTACCTACAAGATGAATATTTATACTAAAATCCCTGAACTCAGCATTTCTACTTGACTGCAGTGTAGCGCTGCAGTTGCACATTTGACAGATATTTCTAACCAAACAATGTGTCTTTTCTTAGGAAATTGTGAACTTCAACTGTCGTAAGCTGGTCGCATCCATGCCGCTGTTTGCCAACGCAGAGCCGTACTTTGTGACGGCCATGTTGACCAAGCTGCGTTTTGAGGTATTCCAGCCACATGATTACATTATAAGGGAAGGCACCATTGGGAAGAAAATGTACTTCATTCAGCACGGAGTCTGCAGCGTCATCACAAAGGGCACTCTGGCAATGAAACTTTCTGACGGCTCTTATTTTGGAGGTAGGACACAGTTTCTGGCTTACACTTTTTTTTCTTTCTCTTTCCTCACTTTGTTTCTCTGATGGGGACATTTTTAGCCTTTTTAAATTTATTTTTAATGCTGATCCACTTTATCCTTCCTCGTTTCAGAGATCTGTTTACTAACGAGGGGCCGGCGAACAGCCAGCGTGCGAGCAGAGACTTACTGCCGACTCTACTCTCTGTCTGTGGACCACTTCAATGAGGTGCTTGAAGAATATCCCATGATGAGACGCGCCTTCGAGACTGTTGCCATTGACCGTCTAGACCGCATAGGTAACAAGTTCCTCCAGTGAATGCTTACATAAGATAAGAGGCTGACAAATCCTCTAGTTTAAAGTGACTGTATAGCTCACACCAAGTTGAGGGTGCAACAACTTTAAAAGGGATGGTGCAGGTTCTGGGGATGAAGCACATTACTTGTCCGCATGACCGAAGGTTTCAGCTACTGATGAAGTCAGACATATGACTAGCAGTACAAACACAGGTAACAAAAATAGGAAAAGAGGAAAGTACAGGGTGAAACATCCATTTTCCTTTAGGGCCTGTTCTGCTAGAGGATATACCTGACTTGAAGGACATCCATCACATGCCATTTCTAACACATTTTGATCTACCTTTCCAAATCCTTTTGTTTCCATCCATGTCCTCTTTTCCCAGTCCTTAATAATGAATCCATTTATTTTTTCTGCAGGTAAAAAGAACTCTACCCTGATGCACAAGGTTCAGCATGATCTCAACTCTGGTGCCTTCAACAACCAGGAAAACGAGCTGATCCAGGAGATTGTCAAGTATGACCGTGAGATGGTGAAACTGGTGGACCTGCAGCGACCGCGGGCCATGTCTATGACCCCGTCCATCGGCGGTATCTTTGCTCCCTCTGGACAGTCGCAGTCGGGCTCCGCTATCGCCACGCTTCAGCAGGCTGTGGCTATGAGCTTTTGTCCTCAAATGGCAAGTCCACTGGTGGGTCCAGGGACTCTGCAGTCTCCTCGTATGGTGCGACGGTTCCATGTGATGCAGAACCTGGCCAGCCCAGTCGCAATGTCTCCTCTTCAGTCTCAACCCCCTCAAACATTAGGAGGGGCGTTTGGATCTGCAATCTCCAGCCCACCGGTCCAAAGCCCGCTTGCAGCTTCAGGACGGACTTTCCAGTACATGGCAAGCGCAGGACCCTCTGGTTCCCAATTGTCCCTAGTACAGCATCATGCACCCAGCCCCACACAGACCCAGCATAGGCCTGCCTCACACAAGAGCACCCACTCCCTTCATGCAGGTAGCTTGAGCCAGGATACCCGGGCCATATCTGCCTCCCAGCTTTCACTTCCCCAGGAGGGAACACAACAAGCTGCCTCTGCAGCCCCCAGCCCTCCACCATCAACCCGCACTTCCAACAACTCTATCGGTCCCCCTCAGCCACCTCACCCCAGCCTGCCAGGGCCCTCAGGGGTGGGGAGATTGGCAGGAGCTCAACAAAGGGTGGTCTTTGCCTCCACACCCCCTCCCGGTGGACCTGCTGGAATAGGGGCAGTAGCAGCAGCTGCTGGATCAGGACCTCCAGACTCTGGAGTTCCCAAGAAAGATTCAATTGTCAGCCTTCCAGAGCTAGACTCTGCCAGATCCCGGCTGTCTTCCAACTTGTGACCCTGGTAGAGTTCAGGAAAGAGGCCTTTTTTTGTAGGAGAATCTGTTTGTTTTTGGTCAGTCCAGCTGATCTGTCAGCTTGCTAAATGACCAATCAGCTACCGCCAGCAGCACCAGTCAGTGGACCTGGATGTACTGTGTGCTGGTGTCAGCAGAAGGAAAAGAGCAACTCAACGTCTTTAGACACTTGGAGGAGTCTATACAATTAAACTAGTATAACTTAAGGTGGAACTGGTTTAGTCTACTGTGCCAGCAACTTTAGTCTTAGTATCACCCCTTACACTCTGCTTCCAAACACCTACTGTATATCGCTGTCTTTACTGTAAAGATATGAAGAAAAGTATGATTTCCGTAACTATTGCATACTGTGTAGAATCCATGCAATGCAATCTAGCAGGAGCTGGACTTAAAAATGAAAATCAGGGACTTGAGGTCAAATGACAATGACATTTTAAGCGTTTAAAAAGTGTTTTGAGTGTACCTTTTCTGTATAAGCTGTCGTAGCAAAAGAACACATTGCTCTTCATATTGTTTAAAATAGTAGTGAAAATAGTGTTTTAGACCGCTGGTCGATCTTACATCGATGTGTAAATAGTTGATGAAAAAAGTTCTGAGGGATATTATATTCATTGTATCTACCCAAACCAAAGTTGAGCTTGAACACAAAGTCTGGTTGTGTCTGTATCAACTAAAAAAGAAACATAGAAGAAAATGCCATTTATTTAACTGCCTTGATTCAACGTTAGAAGCCATATATTTGGTTTGTGTGTATGTATATATGTGGGTGTAAGTTTGTGTGCATGAGTTTGTTGGTACGTTTTGGTTTGATTTCCAGAGAATGGACTTGCTTTGTCAAGTGCGATTGGTTTCACATGCTGACGGCAGCACTGACCTGTTTCCATGAAACATCGGGGAGGCGGTCAGCTGTTTTGTCAGCGCACTGATTGTAACCCTGAAGGCAAAGGTGGTTAAATATTTTGAGCTTTATCAAAAGGAAACATTTGTGAACAACCCATACTGTATACTTGCTTGTTTTTGTCTAGGTTTATTGATTAACACATGCAATATAATTCTGCAATACTCTACCCCGCCTATATATAAATATATATGAATATAAATATCTTTACATATGCTGTACAGGAAGGTTTTCCTTTTGTTTTCTTTTTAATGTGAAATCTTAAAGAATCCAGCAGCTATTGTGGCTTCACTTGAAGTATTGTAATCCAGTGACCATGTTGTTACCTTAACCAAAAATGTTGGGAGAGAATGAGAGGACGTGCAGTGTCATTTTCATTAAAACAGATGGGACAAACTTCTCAAAACTGGTTTAGAGTCACAGGAGGAAAAACACTTTAAGTTCACCAAGTCAGATCCTCAAAAACGTCACTTTAAAACCCATTTGAAGATATTAAATTGTAAGATTAATGGGGGTGGGCAATATGGGGCACAAAGGCCTTAGTTGTAAACACTCTTTGCTAGTCTCCATATGCCCTATATCACCCAAAACTCCCATGAATGTCTCAACATTTTGATCCACAACATACCCATTGTTAAAATTTAGGGATTGGGTTTAGGCTTTGATTATCTTTGTTCTAAATATTCTGATCCTGTTGAACCTAAAAGCCTTCTCTTGCTGAATGTATGCCATATGAGAAGGTAGACAGCTAATCAGATATAAACTGCCATGTAAATAAAGGGACACAGATTTAAAGAGGCTTTTATGATGCAAGGGGTTTGTGGCCATTGTTGTATGTGTTGCTGAGTGTCTGTGCGATCTTTTTAGGTTTGATGATGTTTCTCTGGGTAGAACGTTGCTGTATTTAACCTGTATGTTACCCCCACATCCTATCCCCAAAACTATCACGAGAGGATCCCTTTTTGTTTATTGTTTATTGATGTGGGCGTGAATGAGCGTGAGTCGTAACCATTTTGAACTCCTCGGTCAAAAGCAAACATTGAGGACATTCAGTTAGCCACCTTGCACTTCGACCTTGAAGTCAACCTTACAATCGATGCTCTATTCTCTTAAAGCGAGTGCAGTACTTCTTCTGGACCCATTATCTGGTTAACCTATAAAGGACAAAAAGTGAATCCAATTGGGAAAGAAGGCAGCTGATTCAATGCGTTAAACAAACACTGCGTTCAACTTTTTCAGCTCTGAGCATCGATCCAGAGCCACACTGTAAAATCGATGTAATGGACATTTCACTCAGGTTTGCTACCTTTTTAGAAAGATCTATTGATTGCCGCAGCGTGGCTGCTCATTGATTTATGTAGTCTTCTCCATCCTCCCATAATCAACTTGTTGATTTAACTATGCTGAAAGGTTCCCCTTGAATTTTGATTGGCTGAGAAAAACAAGGATCTATCGAGTGGAGACACAACCCTCAGATTGTTATTAATGAAACTCACGGTCGTTTTGATCACTTTGAGAGCTGCTTCAGTCCTGAAACAATGTGTAAGTGATTGTTTTATCCAAGGGCTTCATTATATGGCTTATAAACCCTGGCTCATTGTCACTCTATAGTGGCCACATTTTCACTTTCCATTTGATCAGTAACATGCACTAAACCTTGTTCATTGTCGTACCTGGGTCTCAGTGCTGCCACCCACTCCATCAGCAGCATGGGAACTTTGTATTGCTTGTTTCCTACGGGAAAGGTAGATGCCAAAATACCAATACGATTGTGAATGAATCCTGTCCATTTGAGTTGATAGCTGTTGTGTGCTTCAATACTGTTCCAGTGCAATGAGTTGGTCATCTTCCCTATTCCTTTGTGCTAATACCAGAGTTTGCCCTATTAAGCTGCTATCAGGACTGTGCTGATATTATTTGAATGAGTCCACAGTCAGTGAAAGCAAGATGGAAGGAGAGTTAATGAGCTAATGTTTCAGGCAATATCAGGCACCGTGTTTCATTACATCCATCCAGTAAGATACTGTAGTGTGTAATTCACTCCCACTCAAAGGATGGCATACCCGACACTTTGATCAGTACCACTCTGTTTCAACCCTCAGCCATGAAGCTGATGCAGCCCTGGCCAAGCACATACTTCTCTGTCAGTTATCTGTTTTGTTTCTGTGTCACAAGTGTGTTCAGTCAGTTGGCTTACAGCCACTGTCGAATTGTGTGTGTGATATAGCGCTGTATTTGCCTGATGACGGGGGGTTCAAAGTGCGATTGTCTAACGGTTCTTCTTTTGGACCTTGCTGTGAAGTGGGATTTAAATCCCTCGTACATGTTTGACACTGACTGACAACTATTGAGAGTATCTAAGTTCCACACCTCTCATTCTCGCTGTACCAGATATTAAAGGTACTGAATGCCTTGGTGTTGATATGTTAGCAAATCAGGGTATTCTTTTTGTCTGTAAAAGTGTCTTTGATTTATCAGTATATTTGATTTGTTTATTGTTTTTGCAACGTGCCCCATGCACACGGACTGTATATACCTTGTGCCTAGTATATCTAGTTTCCACAGTCTATTTTTGTGGTATGTATGTGCCTGTAAA